>NC_038245.2:46436376-47036376 GCF_000004515.6 Glycine max | reverse complement strand
ACATATGATTCGCTTCTAATTAACTCGTGGGGGGTGTATATGCGATATTATCAATTATTTTCTTTGAATAAAACTAATGAGAGCTTTTATTTAATAATTATAATCACATCATATATATTTTTTGAGTTGTTATAACGATGTTATGCCAGTTGCAAGATTCTGATCACAATTTCATGATGATTTTAATACGACGCCAATGCGTGCTATACTTTCTAACGTTGAATTTAATGTGTGTGTGTATATATATATATATGAAAGTTATTATCGTTGCCTAATTTTTAATTTTTAAATATCGTCTCACACAGGTCATCATTCGTCTAAACCATTTTGATCGGTGTAGGGTGAGTGGATGTTTTAGTGCTAGAACCATAAAAATCATGAGAAAATATTTAAAAGTTTTATATGTGGATATATAAGGGAGAAAGGAATCCATTTGAAGACTTCTTGTTATATATTATCATCAATCCTCCCATATGTGGCCAGGGTATGGGTAGTGAGCACTATATCTTAATTTTTTTTTCCTATTTTTCTTAGCCGCGTGTGAAGTTAGACCACCTACACAATATCACACAAGTTAGGTGCCATATTTTATATTCAGGATTATAATATTCTACGCAACTTAGCCATTAGTCAGTGAGCTATTATGTTGGAAAAATATTTATAATATGTTCTTGGTTTAGTAAGGAAAATAGAAAAGAAAGAAACAAGAAGGAAAGAAAGAAAAACATTTACAGTATGTTTTTAGTATGTTTTTGGTTTAGTAACGAAAAGAAAGAAATGAGAAGGAAAGAAAGAAAAAGAATGGAAAATAAAATGATTTTATAAAGTTTTCCTCTCTTTCTATCTAGTTGTATAGAAAGCAAAAGAATATATATATATATATATATATATATATATATATATATATATATATATATATATATATATATATATATAAATGATCGAACATTACCTGAGGGAATAAGTCTTACCTGAAAACTATATTATTTGATAAAACTCTATTTTATTAAATAACACTTTCACTTAAAAATGCTATATAAATACAATTAGTTGGGAATGCTTTTAGATCATAGTGTCATATATAAAAAAATATCATCTGGTGCTATTAATGGTGCGTGTTTGGACACTCATTCAATATGCACATAAAGGAATAAAAATAACCTCAAATTTATTTAATATTGCTTGGAGTAGATGAGTGAGCATAGACACCGGAAAAAAAAAAAACATGCTATGCTTATAGTCTATCCACATTTAAATAAGGGTGGGGTTCATTGGATGGCACTGCATAGTGCTTTGCCCTCTCTATTTCAAGTTGTTTTAACTGATTTTGATTAGGGATTAGACAACTTTTTAGGTCATGAAAAAGATTAATTAATAATATATATATAACGCTGTCACAATTACAAACCACCAGTGACCATAAGCTTTTATGAGTTGTCAAATATTTATAATTGTGAATATGAAAAGAAATTTCAATAGAACATATAAATTAATATATATATATATATATATATATATATATATATATATATATATATATATATATATATATATATATATTATTTTCATTTCTCTTACATCCTACTCCTTTAAAGGAATAGAAGAGAGAAATCCAAATCCATCCCTGACCCACTCGATACGTTTGTGCCTACTCACTTCCCACAATATAATCCTTGTTACTTATATATATATATATATATATATATATATATATAAAGAGTTAATTAAAGTCACAAGACATATATAGGCACTAGCAAGCATCTATGTGATAAAAACACACACTAGCTAGCTAGCATCTCAAAATGTTTTTTTTCTTTCTAATATTTAGTAAGAAAAAGTTTCATTTTCTTTTTATACTATGACAATGGAATTTAAGTTAACCTAGGACTTCATGCAAGTGATCAAAATTCCCATCACTAGACCCAACTCTAATGCATTGGAAAAAAGTTTCATTCTTATATTTAGCTTTAATTGGGTCTTTAGGTCTTCTAAAAATATTTAAATAGATCATTTTGTGATAAATTAAGTTTTGGTATAGTAACATCATAATTTAAAAACATCATTAAAAATAAAATAATATTTTGTGATATTATTCAATACCATCGGTTGATTCAATTTTCATTTCAATATAAATTCTACCGATTAAAACTGAAAAATGGAAATGTTTAGGATGAAACCAAAGGAATGGAGAATCTAAAAATCATAAAACAAAAAACTAAATAAAAATAATGAATAAATTTTAAATTATTCCTCAAAATTGTATAAGTCAAGCATTTTAATTTATAAGATTTAACAAAATTAGATTAATCTTTAATATTATAAAACTTTATTTACTGTAGTCCTTTTTATACAGATGCATGATAGTGGAAAATAAAATAAAAAAGCAATAAAACGATTTTTTTTTTTGTAAATTTAATGACTAATGGAGAATTTTTAGAATCTCAAGGACTAAGATGTTTGGCTTTTATACAATCTCAAAAACTAATTTAAGAATTTAATCCAAAAATATTCTTTATCATGTAAATATATAAACCCAAAATCATATAAAAGGAGTGTCACTTGTCACTTGCCAATCACCATATGTGCGTGTTTGTTGTCAATGCAATGCAAATGATTTTTGTCTAAGATACCCTTTTCTTTTGGGTCACTATCTAGTGCTTAATCCTATTTTGATCTGAACGCGAACTTACATGAATTATATATAAAGCTTAATGAAAACTAAAAGGCATAAAGTTCTCACATATAAAAAGTTGTACTTTTAGTTTTTGTGAAAAAAGTTTATATATGGGGACCATTTCTTTTGGAAAACAATTTGTTAAATGTTTGTAAATGAAGGCTTCTTTATGCCATTGGTCGTAAGGATTAAGCTTCGCGTAGAGTGGGACACAATAGAAGCCTCCTCTTTCATGGAATTAGCTTTTAGAATAAAATTTATAATACGAATATTAGGTACAGAAAAGGATGTTTCATTGAAAAAGACTTTATCTAGTTTGACAATAATACGAAATCAGATTATATGTTGTGAATTACCCCCCCCCCCCCCCCCCCCCCCCCCCCCCCCCTTCTTGTTAGGTATACTAGCGGAACTGATGAAGGGTATTGCGCTTTAAGAATAATTCGACAATTAAAAACATAACTATTAATTCATTCAAAAGGAACTTACATACAAGTAGTAAACTTATATATATATATATATATATATATATATATATATATATATATATATATATATATATATATATATATATATATATATATAATTCTATTATAATAATTAATTATAATTATAATTTTCTTAAAATACAATATATACTACTGGCATATGCCTTTGAAAGGCAGTTGAGCAAGTACCACTGGAAAAAACATTTTTTACGATGGCGAAGCAAAGATGGTGATAATTTTTTCAAGAACCGTCTTATTATAGAAGACAATGATAATTTTGTAAATACAAGATTTTTTAACGAAGACGATTTTTTTACGAAAATCATCTTAAAAGACTGACATTCTAAGATGGTTTTAAACTGTCTTAGAAGTGAATATATTTTTAATTTTTAAATTACTCTTGTGCTTCACTCTCCCTCTCACTCTCTTGCACTAGGGTTTCAATTTCTCTCCCCCTTCCCAAATCCTCAGCCTCCCAAACTTTGCTTACATCGTTGATGGTCGGCTCGACGGTTTGTTCCCCACCGATTGGCTCGTCTTTAGTGCGAAATTCCTCCTCTTGGAAATTCCTCACATCTTCGTTCAATGCGCTTTGAATCTTCCTTGTTATTCTGAAACCAAGTTGGTGGTGTTGCTTTTCACATGTTTTTGGCGTTTATGAAGGATTGGGACGTGAAGCAGATGGTGACAAGGTTATCGAATGTGGTGTTGGATTGCGTGATGTTGTACATACACGACTCCAAGGACCGCGACATCGTGTCGCAGGTGTGCCGTCGGTTGTACGAGCTTGACTCGCTCACACGTAAGCACTTGACAATCGCATTGTATTACACCACCACATAGGACAGGTTAAGGCGACGGTTCCTGCACCTCGAGTTGCTAAAGCTGAAGGGAAAGCCACAGGTAGCGATGTTCAACCTAATACTGGAGGGTTGGGGAGGTTTCATCACACCTTGGGTTAGATAGATCTCTCAGTACTTCGATTGCTTGAAGTCGCTTCACTTTCGGCATATGATTGTAAGGGATTTAGATCTTCAAGTTCTAGCTCGTTCGCATGGACACATACTTCAAGCACTCAAGCTGGATAAGTGCTCTGGATTCTCCACGGATGGCCTCTGGATTCTTAAGATGAATAAGTGTTTACCTATTGGAAAGTGTACCAATTTGCACAAGTAGTATTTAAAACGGTAAGTTCGAGTATCGTATCCACAGAGAATTTATTTTATTTAGATGTTGTATATTCAGTGTGTGAACATTTTTAGCTTTGGTAATGAAAATAAAAGATTCATCAATGGTTTGATTTTCTGTAATTAATTATGCTACTTAAACAAACGACGAAATGAACACAAAGCTATAAAACAAAATAAATACGTCGGGGAGTATTCTACCAAACTTCCTCTTGTCGTACTAATAGATTTTTCTTTATTTAACATTACTCTAGTGTTCTTGTACCACTGATTTACTCAAACAATGATTCCTCACATGAACGAGCCTAACTCTATTAGTTTTTGTTCTTGATTCCTCAACAAATTCATTATAAGGAAGTTGCAGTATGCACACGATACAAAATATACTAGATTACTGCATTATATTCCTAGATAAATAGACCTCTAGTTGCTCTATCAAGTTCTAAGGATTCTAAGCATTTTTCAACACTCAAAACCTAACTAAACATACAAATGGATGATCAAGTCACAAGTACGTAAAATAAACACAAATAGAAGCAGAGAATACTAGAAATAACATTAAATAGATAGTTAGAAGTTTACATTAAGAGTGTTCAGTAGAATAACTCCCCAACAACAGAGTTTCTAGCCTTCCATTAATAAGGAGGACTTAATACAAAGAGGAAAATGGTGTTTGAATGAAAGAAAATGGTAAAGGGATGAAGAAAATGTCTTCTCTCTAGCCTAGGTGCCTTCTTCCTTTTGTTTCACGTAGTGTCCTTTTATTTCCCTCTAGCTCAGTGTTTTAAAGGTTCTTGGGCTTCTCAGCATACGAAGGCGCGCTCAGCGAGCATGTCCCGCTGAGCGAGAGTAAGTGGATATGCGCTAAGCAGGCTTGAACGAGCTAAGGGTGAGAAGAGACAATGTCCTCGCTGAGTGGGTTGGCTGTGCGCTAAGCCCGCTGCTCTCTGGCTCAACATCTTCTAGGGTTTTGCATTTGTTTAGCGAGTTGGCTGCCTCACTAAGCGAATGAGTCTCGCTTAGCCAATCTGGCTCGCTAAACGAGTCCTTCAGCATCATTTCAACACCTTATCTTCTTTAGCCCAAAAACCAAGTTAAATTCAACATTAGTCAACAAAAATGGAGTCTCTACTTTATGAATTCATACAAGAACAAAATATTAACAATTCTCAGAAAAGAAACCATAAATTAGAGACACATTACTATTTTTTCATTTATTTTTAATGCAATTAAAGCTCATGAATAACAATTAACAATAAGGACTCATGTATTTCTTTTGGGAGATATTAGAGGTCACACCAAATAAGGGAGAGGGATTGCGATCTAGCGGATGTTAACCTTCATAATTATCATCGCATTTTATCCTTCAAATCAGATTTGTCCAAAATGATAGATTTATTTTAAGAAAATATAAATTTAGAAGTTATCATAATTAGTTGAAATTTTATTGTTAAAATTATATAGTTAAATGGAATGCTCATATACTGAACTTAGTCTGAACCCGGGGAATACCTAGTACTCGATTGGAAAATCAATATGTGATCTTTCAAATTGCAATCCTCTAATATATATATATATACACACACACACGAAACCTGAGAATGCATGATTATTTATCTGCGGAGATATGTGTAATTATTTAAATATTAATTATTAAATTTTCATTCAAATGATTATAATTTCTGACCTTATTTTCTAAAATGAATCCCTGTTATATGACTAGATGATTAATGACACATATAAATTAATAGATAAATTACTAAGTATATTTATAAATATTTTTATCAGAAAAGATAGTTTAGATTGACTTTTTAACAAATAATTCACAGTAGTTGATTTAAAATAACCATTAAATATAGAAATCAGTAGATAAACTACAAAATATATATATATATATATATATATATATATATATATATATATATATATATATATATATATATATATATATATATATATATTACTCCAATGAAATGTATAAAATAAAAAGTGATTTAGAATAGAATGTTTAGATAGATTTGTTAAAACATAAATAAATAGATAAGTTTCTATTTTTTTTAAAAGGTATTATATTAATGTACATTATTATTTATTAATTATTCATATGACATATAAAACTTCAAATTATATATATAGTAATTTAGGTATTATTTTCTATATTTAATTTTTATTAAAAATAAACTACCATAAATTATTTTATAAAATATTTTTCTGTCAAATAAATTTTATTAAAATGAAAAACCATGTATTTAATTATATAGATATTGTTCTACATAACACTTAGAACTGTTAGCACGATTGCACAGACGTGTTTAAAACCTATATATTGCTATAAGAACTAAGCGATGACCAACTTGCTGAAATTCTTCACCATCTGCCATTTCATTTTCTTCTTCAATGTAAATCCGTTAGCAAAAGATTCCTGCGTGTGATTTCTGATCCACGCTTCCTTCACCCTCATAACTAATTATCACCTGGTGCTTTTGAAACCCACACACAATTCCTCCTCTTTCGCTTTCTTTCGAGTTTCAATTCCAATTACGATAAGATGATGTTTTTCTCCGTAGATTCCAATATAATAACTCATATTAAAAGGGTTTGATTTTCTCCCTTGTTCCTGGCCTCAAGATCGTGATCGAGTTAGAGTGAAAGCCACAGACTGCGACCTTCTCCTGTGCAGTACTAGTAACAATTGTTACACTCACTATTTCCTATGCAACCCTTTCACAAAACAATACGTTGCATTGCCACCATTACGCAAGAGTCATTCAACTGAAGAGGCTCGTACCAATCTGGTTCGAGGTTTCGGGTTGTGCACATTCCCATTGATTGTTTTCGATACGTTTCGACGATTGAAGTAAACATGTTTTCGTCCGAGACAGGTGAATGGGGTGCTTCAATTCTAATGTTACCATCCCTCTTGATCGCGAGGTTCTACTGTCAAAGTGGTGTTCTAACAACATTCTTGCCTACAATGGGGAAGTTTGTTTGGACGTTGAAGAATCACGGTCTTTTTTTGTGTGATCCCTTTGATGACCCAAGCACAGTAATCGTGTTTGGCTTGCAGAATGGGATATATGCCATGTGATATGCAATATAATGGCCGTGTATTTTCAAGTACAGATTCAGAATCTAAGGGTCTGTTTGGTTTTATTTTTATTTTTTATTTTTATTTTTCGAAAACTGTTTTCATTTTAAAAAAATTTGAATTCTGAAAATGTGTTTCTGTTTGTTTTGACTTCTTGTCTTTTTTGTATTTTTAGGTTTGCTTAAAATTTCTACCAAGTTTTTATTTCACTCAAATCCTTATTTTCAACTAAAAACATTGAAAACGAGATTTTATTATTTTTATTTTCTAGTTGTTTTCTGTTTTTATTTTTATTGAAAATATTTTCAAATATTCAATCAAACACATTTTTATCACCATTTTCTATTTTTAGTGAAAATAAAAAAGAAAATAATAAAACCAAACACCACCTAAAGTTTTTGAACTCATGAATTTTGAGGAAGAGACATGGTCGGTGCGTCCTTTTGATGTGAGAGGAGTTAGTATGATCGATATGAAGTTGTTGACTTTTCACCCTCATTGTGATTATATGATGTATTTCTATTAAGATAAAGATGTTTGATTGTTTTCATATGTGATGATAAAAACAAAAAACTGAAGTCTCTGGAAGCAGCAGCAGCGGATGAAGATATATACTTTCCGGGTAGTGTTATATGTCCCTTGTTCTCCTTGGATGGCCAACCCCAGTTCCTACCTTGAATGCAGCCAAGCTCCAAGAGTAATTCTCTGTGTGATTCATATTTATAGGTAATCAAAGTTAACTATTTGATTTGTTTATTTTCATTAGAGCATTAATTGTTTGGAAATCTGGATTGTGCCTTATGTCTGTGTGCACATGTTACATTGCATCTCCAATGTATCTGTTTGCTATTATTTTTAATTATGGTTTTATCTGAATAGTTATGTTCTGAGTTATAGTTATTATTAATTCACTTTCTCTTTTGTCTGTTTTTCATCCCATTTTTCTTCCTATTTCTCTCTTTATTTATGATTCTATTCTTATCAAATTCATCACTTTTCTTTTTGTTTATTTTTTCTCTCTATCTTAATTCCACCCTTACACCCCAAAACTTTATTTATTTTTTCTCCAAGGAGTGTGGGATTCAGTTGTTATTAAGAACAAAGATATGCAGAAAAATGTGATAGTTAAAATAGTCTTTTAAAATCTGAATTTAATACATCCAAAATCAATAACTTGTACGTATGCATGCTCTTACTCTACTAAAGATTTCCCACAAAAGTAAATGTCTAAATCAATCTCCGAAGGCACTTTTCAGTTTATTATGGATAAGGTCCATCAACGTACGCCTCAATAATTGGAAGGCTCGATAATGCTGGTGCTGATGTTGTGGCTTGGAAAGGAACCACTGATGGGTCGTTTTCAGTTAAGTTCGCTTATGAAATTTGAGTAATCATCATCTGATTCCTGAGGTGAGATTATTTAAATTGGTGCACCAATGGCCTAGACCTTAGAGAATAAGAAGCTTTCTTCGGAAGCTTTGTCATGGAAGTATGCTGACTAATCATGATGAATCTCTTCTTCATTGTGTTAGACGTAGAAGGATGGGCATTAGTTAGAGTGATTGTTGTTATGCTTGTGATGATCATGATGAATCTCTTCTTCATTGTGTTAGAGATTGCCATACCACTATTTTAATTTGGCAATTTTTCATCCGTTTGGAGAATGGTGGGGAATTCTATATATGCAATAATTGGAAGCAATGGTTAGAGGGTAATCTCTCAGCTAATCACATTGTCCACGGGGTCAGGTGGAATGTTTTGTTTGGTATGCTCTTGGACGACATTTGGTTCAGGAGCTTGCAATTTGGCTCAGGCTTATAAGGACAGTAGCTCGATGTTGAAGCCTCTTTCTCCCCTTAATTAATTCGACAAGTGCTAACCATGATGATATTTGCTGAAAATCTCCCGAGGCGGGTCAGGTTGCTCTTAATTGTGATGCTGCTGTCATCCAGTTAGGGAACCAATCTACTTGTGGTAGAGTAATTCGTGATCATAATGTGGCCTTTCTGTGTAGTTTTCATGCCAAAATTGGCTCGTGTTCAGTCATTTATGCAGAGCTTTGGCCATTCTCTTGGGCATCAAACTGGCTTGGTCTCGTGGGTTTAAGATTCGTGTTGATTCAGTCTCGCTGAGTGCTATCAAATTATTCGAAGGAAGCAGTAGTAATCTCCACTTGTGCTTTAATCTTGTTAGAGATATTTATACAGAGCATGCTAATACATGCACGGAACATTTCATGGAACCACATCTTTAGAGAAGCCAATCAAGTGGCCCGCGGATTAACAAAATATGCTCTGCATATCATATTTTTGAATTTCCTCCTAGTATTATTCTTCATGTCCTAAGAGCTGATTCAGATCATATTTTTTTCCTCCTAGGCCTCTTTTTGATACTCTCTAGTTTGCCTAAAGAAATTGCAGCAATAATAATAATAACTATTACTATGACCCTCCAACTTATCTGGTTCATCTCGGCTTTTTCAGTTTTGCACCCCGACATCCAGTTTCAACTCCAACGACGACACGGATTGCAGACTTAATGAGTTTCATGCTTTCGGGATGGTCTTCCTGTGATGGGAGATCAAAATCGCATACAATACGAGAGAAAATACCAGAGGAAGAAAGAGATGAATCGAGAACGTTGGCCAGATAGACGGGATGAACAGGAGAGAAAAAGCAATTCTGTTTTTATGATATATATATATATATATATATATATATATATATATATATATATATATATATATTAATGATTTGTAAATGTTTAGTTAGATGTGCCTAAATTTGACGTGTTAGATAGGTGCCCATCTAAGAATTACTCGTTGGGAAGATAAGCCAGAGTATTTGACAATTTGGAAGGAATATAAAGGATTCTTCAACAAAATAATTTTGTTATGTATTTCATGTTTTGTTAAGGCATAAATATATACAAGAGAATTACAGTAAAATCTCTTAAGATTGAGCTATATAGATTGATTCTCCAAATAAAACTCTTAAGATTACGTTTAGACTAAATAAATTGATTTACATGATCACAGATTAATAATACAGGATAATAATTACACATAATTGCACACATTACATATCTCAACTTGCATAGTAAAGAGGTGAAACCAAGAGCCTTAGTAAAAATGTTAGCTAATTGTGCATGTGTAGGAACATAAGTAGGTGCAATATTGCCAGTAGATACTCGTCGCTAATGAAGTGGCAATCCACTTCGATGTGCTTGGTGTGCTCATGAAAAACCGGGTTTTTGACAATATGAAGCGCTGCTTGACTGTCACAATGAAGTCGCGTAGGATGAGAATGAGATATACCAAGACTATGGAGAAGATCTCTTAACCATTTCAATTCTCCTGTTACAGCTGTCATGGATCGATACTCGGCCTCAGCAGAGGAGCGAGATACTGTTTGTTGTTTCTTAGTTTTCCATGAAATTGGAGAAGATCCAAGTAGAACAAACCATCCGGTAAGGGACCTACGAGTTAAAGGACATCCAGCGCAATCAAAGTCACACCAACCAGATAGTTGCAGGTCACAATCCTTACGCAACAAAACACCCTGTCTTGGATTCCATTTCAGGTATCGAACAACACAGAGAGCAGCCTCCTAATAGGCCTCTTTAGGCACCTGCATAAATTGAGACAACACATGCACACAGTATGAAAGCTCGAGTCTGGTAAAACATAGGTAAATGAGACGATTTACTAACCGCTTATACTAATCAGGATGAGGAAAAGACAAGTTTACTGCAAGTGCCAAACGATGATTCTGTTCAATTGGCACATTTGATGGCTTAGCTCCCAGAAGTCCAACTTTGGCTATAATGTCCAAAGCATATTTGCTTTAACAAAGAAAGATACCTGCGGAAGATCACGCCACTTCAACACCCAAGAAATATTTGAGGATCCCTAAGTCTTTCATGTGAAAGCAATTGTGCAAATAGGCTTCAAATTCGATGATAGCTTCATGATTATCACCCAAAATGATTAGGTCATCAACATACACCAACATTACAATATGTACCCCCGATCTTTGCAAGAAGAAAAAAGAATAATAGAAAAGAGATTGTTGAAATTCGTAGTGTTTTAGTGCAGTAGAAAACTTGGCAAACCAACAACGAGGCGCCTGTTTGAGTCCATATAAGGACTTGTTAAGTTTACACACCATGCCATATTGCTGAGGAAGAAAGCCAGGAGGCGGCTTCATGTACACAACCTCCTCAAGGTCCCCGTGTAAAAATACATTGTGCACATCCATTTGATGTAATTCCTAAGCTCGTGCGGATGCTATGGCTAACATTGTGCGTACCATTACCATTTTTACAACGGGTGCAAAAGTCTCTATGTAATCAATCCCTTCCTTTTGATGATTGCCAAGAATTACTAACCGTGTTGTGAATCGTTCTACACTTCCATCATATTTATGCTTTATTTTGTACACCCACTTGCAGCCAAGTGCTTTCTTTCCTGGAGGCAATTGTGTGACTGTCCAAGTTTCATTCGTCTCAAGTGCATGTATCTCACTTTTCATTGCATCTCTCCACCGAATGTCTTTCACCGCGTTAGTATAAGTGACAGGCTCCTTTTCTTGTGAAATGGATGTTAGAAAAGCACAATGTGCAAGAGAAAAATAGTCATAATTCACATAATCAGTTATGAGATAAGGTGCACTTAAGTCTACCTTTGGAGAGGGTGAACAATTGGATGGGCTCAATCTTTTGGTGGTATTTGTCACATAATCTTGTAATCGAGTAGAAGGTTGTTTGGTTCTATGTCCTCTACCCAATAATGGGTCGGTTGGTGATATAGATGGAAGCACTGTATCTTGTGTGTCCATATTTTGTAGAGTAACATCTTGTTCATCAAACCCTGCATCTGGTTCACCCCCTCTATCATCCATTATCATAACACCACTTTTTTCAGTACCTCTTGTGTGATTCGTTTCTTCTACACCATCAGTCACATCAAATCATCTACAATTTCTTCACAACTCCAATTTTTATGAGAAACATCTTTTCTAGTAGTAACATCAATAGAAAAAAGATACTTGGTCTCAACGAATTCAACATCTTGAGACACAAAAATCTCTTTTGCTTCTAAGTCAAATAACTTCCGCCCTTTTTTGCCATATGGGTAGCCAATAAACACACACTTCTTACTCCTACTTGCAAATTTATCACCATTCCTTCTTTGATTATGTGCGTAACATAAGGAGCCAAATATTCTCAAATGTTCATATGCAGGTTGTTGCCCATGTAGCATCTCATATGGAGTTTTTCCATTCAAAACAATGCTGAAATCGCAGTGCTTGAGCCACATTCAAAATATTTCTCTGTTTTCATTCCATTCTCCCATTTTGTTAGGGTGTTCCGGTGCAAGATGTCTAAAAAATTATTCCACGATCAAGAAAATATCTTTTCATGCATGTGAATTTTGTCTTATTATCACTTTTGAATATTTTGACTTGTTTATGAAACTGCCTCTCAAGCAAAGCAAAAAAATTGTGAAGCATTGTCGATACTTCTCGTTTATCAGCTAATAGGTATACCCATATAGCACGTGAATAATCATCAACTATTGTTAGAAAATAAAAAGAACCATAAGTAGAAGGAGTTCTATATGGTCCTCATAAATCACAATGAATTAATTCAAATGCACTACTGGTTTTATGTTCACTCAAAGGAAACTTTTCTCTAGTCTGTTTAGCTCTAAAACAAACTTCACATGTTTTATTCACTACATTGTTATCTTTGTGTTTTCTAACCTCAGGAATCAACTGGGTGATCTTCAAGGAAGGATGTCCCAACCGTTTGTGCCACAAGTCCATGCAATGCAAACCACCAATTTTGTAAGCTCTCATATTTCAAACTCCTCTGAAAAAATAGAGCTCATCCCTTTGTTCACCTGCTCCAATCAGCATCCTCAAAATACAATCCTGCACAACACATAACTTATCAATGAATTGAACAACTCATTTCAATTCATCCATCATCTGTGAAACAGATATCAAATTGCAATTCAATTTAGACACATAGAGAACATTAGTAAGTTTCAAGTCTCCATCTAGCACCACGTTTCCTTCTTTAATTGTTGTTGTATGTTGTCCATTAGAAAGTCCAATTGGACAACTTTGAATATCTCCTAGTTCATCCATATGATTCAGGTTTCCAGTCATGCGGTTGGAAGCCCTTGTATCAATTATCCATGTATTGGTATCACACTCACTTGTCATCTTATTATTAGAGTTTGTTTTCTGAGCATTTAGTAATTCTACCAGCGTCTGCTATTGCCCTGTAGTAAGCCCAGTCAAACCTGAACTGTCTCCTTCTGAGATCTTGGTGTCTACACTTGTTCCACCACTGTGCACAATATTTGCACTCACTGTTCCTCCTTTTCCTCGTCTAGATCTCAGGTTGTTGTTGGAATTCAATTAATATGGTGATGAAGTCTGCTTCACCATCTTATGTTCTTCTTACTTATGAGACTCATTCTTTGGTGCCTTCTCTTCATGATAACTCATTGCCACTAAATTTCAAACAAAACCTGTTGACTCTGGTAACATAAAGGATTCTATGACGGAATATAATTATATTCTGTATTTCATGCTTTGCTAAGACATAAATATATACAAGAGAGTTACAGCAAAATCTTCTAAGATTGAATTATATAGATTGATACTTCAAATAAACTCTTAAGATTATGTCTAGACTAAACAAATTGATTTACATGATCACACACTAATAATACAGGATAATAATTGCACATAATTGCACATTGATTCTGTTATCTCATCATGATCTCATTAGAATATGAGTTGGTTTAAGAACAAGAATGATATTCTTTGGTTTCGGAAATCTTGAGCCAAATGGATCAAGGATGGAGACCACGAGACGGGATATTTCCATGGTTTGACGTTGGTTAATTAGGAGGAAGAAAGATAAATATGTGATGATCCAAGATGGTAATGAGAGTTGGATTGATGAGCCAAATGCGTTGGAGGAATATTATATTATGGGTGGGGAGGGTGCTTTTCCAAAGCTTGAGAGTGGGAGGTTTGGGATTTGGGAAAAAGCATTAATGTGTTACTAGGGAGGAGATTTTCCAAACGTTGAAGTGTATGAGAAGATTAAATTAAAGATATCACGCTATTTTTTTCAGAACCAATAATGGAGGGTGATTGGCAAAGAATTTCGTCTTATGCCTATACTATTCGTCAGACTATCACAACTCAGGCTTTTGCGCATGCTTGTCATAACCAAAATACTCCTCCGATCCTCATCAAGAATATCTCATCAGCAATGAGTAGTGAGGCTCACGATCATCGTCCTGGAGAGTGGGGAGTAGTAAAGCTCCAAACTGTCATCATCCATCACCTCATAATGTTTCAAGCATGTTGTTCAGTTGCATTGCAATTTGAAGAATAAAATGACCTGACTTTCAGTGTTTGGCCCCATGCATCAATCATATTACAACAAAAATTACTATAATAAGCAAACAACCAGAAACCAAAAAAGATGAAATAACAAAGGGTCACAGGCAAGTGATAAAATGAGATTGCAGTAGTGAACCATGCATATCTGCATTGGTGTGATATCCTGAACACAACTAACTCCAAGGAAAGTTTTCATTTGCGCCGAACCGTGATAGGACTTCTGACTAAGTGCTTTCCATTTGTCCATAGCAATTCCCCAAAACTATAATTTCCTCGCTTAGTTACACTTGTAGCCTGTACAATAACCCTGAATGTCCTCTTTTCACCTATTTTCTTGAAACTCAAGGAACTGGGTACAACAACGATGTTATATCCACGTAATTGGGCTTTTGCAAAATATGTACTTGCTGGCCCAACATTGGTGACTGTGCGAGTAACAGTTATGGCATTTAACCCAAGATTTGGCAATGTGATTGAAGGGTAGTTCAAGTCTGTTATGCTGTGAGATCCTGAACAAGTGAATGTGCTGTTGAAATTGAGTGCCGAAATGAGTTGTTGGTCGTATCCGGAAGCACATAGGAAGTTCAAGTAATCAACAATGCTTAGATCATAAATAAGTCCAGGATCTATTGCAGAGTTAGGTTGTACATGTCCTGAGCCATAAGCAAATGGGTTTGCCAATGTTTTATCAAACGCATCCCCTATCGGTTTGTTGGTGTTATCTCTCGTGCTTGCTGCAAGAACATATATTTTAGGTGAGTTACAAATTGCCAATAAAAAAAGTAGAACATGCATGTGACGAACTGATACTTCAATTTGCTTTGCATATCGGTAGTTGTATCTGATACTAATACTTTTGAATCCTTCACCAATACACATCGGTGAAATATCCAAACTTATGAAGCATTGATAATTTAATTTGTTTCATGTATTCATATATCTAATATCGATACTCTTTGGATACATCAGTGATACTTATCAATGAATTATCCAAACCTTTAAAGTATTTATAAAATCTAATACAATTACATGAAACTTATAATTAGGAGAAAGTTAAAGAAGTATTGTCCCTTAACAAACCAAGAAGGCAACAAGTATGTTTTTAATTTGATTTGCATAATTGCAATTATATATTGATTATGTTTTATAATTTTTTTATGCATTTTTAAATATGTAACTTAGACGTATTATATCCTATACATTTTGATTGCCATATTGGATACCTATCATATTCGACACACGTATCGTATTTGTGCATTGAATGATTTAGATTTGTTGTTTTAAGGAGAAAACACACACGGACATGGAGATAGAGAGACTGAGACTCTTGTGTAATGAAATAGAAATAATTAACAAAAGATATAAATTGATAATAAAGGATTATATATCTATATATTAATCCAGAGAGAGAATAGACCAGTGGTCATGATTGCTGATTTAATAGCTGCGGGACTCCAATCAGGATGAAGTGTTTTGATAAGTCCAGCAATGCCAGCAACATGAGGGCAAGACATAGAAGTCCCTTGCAACACGTTGAATTTGAACCCACGACGAGTGTCTGTTAGCAAGTTCGATGCACTTGCAAATAGTGAATATGCAGCAAGTATGTTCACACCAGGGGCGGTAACATCAGGCTAAGACAAAAAACAATAAACAAAACAAATCTCATCACAAAGTGAAGACAATATAATTCATAAGGAATATGAGAGTGTTAGGAATACACTTTTTTTATAAGTAGGATGAACACGGGCATGTGGGGTATGTAGATTTACAATTCACACATGTTATTCAACCAATTAAGTTAGATCATCTAAACAATTATAAAATAATATATGTGAGTTTCATTAAATACGAAGTGAGACCTTCAAAAGTTTGTGACTTTTAATAACTTTCGATCATTTCATATTCTATACATAGATGATGCCAAATATTTCAATTCTAGTGTAGTGTATGTACCTTGAGTATTGATGGCTGAATTGGATTGGGTCCTCTGGATGAGAATGAAGCCATAACTGGAGCTGGCTTTCTTCCAAGCAACGTTCTCGCTGGAGACATCCTTAGTGTCGTATTTGAGTTTATTGGATCATCCCTGCACCAATAAACATATACAACACGTGTGCATATAATGGACCACTTCTTTTGTACGTAGAATGTCATTTGAAAATGTTAGTTAAGGTGACCAAAAAGGATATATAATTTACGTGGCAGTTATGTCAAAACTAGAGGGCGTTGTTTTTTGATGTTGTTGATGATAGTTGACAGTGGACAAAACATGAGGCTCGGCAAGAAGTGTGTCCCCATTTTGCTCTTGATTGCCCAAAATCACTCCCTTGGCGCCTGCAGATAGAGCTTCCTGACCCTCAGCAACTGATTTTATTTTTCCATCTCGAATGCATTGCACTATTTTGCCGCTTACTTTTCTAGGGTCAAGTGTCCCAGCCCTACAAAATTGACTGCAAGAATGCACGTGGAATTAATAAGTAAATGGTCATTCAATAAACAAGGTTAGTTTGAGGAAGTGCATGTGAGATGATTTGTACTTACGCGTCTCGGTTTGACACATTGGCAAATTTAGCATCTGTAGCAAGGATTAAAGAAAACGACTGGTTGGGTGGTATGTTTACGAAAAGACTCGCTCCCTGGAAGTCAAAAAACACAATTATTCCAACAATAATAATAACAGAATAATGTGTAAATTACAATATTGACACTCTTTGAACATTAGTGATTTTACCCTTGTTACCTTATTTACCTATCTTAACTTCATATAAACCTTCTATAATTAATTATATAACGTGGTCCTTTTTCTTTAATACAGATTATCTCTTGATTAATTTGTAATTGTATTGTTATATAACTTGAAAGAAGTATGTGTATAGTAAGACTAAAAAAGATAGGCTAGAGATGCAATATCTTAGAAATAATAGAGTTATTACAAGTTATGCAGATAAAAGATTGACATTAGAAACATTATTTTTGTTTAAGAGATAACCACCAAACATTTAGCTAGTATTAGTGTCATGTCTATCTAGTAATTTAATCAAGTATTCATATAATAGTTATGAGTTACTTAAATTACAATAAATAAAAGGTCAACTCATATAGCATGCATGTCATAAAGTAATATAATTTTCTCTATAAAGAATATTCTCCTCTTTATTTTTACTAATATTAATTTATAAATAATGATTATGGGGTAAGGGTATAATTTGACCTACAATACTGACAAGTAGTAGTAGTAAAAAATTATAAATTAAGAAAAAGAAAAAGAGTACTAATGACACTTTTCACTAATTGTTGAAATTTATTAAAAAATATAAAAGTAGAAAAGAGAGTTAATAAATGAATTGTGAGATCCATTAATTTGAAAATGTATGTTGTTAGTATTTTTTAGAAGAAGAATACCGTAATTTGCTGATTGTTTCCAAAAGTTAAGGTACTGCTGAAGTCCCTGTCTAGTGTGCTAGCTGCAATTGTGAATAACCACGGAGCCACATTGATAACAGTTCCAGGCGTTGGTCCAAGGTTCCCTGCAGAGGCAACCACAAGAATATTTTTGACAAGTGCGTGGAATGCCCCAATGGAAACCTCATCAGTGAATATTTCTTCAGCCCTAGGACTAGTTCTGCCTCCAACAGAAACCGAAATAACATCAACACCATCATCTATGGCTTGATCAATAGCGGCTAACACATCCGCCCCAAAACAACTTGCTGCATCGGTTAGAGACCAACACGCTTTGTAGGCTGCAACTCGAGCTCTTGGGGATCCACCCTTTGCAGTGCCATTGCCAACGCCAAATACACTCGCTTCTGGGACAAAATTGCCCCCAGCAGTTGATAGAGTATGAGTACCATGCCCTACAAAGTCACGTGCTGTTTGTTGTGAAGCGGGAAGTTGACCGTTAAATGCTTCATAAGCTTTGTTGAAGAACCTTGCTCCAATTAGCTTCCTGGATTATATAACACAATATTGTTGATGTTGAAGATTTTGCATGCATAAATTAAACTAAGCGATTTAAAATCAGCAAAAAGTGCATATCATTGTGTATACATACCACACATACATTTGTTGCAATCAAATTGATACTCTTATTATCTATCCTTATTTATCTCAGTTTATTTTTCTTTGAAAAATATAACACGTACGCTCACAATTTTTTATGTTTTAAAATTATTTTACATATATATGTTTTTCATAGTGTTAAGGTACATTTGAGTGAACGAACGTACGTTGTTTCAAGCAACTCTCGTGAAACTTTTGCTTTGAACGTAACTTAATTTTAGAGGGTGTTAAACAGGTATGGACTTAATTTTTAGACATATTTTCTCTCTTTCGATAAATATAACTCTTAGATTATACTTAAACTATATACATATATATAATTTTAAATATTACTATTTAAATTTAAAATTACTTATACTATTATATAATGACTAACGTTACTACAGATATTAAATTATACATTGGATATGAAAAGTGTGAAAGATTTAAAGAAAGGAAGAGGACCTGTTACATGGAACTTTATTTGAACCCCGGAGTTTGTTAATTTGACAGACATTGCCCCCACGCCATTTTGCCGGGACAGGACCTATTCCGTTGTCGGCAAAACTCTTGGATTCGGGCCAAACACCTGTACAAAGGGAGGAGTAGTTAATTAGGAGAGTAATTTAAAGAATTTAGAGATATCTTTGTAGAAAACAAATACGTAGTAATTAATAAAATTAGAAACAGATCTTTCTTTTTTAGATGTTAAGATAAAATATAACTTCTTTACTGTAGACCCTACATCTTTTTTTGTCCGTGCATGTACCCTCATAGTATCTTCTAATATAATCAATAGGAAAAAATCTAATTCGCTATCCCCCATCTTATCTATTAGGGATTCTTAAATCTTATTACATCACAATGATTATTCTACCATACATTACTTGAATTAGTTATTTATCTTCCCAATAATTATTTGGTTAGTATGTTATATAATTAATTAAATAATTTGATATTACAACTTTTTAATCACGTGCATCAAATTCTGCATAAATTGGACATTGTTTGGTATGTTATTTAACTATATTTTAAATAACATATTATCTATTAAAATAAAGTAGCGTTATTAAATATCAATTTGTTTTTTATATAAAATTTTATAAACTTAATTAATCTACTTTATAATAAATTTTAAATGATCACACACAAAAAAAAGAACTTTTAAATCAATGAATGGATTGATTAATTAATTTTTTATTATAAAAAAATATCAAGTGATGTAAGTTCAAAAGTTCGACATCTAATGTTAATTAATCTTGTTCTCTCTCACCCTCTCTTTCTCTATATGTATGTACATATATGTATGAGGAGTATTAATTATTTTACTTTTGATAACTTTATATATAATTATGATTTTTAACAATCAAATTATTTTTTAAAAAAAATCAAACTAATTATAACTACATATTATACCTAAATTATCCAATATAAAAAATATCAGAGTATGTAATAATTGATATGACTTACACGATATAACTTAGTATATATATATATATATATATATAGTAGGTGTCAAAATAACAAAATATAACAATTGATTGCAAAGTGATCCCTGACATTTAGGCTCTTAAATTTATTGGAATTCTCCCTCTTGCAATTTACAAATATGCAACACACACCCCAGGAGATCTTTTTTTTTTTTTTTGGAACGGCACACCGTGAGATCTCGTGGACAAATAAAATATAATACTTTAATAAATTTCCTCAGCTTTCATGCTTGGATTTTTAGAACTCAACAAAGAATCTTGCCAACTCAAGAAAGCCAGTAGTGCATGTCGAGGAATAGATTAATTAATTTGAAAAACCGGAAAGCACCTAATAGTCCTATAATTAACATGTTACGGCAACATCGACCTTCTATACATCCTCAATAAAATAAGTAAACAAGTATATAACAAACTATAGGATAAATTGATATCTCTGGCTATGATCATTACTATTGATGTGCTCTCAAAATATTTAATAATAGATAACTAATTGATTCTAATCGAGTAAATCCCATTTTAGTTTTTTGCATTTAAGTATGAGTCACTTTAATCATTGATTTTATGATTTTTGTACTTTAGGTTCCTAATTTTGTAAATCTTATTGGTATAAAAATGAAATTATAAAAAAACTACACTAATTTTACGAAATAGAGTCATGGATTATAAAATAGAGTAAGGTACAGTTATAAAGTTTACCTGTATCAATGTTACCGATGATTGTATTTTCCCCAAATCTTCCCCTTTGCCAAGCTGTGTTCCTGCCATTTCTTTGCAGTCCAAGAAACTCCCATGAACGAGTAGTGTGCAGTTTATGCACTTTGCTCAAGAACACAGATATTACATTTGGGTTTTCTGCATAGTGGAATCATTGTGTCAACTAACTAACTTGAAACTAGGTTATAATAAGAAAAAATTAGTAAAAATAGACACTAATTGATTTTCTTACTTGCAATATCTGCAGCTTCTTCCTCTTCAAGTTCAGCGGCAAAGCCATTGATGTGTTTATTATATGAATAAATAATTGCTTCTTTGGCCTTTTCATGGCTGTGAATGATTAATATATACAACACAGTTAATCAATTAATCAGTTTCTTCTAAACCAGAACTTAAGCTGAATTTAATGGTTCACCAATTTATATACCTTCCCAAGATTGAACCCAGAAAATCATAATGAGAATGTGTGGCAGTTTCTAGGTCAACAGATGAAGGGGTTGGACCATGAGAATGAGCTCCCAAGTATACAATGTAGCACTATAAACAGAAAATCAAAAAACAACATCATATCATCCAAATTCAATTATTACACCCTATCTTAAAATCATCACCTGATCATTTTCAAAGTAGAAACCTCTTAACAAAATGCAAACGAGAAACCAATTAACAAGAAAAATATATAACCAGGCCTACCTTTTTACTGGCATGGACAGCATTCAGCAACAAAGTGAAAATAAGAAAGGATGAAACAAGAAGGTGAAGGTAAAGAATGGAATGACCCATTCTTTTCTATTGGTCTTTGGAAAGTGCTTAGCATCGCACATGGCCTCTATGCTATTTCCTATCCTTATATAATGAAGGACACATATGTAAAGGCACATTTTATAATAATTAGTTAAAGACTGCGCTCTAGATTGGTTTTATTACTAAAGTGAGAAAAATGAAACAATATTTATCCTTAATTTAAAGTACATAGTAATTTTAATATACTAAATCATTTTAATATCCCATATTAAGTAAAAATAGGCGAGTTGAACAACATAATGTAGTTCTCCTTTAATACTCTATTTGAGTATTGGAGTCTGTATTATTGGAAAAGCTTCCTATTACTCACGATAGAAATGTCTCTAACATTTTATCCTCTTCCTATTCTCTAACAAATGTTGGGTTTTGGACATTCTTTTTATGTGAAGAAAAACCCAAATGTGTAAGCCCGTTTTATTTCACTTGTCTAGGCAAAGAGAGGTCAAATTAGGTAAAAGACTCAATATTGTGAGTGAAAATGACAACAAACATAGAGAAAGAATAGGAAAAGGCTAACTCACATACTCACCTGGTCATCATCCTAAAATCATGATCACAGAGTCATTTACCGTTAGATCATGCTTAAATTTTGTAAGCAAAGTTTAGCACACGTTATTCTTGATTTTCAACATTTTTTTTTGTTGAATTCTTGGTTTTCAATAATCGGATCGGTGACTAGATGTTTGGAGGTGAATATAAATTTCTCACAATAGTAGCTCTTTTTTGGATGTATAGTTGATGCTCAGCTGTTTTTGCTAAATGTAAACAAAGTTTTATACACTATTTGAGACTCTTTTGTACCCTTAGTTGATATATAGTAAAACTATTTTTTTGGTCTGAACGACCTTGATTTGAACTATTGAGAGATTTTTCAAAGTTTTATACACTATTTGGAACTCTTTTGTACCCAAATGTGTAAAGTGTAAATCTTGGTGTCTCTTTTGTATTATTTGTGTTGTTCTATTTTGTTTCATATATTTGTTATTGCAAATTGGAAAAATTTGTTTCTGTTACATATTGCTTGCTATTGTGTTTCTACTGTTGTGTTATTATTAATTCTCCATCAACATCTACTGACTTTAAATTGATTTTTTTTTTTTTGTATTTCCTAATCAACTCCCTTTAAATTAAACTCATTGACAGAGATGTCTGTGATATTTTACTCTCTTCCTAATCCCTATCAAACTCAGTTTAAATAAACTTTTTTTCGTTTGTATCTCATATATTTTAATTTTTAGTGTAACGAAGCTTTTTGACTTTAAGTATTTTTTTTACTGTAAGTTTAATTAATTTTTTTCAATGCACGTTCCTTGCGCGTATTTATTTTATAAATTTTTATCTTATTTTTTTCTTGTAAAAAGCCACTTGTCTGTCGAATAAAAGACCATGGAATTTCAGAATTTTAATTCTTCCTTGAAAGAATTATTCCATCGTCAAGCATCATGGTCAAAGAGAATAATGTTAAATATGTACAGCTTGTGGATGTTAGGTAACAATGAGTCAAGAGGATGACATTATTTTAGGAACCAGCAAATGAGGAAAAAGCGAGATAATGTTAAATAATGGTTTTCTTCCCATTTTTTTATTTATTCTTCTAGAGGTTATCTCTGAATGGATTTAAAATAAATTAAAAGAATGGCCATTGCAAAGTATTATTTTAACAAGACTAAAGGTGTCCTTGAAATCTAAGATCAGGTGGATGAAAGTTCTCTCCAACAACCTTTGCTTTTTGCGATAAGCATGAGCTAGTTACTAAAATTCCTAAACCCATTATAATGAGAGATTGAAGTGGAACAAGAGTCCATTTGCTACTTGTTATGAATAAATTCATTTAATTAACATGGTTTGTTTTGCTTTGGGCTCTTTAATTTGGCAATTGGGAGACATACATAAGTTCCAGTGAGTTTAATTGTTTAGATTTGAGAAGTAGGTGTTTTGCACGTGTAATCATAATTAAGATAAGTGGATACAAGCTGGCGACTTTGGCGCAAGTGTTGTTTAGCTAGCTAGGGATGTGTCAACCACATTGTGCAATGACAAAGTTGTAGAAACGTGATTTATCCGGGAAAAATGGAGAAGATCGAGGAATTGGAAGCTTGAGTGAAGGAGTTGAATTGAAATTCGTAGCATAAGAAGTAGTGGATGTGGTAATATTGTCCAAAGACGTGTATATAGTATTTGTTGGTTGATGATGAGTTGATGAACTAGAGGACGGAGGATTAAGTGGGATATCGATTTGATGTGACCGTGAGAACAGGAACGAAAAATTAATAAACAAGATAGGTGTGTTCCCTGTAAGATTTTTGCTTTCAATTGAAAAAGGAAAAAAAAAAAACAAAAACAAATTGTTGCTAAAACATTACAAACTGTAGCCTAAAGCTACACGCAACACTTTCCACAGCTTGATTATTCTTTTTGCTGATCAAAATCGGGACAGATCTAATGATGACTGAAACTTAAAGAAAAAAAATATATTTTACTTTAAATTAGAAAGTTATATGTTAACCATTTTTTCTAATATATGTGATTTTCTTGCTGTGGTCTTTTTATTTTATAAAAATCATCAATAAAAAAATATTTTTTTTTGTTAGTAAACCCAAAACTTAAACTTTAGGTTCTTTATTCTTATACCGATCATAATCACAACTTATTTATTTGCTAGTGTTACTTGTTGTCTCTTTATCTTTTCTTATTTACAATATTAATATTAGTTCAATTAATACAAAAGTATGGTATTATAAAAGGAAAGAATTTATGTTATATAAATAACCACATATATATATGTGTGTGTATGTATGGCATTCCTTAAAAAAATGGTAGATATCTTAATTTTCTATTAAAATTATTACTATTGTTTCACATGTCTATTAAATAATTAAGTAGTGGTGATGGTTACGCGGGAAAGACCAAGGAACAGGAATACAAAAGTAAACGAACCGAAGAAAACCTATCTCTTTTTGAATTCTATATGTTTTTTCTCTACCTCTTCTTTCTTTATTGATCTTCCATCTTCTCTTCAGCAGTAAATCTAATAACAACTCCCTTTTTCTTTTCAGACGAAGTTCAATCCATTACGATTTTTTTTTTAATTAATTTTTCCTTTCCCACAGTAGTAACGCATATTTAAGATTACAAGAAAAAAAAGTAATGCATATTTTTATTTAAGGCCATGATGTAAATCTAAAGAGACATGAACCTAGGTTGCCAAATACAGATATATAATAATACAAAGTACACAGCCATTGGATAGTGTTATACTAAACAAGTTCCATTGATAAATATTTTGTATACCTTGGTGGCAGTCTTAATGCGACCTAGTGTTGGACCAGAAATTTAAAAAAATGGACTTAGTGTACCCATGTGACATATAACACTTGGTTATTTCATTTATAAGCAACTCTGAACTCTAAATTACTATGATCACCACCATATCCTCTTATCCTTGATTCAAAGATATTGTTAACACTTACCTCATGGTACTCACGTTTGAAAGGGAAAAGTCCATGTTGTTTCTATTTCTTTGTGTGTTTCTAACACTCTCGTGGCCCCAAGCTGCAGCAGAAGACAGTGAAGCAAATGCTTTGTTGAAGTGGAAACAAAGCTTCGACAACTACAGCCAAGGTCTCTTGTCAACTTGGAGAGGTAATAATCCATGCACATGGTAAGGAATTCACTGTGACAAATCCAACTATTTAAATTTGTTTAAATTAATTTTGTAACTGCATATTTTATTTGTTTTTCTTAGTTTCAATTATAGATTAGCCTAGTCAATAAGTAGTTTCTATACTTTAGGAACAAATCAGTTTTAATTCTGTTTAACTGAAATCTTGTTATGTGATTAATTTCTATTTTACTTTTAATTTATTATTTATTGTATTGTCGCTCAGAACAATTCGATTCAGAATAAAATCATTCTATTTCTTTCGCATACGTATTGTCTCTCTTCTTCTTTGTTTATTATAGTTTTTCTGCTATAAAACTTACAATTGGTATCAGAGCTTTTTTCTTAGAGGGACATGTGAATGAACCCAGTACAACCCACACACACACAAAAAAAACAAAGCTTATAAACTTTGCTTCAATTCATCAAATAGATGGATTCTGAAACTCCTAACACAGCACTAGCACTGCCTGTGTTTGATGGTGATAATTATCACATCTGGGCAGTAAGAATGGAGGCTCACCTAAAGGCAAATGATATCTGGGAAGCTATTGAGGAAGACTACGAAGTTCTTCCTTTACCGGCCAATCCAACTATGGCTCAGATTAAAAATCAAAAGGAGAGGAAAGCTAGAAAGTCAAAGGCAAAGGCTAACTTGTTTGTTGTTGTTTCACAAGACATTTTTACCAAAATCATGACAATCAAATCAGTATTTGAAGTCAAGAATTTCCTCAAGGATGAATATGAAGGAGATGAAAAGATCAAGGGAATGCAAGCCATGAATCTGATTAGAGAATTTGAGATGCAAAAAATGAAGGAGTCTGAAATAATCAAGGAGTATGCAAACAAACTTCTTAGCATTGCTAACAAGGTGAGGTTGCTAGGTTTTGAATTTTCTGATTCAAGAATAGTTCAGAAAATACTGGTGACTACCCCTAAAAATTTTGAAGCTTCTATTGCTTCATTGGAAAATACTAAGGATCTGCCAAAGATTACATTGGCAGAACTTGTAAGTACTATGCAGTCCCAAGAGCAGCGGAGGTTGATGAAATAAAACGGTGCAATTGAAGGTGCTTTACCAGCCAAGCACCATCATGCTGAATCCAATAGAAAGAAATATGTCAAGAAGAACCAGCTAGCAAGCAGTGAAAATAGTGCAAACAACCAAAACAAAGGTAAGGGTAAAAAGAAAAATTATCCACCTTGTCAGCATTGTGGAAAATTGGGTCACTGTTCGAGCCCCGCACAATCCCGAACTTTATCGAAAAGTGTACCGAGTCATTAAAGTAATAATAAAACAGTAAGAAATTGAGTATCGAACTCAGGAAACTTGTTTCATTCGTCAAGGAGACATTGATATAAAGCCATGTAAATAAAAATGAGCAAAGGATGTATATGTTGTAAATCTAAATAACTACAAGTTACGCTTATCAAAACGGGAGAGAAAATAGATGATTAAAACGTTGGGTCCTTCTACTGAATGTTTGATGTAATTGAAATATTTTTCTCTATTTAATGTTATTTTTGTGTACTATGTTGAAGACTAAAATATTAAACACCGATTCCTCGTGTGAATGGACTAATTCTAATTAAACCTCATTTTTGGATGTCTCGTCAAACTTAGTCTAACCGAACAACATTACAATCACAGCATATCAAAAACTAAAACCTTGCACTCTATGTCTAGCAATGCAGTTATCTAGCCCTGCTCTATCCAGTTCTAAGGATTAATACATTTTCCAATGCTAAAAATCCTAACTTTACACACTAATGGGTGATCAGACCAAAAGCATACAATAATTAAGTGCAAATAGAAGCAATCAACACATAAAACAACTTTAAATAGATAGTTAAGAATTTACATCAAATTTCAGTAGAATTTCCCAACAGAGATACTTAGTCTTTCATCGCAAGGCAGCACCTTTCAGTTACAAGATGAAGGTTTAAGAAGAAAATAATATATTACACAGTGGTGGGATGTCTCCTCCACCTCTAGGAACCTAGAAATTACTCCTAAACCTAAGATCCTCTTGAAAGCTAAGGTTTTTTTGCTTTCTTGCTCTGTTTTGCGCCTCTGTTCTACTCTCTACGTTCCAATTCATGCTCTCTTGGCCGAATGCTTGATTTTTCCAACTTCAGCCTTAAAAAGGGCTTTCTGTCCTCGAAGGCTCGCTTAGTGCCATTTTCGTTTGTGCTCTTTGTTTGGGCTCACTTAAGCGCTCAGAATGTCACGCTTAAGCGAGTTATGACTCCATAAGTTGCTTAAAATACCTTGCTTAAGCACCCAAATAGGCTTACTTAAACAAGACATGTTATGGCTTCTTCTTTTTAGTTTGCCTTGCTCGCTTAAGCGCACATCAAGCCACGCTTAAGCGAGCATATGCCCCCACTTGTGATTTCTAACTCAATATCTACAAAACTCCCCAAAATCATCAAGAAATTCTAACTAATTAAGATATCTAAGTGTAATTTTTTATTTAATCCTAACTGTGAGTCAAAAGAAGGCTCAATCTATCAAAAAATGTTATATATTCACCTTAAATAATGTGTAGAAATTAAGCATATTTGACAATTATCACATTTTTTAAATAAGCATATAAGATTTGCTTATCAAAATAAACAGAAAATAGTTTTTTTGAGCAAAAACAGTTTAGACAAATACATTAAGAAAATAGAAAATTATTTATTTTATTAAAATAAGTGATCTTTCAAGAAATAAATTTAAACAAACTCATCCATAATTAGGATGATAATATTTTAACACTATGTTTTAAACATTCTATTAACATCTTTCATTTCTCTCAATTTTTCCTTTTCTATTACATCATATTATCTATGGTACCTATATTTCTCTCTCGCTTGGTGTGAAAAGGCATTTGGATGTCTAAATATCTTTTTTCCATATAAGTAGGTGACAGTTGTAGGGAAAACGACGGGCCTCATATCTGTATGGTTCTTCTCACTTTCTCAGCATAGCTCACACGGTGGACAAAACATGAGGCTCAGCAAGGTGTATTACCATTTTGCTTTTGAATGTACAAAATATTCAGCAACTGGTTTTTTACCTTCTCGAGTGCATGCCACTATTTTTGCCATTTGCTTTTGTAGGATCAAGTGCTCCACGCCTACAAATTAAGTTGGCTGCAGGAATATACATATAAAGAAGAAAGTAAGAAACAATAATCATTCAATAAACAAGTTATTTTGAGGCCAAACGATCTTTTAGGGGTAAATATTTTTCTAAATTAACAAATGAAGGTAAATTTTATAAATACTCAAAAAGAACTAAGTTGTAAGATATATGATTTTAATTTATTTTTTTAAAATTTGACTTTAAAATCATAAATTCTTTATGACTTTAAAGTCATAAATAATTTTATTTAAATTAATATTTTTATTTTTAGTTTTATTTGATATTTATATATTTTTATTTACTATTTTCTATAATTTTTATGTTGTTTTTCTTTTTATTAAATAAAATATAAAAAAATATAAAAATATCTTAAGTAAAATAATATAAAAAATATTAAATAAAATAAAAAAATAAAATTATTAATTTAAATAAAATTATTTAAGGCTTTCAAATCGTAATAATTTACTATTAAGGATTTATTTAATATAGAAAATATTAGATAAAATATATAAAAACATATTAAATAAAATAATATAAAAATATATAGAAAATATTAAATAAAACTAAAAATAAAATTATTTATGACTTTAAAGTCATAAATAATTTACAACTTCAATGTCACATTAAAAAAAATTAAGAAGTCGTAAATTATTTTACGATTTCAGTAGAAAAGGAAAAAAAAAACAAAAATCATAAAATAATTTGCGATTTTAAACTCAAAAGTGGTGAGATACCTTACAACTTCCTTCTTTCTAGGTATTTATTTAAATTTTACTTTCATTTAATAATTAGTGAAAAAAATTGTCCCTTTTAAGTCATTTCTCCATATTTTGAAGAAAAACCTGTCAGACGTTGTACTTGCGGTTTAAGGTTACGTTGGACATTTTAATTTAGTTAATTTTTTATTTTTTTTGTTAGTTGAAATGAAAGATTAGGATTTTCTCAAAAAAAATTTCTTTGTATTTCCCAAATTCTCCATGTCTCTTCTACCATCCCGTGTGAAGAAAGACGATAAAAAAATAAATAAGAGATCTAACAGTGGGAACCTAGCTCCTTTCTCACGGTGAGAGACCTAGGTGTCACCCCTAAATTCCGTCTCAAAACATTTGTAACATAACATGTTAAAGTAATATGGAATTGTGAACGCGTCAACTTTTAGAAGTGGAGGAACTAAATTAAAATACAATCTTTGGTGAACTACGCGTCTCAGGAAAGATTAATTGATAGAAGTGGAGGAACTAAATAATACAACCTTTGAAGAATGTGTCATCAGGAAATTTTAGTCAATGTTTATAGCATCTGTGCAAGACTTTCAAAAGACTGACCATGTCAATCCATTCGATTAGAACGCCCTACACCAAAAATTCGTTTTACCGGCCATTAATATGGCCTTTACCCGCCATATAGATGACCAATAAATCCGAACAGGTCTCTCTTTTTGTCTTCGTTGTTAATTTCTATTTTACCAATCAAATGAATGTGTGTTTGAAACAAATTATTGAATGTGGATCCTCTACTCCAACCAATTATGCGAAAGCTGGTCTTTGATGCTTCAGGTTATATGCGTGTCAACTGGTACACCGTGCAGTACCAAACACGCTGTGAATATATAATATCCCCGTTGAGACGCCTTTGGACCATTGACAACATCCCTTTTTCTAAAGCAGTGTATATAATTTATTTTTTCAAAGTAATGTGAAAAATGTACTTTGCTTTTGAAGAGGAAAGAGATTCCATATATATGAGAGGAACCAACCAATACAACCTTTGGATATTAAATATCTTTAAATATTCGGAAAGCATTGTTCTTAAATTTGCTTATTATTACTTTGCCATTTTAGTGCTAGACTTTGCAAAGTGTAGTCATGTCAATATATGGTTCCCTCTCGTGCCACTTGATTATTTCCCTTATAATAAAGCATATTCCTAACTCCAACTTCAGTCCTCACCATAATTAATACACCTTTCTCTTACAAGAATCTGCAGCCTTTGATTGTATTCATGATCCCAAAATCCTGTTATACTTGAACCATGGTATCCATCAAGATTCTTTTCTCGTTTGTTTTGGTGTTTCTAGCACACTCTTCACCCCAATTTGCTTGTTTATCCAAAACCATTTCTTTGGCCTCTGCTGCCAGCATAGTTACTGCTCGTGATCAAGCTGCAGCTCAGAACGGTGAAGCAAACGCTCTGTTAAAATGGAAACACAGCTTCAACAACTACAGCCAAGATCTCTTGTCGACATGGAGAGGTAATAGTCCATGCAAATGGCAAGGAATTCGGTGTGACAATTCCAAGTCAGTCTCCGGCATAAATCTTGCATATTATGGACTGAAAGGTACACTTCACACCCTCAACTTCTCCTCTTTCCCTAACCTCCTCAGCCTAAATATCTACAACAACTCCTTTTATGGGACTATACCCCCACAAATTGGTAACATGTCCAAAGTAAATGTTTTGAATTTTTCTTTAAATTCTTTCCATGGTTCCATCCCTCAAGAAATGTGGTCACTAAGGAGTTTACATGCTCTTGATCTTTCCCAATGTCTTCAACTAAGTGGAGCAATTCCTAATTCCATAGCAAACTTGTCCAACCTGTCATATCTAGACTTAAGTACCGCCAAATTTTCTGGCCACATTCCTCCAGAGATTGGGAAGTTGAACAAGTTGGGATTTCTGCGTATTGCAGAAAATAACCTTTTCGGTCACATTCCTCGAGAAATTGGAATGTTGACAAACCTTAAGCTTATTGATTTCTCAGCAAATTCTCTCTCTGGTACTATCCCTGAAACAATGAGTAACATGAGTAATTTAAATAAACTTTACCTTGCCAGTAACTCCCTTTTATCTGGGCCAATTCCTTCCTCCTTATGGAACATGTACAACTTGACATTGATCCACCTTTATGCCAATAACCTTTCTGGATCTATCCCTGCTTCCATAGAAAACTTGGCCAAACTAGAGGAACTTGCACTGGATAGCAACCAAATTTCGGGTTATATTCCAACCACAATTGGAAATTTGAAAAGACTCAACGACCTTGATTTATCCGAGAATAATTTCAGTGGCCATTTGCCACCTCAAATATGTTTGGGTGGGTCACTAGCATTCTTTGCTGCTTTTCACAACCATTTTACTGGTCCAGTGCCAAAAAGTTTGAAGAACTGCTCTAGTATTGTTAGACTCAGGCTAGAGGGAAACCAAATGGAAGGAGATATATCGCAAGATTTTGGTGTCTATCCAAATTTGGAATATATTGATTTGAGTGACAATAAATTTTACGGCCAAATTTCACCAAACTGGGGGAAGTGCACTAATCTTGCTACCTTGAAGATATCCAACAATAATATTTCAGGTGGCATACCAATCGAGCTTGTTGAGGCAACCAAGCTTGGCAAGCTTCACCTTTGTTCAAATCGCTTGAACGGAAAGCTACCAAAAGAGCTATGGAAGCTAAAATCATTAGTTGAACTCAAGGTCAACAACAATCATCTTTCAGAAAACATTCCAACTGAAATAGGATTGTTGCAGAATCTTCAACAGTTGGATCTTGCAAAAAACGAGTTTAGTGGCACAATACCAAAACAAGTTTTGAAGTTACCCAATTTAATAGAATTGAATTTGAGCAATAATAAAATAAAAGGGAGCATTCCCTTTGAGTTTAGCCAATATCAGTCTCTTGAATCCCTTGATCTAAGTGGGAATTTATTGAGTGGAACAATACCAGGTAAGCTTGGAGAGGTGAAGCTATTGCAATGGTTGAATCTCTCTCGCAATAATCTTTCAGGAAGTATTCCATCCAGTTTTGGTGGCATGTCAAGTTTGATTTCGGTGAACATATCATACAACCAGTTAGAAGGGCCACTTCCAGATAATGAAGCCTTTCTTAGGGCTCCATTTGAATCGTTGAAAAATAACAAAGGCTTGTGTGGCAACGTCACTGGCTTGATGCTTTGCCAACCCAAAAGCATTAAAAAGAGGCAAAAGGGCATCCTACTGGTATTATTTCCTATCTTGGGTGCCCCTTTATTATGTGGGATGGGGGTTTCAATGTATATTCTTTATCTAAAAGCAAGAAAGAAAAGAGTCCAGGCTAAAGATAAGGCACAATCTGAAGAAGTGTTTTCCCTATGGAGCCATGATGGAAGAAATATGTTCGAAAATATCATTGAAGCTACCAACAATTTCAATGATGAGCTTCTCATTGGAGTCGGAGGACAAGGATCCGTTTACAAGGTTGAGTTGCGTCCATCTCAGGTTTATGCGGTGAAGAAACTTCATTTGCAACCAGATGAAGAGAAGCCCAATTTTAAAGCTTTTAAAAATGAAATTCAAGCTTTGACCGAAATCAGGCACCGTAACATTATCAAGCTCTGTGGATTTTGCTCACATCCACGGTTCTCACTTTTGGTTTATAAGTTCTTGGAAGGAGGTAGCTTGGATCAAATACTAAGCAATGACGCAAAAGCAGCTGCATTTGACTGGAAAATGAGGGTGAATGTTGTTAAAGGTGTGGCCAATGCTTTATCCTATATGCATCATGATTGCTCACCTCCAATAATTCATCGTGATATATCGAGCAAGAATGTTCTTTTGGATTCACAAAATGAAGCACTTATCTCTGATTTTGGGACAGCTAAGATTCTAAAGCCTGGTTCACACACTTGGACCACGTTTGCATACACCATTGGGTATGCAGCTCCAGGTTGGATCCCTTCTCCCTATTCTTAATTTTCTTAGAAATTAACATATATGGATAGAAATGATCACATATTTTGCATTTAATTTGCCCCACTTGTATATTCAAAGTTTGTTTAAACATTGTTTACTTGTAGATTAATTATACTAATCCCTAAGCATCATAATTAGTATGCAAAATTCAAGTAAAATTAAGGTGACATGTGCAATACAAAATCCATTTATAAAACAAAGTTAGTGAACTTGTAGCTTATACAGAAACCTATACACTGGTTTATGAGTAACTTTGGAATTTTATTTATTGTAGAGCTTTCCCAGACTATGGAAGTGACTGAGAAATATGATGTATTCAGTTTTGGAGTTATTTGTCTAGAAATCATCATGGGGAAGCATCCAGGAGATCTCATTTCTTCATTGTTGTCTTCATCTTCAGCAACAATAACTGATAATTTGTTACTAATTGATGTGCTAGACCAAAGACCTCCTCAACCTCTAAATTCAGTTATTGGGGATATCATTTTGGTTGCAAGCTTGGCATTTTCTTGCTTGAGTGAAAATCCAAGTTCTCGGCCAACCATGGATCAAGTGTCTAAAAATCTTATGATGGGAAAATCACCTTTAGCAGACCAGTTCCCTATGATTAGACTTGGACAACTTCTCTAAAGCACTAAACTACTTAAGTATTTTGTTTTTCTTGTTTTCTTCTTTATACCTTTTATCCTTTATCTTTTGTTGTAAGCTTGTTTGTTTTGTCATTGAAATACATCATAAGTTACTAGAGCAACTAGATTTCCCAGTTCATAAAATAGGGGATTGATTTGGGAGAATCAATTGGTAGAATTTATTTTGTGGGAAATCCTCGTGTAGTGATAGTGTGAGCATGCATATGTACAAGTTAGTACTGGTTTGAAAGAAAGTGAAAATGATTGACTTTTTAATTAGTAACAAGAGAAAAAGAAAGAATAAAAGGAGCGCTAGCAATACACTTTGTAATACACTCTTCCTGATTCACTCCTTACAATTGGTTGAAATTATTAAAAATAATAAAATCATGAAAGAGTGTCATTAAATAAGATATGAGATTTACAATTTTTTGTAAACACAATTTTTCCTTTAAGGGGTCTAAGATTCACACGAATCACTATCATTATTATTGCTTCCACCATAATTGGTGTCCCCATCCCTATTGTCGTTGTCAACACTTGAACACACCCTTAAAAACTAATTTTAATAAGGTAAGAAACTTTCAAAATAAGTTTATTTTGTAATTAATTAAAAAAACTAATTTTAAAATCTAAAAACGGTTTTAGTTTTTAAAAAAATTAAACTTACAACTAAAACATAAGTTTTATGTGACATTTGATATTAAAATATAAGAATATTGATGAAATTAACTAATGGGATACACAATGAATAATTATTTTATAAAAAAATAACTAGCAGCCAATATGTTGCACTTAAGATAAAATATAAAATAAAAAACAATGTCAGAATAATATATACTTCAAAACCACATATTCATGTACCTGAAAAAAAGGGAAACAATATTCAAAACAGCCGAATATTCTATGACTAGATACATTGTCCATGACCTTTGTTTTTTTGGCCGAATGGAAATGAACTGTGAACAAGGATCGGTGCTTGGATAATTTTGAGCTAGGACATTAAAAGATACACATTCATTCCCAAATAAAGTCTTTTTTTTTTTAAAATGACTCATCTTAGGTATCTCTCCGATTAAACACAAACTATAAAGATAAAGACAGCCCATACTCATTCCTAAGTTTCTACAATAAGATTACCTACATGAAGAAATCAATGGAAGATTGCAAACAGTACTTGCCGTGAACTGCTACCCTGCATGTCCACAACCTGGACTCACCTTAATTAGGTATCCACCCTCACTCCGATTACGGATCTGTAACGGTGCTGCTCCAAGGACAAAAAATGTGTTTTGTTCTGTTTTGGCATGCTTTGTCTAGAAATCATCATGGAAAAGCAACAATAACTTATCATAATTTGTTACTAATTGATGTGCTAGACCAAAGACCTCCTCAAACTCTAAATTCAATTATTGTGGATATCATTTTGGTTACAAGCTTGGCAGTTTATTGCTTTAGTGAAAATTCATGTTCTCGCCCAACCATGGATCAAGTGTCTTACAATCTTATGATGTGGAAATCACCTTTTTCCTTTATCTTCTTTTTTTTCTTGTTTTCTTCTTTATGTACCTTTTATCCTTTATCTTTTGTTGTAAGCTTGTTTGTTTTGTCTTTGTAATACACCATAAGTTACTAGAGCAACTAGATTTTCCAAGTTCAAATACTACGGGGATTGGGAGAATCGATTGGTGGATTTACTTTTGTGGGAAATCCTTGGTGTAGTGATAATGTGAGCATATGTACAAGTTACTGGATGAAAATGATTGACTTTTAAATTAGTGTCAAAAGAAAAGGATGAAAAAAAATAAGAAGAGTACTAGTAATATATTCTTTAACTAATATATTTCTCTTAACTTATTTTATTAAATTTATTGAAAATTATAATGTTATGAGAAAATATTATTAAATAAGATGTGAGATGCATATTTTTTATAATTTCTAAGAAAATGCAAGCCATAAGAGAGAGTGTATTTAAATAAGTGTCTTCTCAAAAAGTAATCTACAAATTTACTCAATCAATATTTTTCTGTCACTAGATTAGTGATTAGTTAGAAACATTTTGGCTTTTAGATGTCATGGGGACTACAGAAGATTGACTATTGCTAAGTCTCTGTCATTTTAGGTCCTTTTTAAGGTACGCTTGCCTTGATTAATGCCCTTATCATTTTCAAATTTTGTTCCTATTCCATTTTCATCAGCTGCCTATCTAATGGACAATGTTTTCAGCAGTGGGTTACGACAATGTTTCTATAACTGGCCTAGTCTCATCAACTCGACTAGAGAACTAGATTACCGATCCAATTAATAAGGTTATAGTTTTCTCTGTGTGTACACCCACATAGTCAAATTTCCAAAAACCATAACAATTAAAAGGCTATCTAGAAGATGATATTTATTTTGAGTAAGCTACATTTGTCAAGCCTATCTGATCAATGTCAAGCCTATCTATAAGAGAAGAGAATATTATTTATCCCACGACAAGAATCCACAAGAAATGTTGAGCGGATTTTTTAAATGCTTCAAATTCAATTCACATTTATACTAGGTCAATACATGTTTGACACATGAATTCAATCAAATATATAATATGGGTGTGCATCATACAATTGTTGAGAACGAATGACTCATATATAATGATAATTATAATTGTTGAGTTTAATCCAAATATAAGTAAGGGTATTGTTAGTAGTAGTTGGTTAGAGTGTTAGTTTTATATTGGTTTCTATTTTTTATTGTAACCGTTTTTTATAAAAACACTATATAAAGGTGCATATGTGTAAGTGTTTGATAAGAAAATACACACAAGTTTCATTGAAATATATTCTTTGTTCATATTTGTGTGTGAGTGTGAAAGGGTATATTCTCTAACAAATTGGTATCATAAAGCTCTAAGGTTCAAGGACCCGATTGAAGGTGCGACAATGGCTTCCGCAACAAACATTGGTGGATTCATACATGTGTTACCAGTTCTTGATTGCAAGAACTATGATCAATGGGTTGTGAGGATGGAAGCTATTCTTGGCTTCTATGAGATTCTTGGCATTGTGAAGGAAGGAATCTCAGAGAAGGAGAAAGATGATGCTGCAATTATGAAGAAGGACTTCAAGGCAAAGTGTCTTCTTCATTTGTGTGTTGATCTTGTTGTATTTGAGAAGATTGCAAAGGCTAGTACAGCCAAGGAGGCTTGGGAAATTCTGCAAAAGGCATTTGGAAATGCAGGAAAGACCAAGAAGGTGAAGTTGCAATCTTTAAGGAGGCAATATGAACTCCTCTCGATGAGTGATCAGGAAACAGTGGCTGATTACTTCAACAAAATGCAGTTGTTGGTAAATTCAATGAAGACTTGTGGAGAATCATTGTCAGATCAGATGATTGTTGAAAATATCTTGAGAACTTTGTCTCCTCGATTTGATCACATTGTGGTAGCAGTTGAAGAATCGAAGGATCTTGAAAGATTAAAGATTGAAGAACTGCAAAATTCTCTTGAAGCCCATGAGCAGAGGTTGATTTAAAGGGCAAATTCAAGGGATTTGGATCAAGCAATGCAGGCTCAGTTTACCAAGAATGATGGAAACAAGAAGAAATAGAAGAAAGGAAAAGGCAGTGGCAAAGGGAATTGGTTCTCAAACAAAGAAAAGGACAAGATTGGAGATAAACCTGAATCCTTTAATAAAAGAGGAGGAAGGAACTTCAGTAATCAAAAAGGAAAGAAAGGTCAAGATAAAAGAAAGATTCAGTGTTATAACTGTGAGAAATGTGGGCATTATGCCTCTGAATGTTAGCATGGAAAAGGAAAACCAAACAAGAATTCTGAAGAAAAGGCAAACATAGCTCAAGATGAGGATTCAGAAGATGAACACCTTGTGATGTTAGTGGCAACTAGTGATAGCAACCCACATTCTGAGGCTTGGTATTTAGATACTGGTTGTTCTAACCGCATGACAGGTCACAAGGAGTGGCTTGGTGATTTTGATGAAAACAGAAGATCTAAGATCAGATTGGCGGATAGCAGAACTCTAAGTGCAGAAGGCATGGGGAACATTCTTATTCAAAGAAAGGATGGGAAAACAACACTCATTGAAAATGTGTTGTATGTTCCTGGGATGAGATGTAATTTGATGAGTGTAGGACAACTAGTGGAAAAGGGATTCTCTGTGTCAATGAAGGATGGAATGTTGGAATTGTTTTATCCTAATCTGAAGCTAGTCTTGAGATCTCCACTCTCAAGAAATAGAACCTTTCAAGCAAACATTAAGGTAGTAGAAGTACAGTGTTTAATGGCTACAGAGATCAACCAATTGAACTGGCTTTGGCGTCTCAGGTTTGGTCATTTAAATTTCAAAAGTTTGAATATGTTAGTAACTAATAATATGGTTATAGGTCTGCCAAAATTAAATGTACCAGAGAAGGTGTGTGATGTGTGTCTCATTGGCAAGTAACCAAGAAATTCCTTTAATTCCCATTTGCCAATGAAAGCTTCTAGTATACTTGGTGTTGTGCATTTTGATGTGTGTGGTCCTTTTGAGGTACCATCACTGGGTGGAAACAAGTACTTCACATCATTTGTAGATGAGCACAACAGAATGATGTGGTTGTACTTGATCAAGGCAAAAGATGAGGTGTTCTCAGTTTTCCAAAAATTTAAGGTGATGGCAAAGAAGCAAAGTGGACAAGCTTTGAAGGTTCTGAGGACAGATAGAAGTGGTGAATACACTTCCAAGGCATTCAACACCTACTTTGAGCAACATGGAATAATTCATCAGGTAACGACACCTTATACACCACAACACAATGGCTTGACAGAACGAAGAAATAGAACTATCCTTGACATGGCAAGGAGCATGCTGAAGCAGAAGAAGCTACCTTATTCATTCTAGGGAGAAGCTGTGATCACAGCAACTTGTCTGTTGAACAGATGTCCTACTAAGAGATTGAAAGAGAAAGTCCTAGAAGAGGTTTGGTCTGGAAGAAAGCCACTGGTTAGTCATCTCAGGATCTTTGGATCCCTATGCTGCAAACACATTCCTAATGCCAAAAGGAGGAAATTGGAAGACAAAAGTGAACCAATGATACTGATAGGCCATCATGTTATTGGTGCCTATAGACTCTATAATCCACACAAGCAGAAGGTTGAGATCAATAGAGATGTATACTTCACTGAGGCAGAGGCAGGGACTGGAGCAGACAAAGGTGTGAAATCAGACCAATGATATCAACAATTGAAGAAGATCAGAATGAGGTTAGCACTGTAAACGCAGAAATAAATGCAGAGGCAGAATCACCACAAAATTAGAGGCCACAAAGAGAGAGAAGGATGCCAACTAGATGCTCTGATTTTGAAATGGGAAGTGATATTGAGGTAATAGAAGAAGGAGAATTGGTTCACTTTGCATTACTAGCAGATGCAGAACCAATTAGTCATGAAGAAGCATTACAAGAACAGGTTTGGAAGAACGCAATGCTAAAAGAGTTGAATGATATTGAAAAGAAGAACACTTTGGAGCTAGTTGACTTACCAAATAAGAAGAGAGCAATTGGTGTGAAGTGGGTGTTCAAGTTGAAACTGAATCCCAACGGCACTATTGCAAAGCATAAGGCAAGGCTTGTGGCATAAGGCTTCCTTCAAAAACCTAGCATAGACTATTCTGAGGTTTATGCACCAGTGGCAAAAATCAAGACTGTTAGACTAGTAGTAGCAATGGCTAGCAACCACAATTGGGTATTGTTTCACATGGAAGTAAAATCTGCTTTTTTGAATGGTCCATTAGAGGAATCTGTTTTTGTGACTCAACCACCAGGCTTTGTGAAAAAAGGAATGGAAGACAAAGTGTACATGCTTAACAAGGCATTGTATGGCCTAAAGCAAGCTCCCAGGGCGTGGAATAGAAGGATTGGCACATTCTTGATTCAGAGTGGATTCAAGAAATGTTCAGTTGAATATGGTGTTTATGTGAAGAAGGAGGCAAGTGTGATTCTGATTTTCTTGTATGTAGATGATCTACTAGTAACAGGCAGTGATTTAAAGGATATTGAGTTCTTTAAGACACAAATGATGCAGGAATTTGAAATGACAGACCTTGGTACTCTAGCTTATTTCCTTGGGTTAGAATTTGTAACTACCTCAAAGGGAATTCTGCTTCACCAACAGAAGTATGCTACTGATGTATTGAAAAGATTTCATATGGCAGATTGCAATCCTGCAAATACTCCAATAGAGGTTAATACAAAATTGGAAATAGTAAAAGAAGAAGAAGAAGAAGCAGTGGATCCAACCATATATAAGCAACTAGTTGGCTCCTTGAGGTACCTATGTAACAGTAGACCTGACCTCTCTTTTGTTGTTGGTTTAATCAATAGGTTCATAAATAATCCAAAGAAGTCGCATTTGACAGTTGCCAAAAGAATTTTGAGGTATGTGAAGGGAACATTGGAATATGGTGTTTTGTTTCCTAGGAAGACAGACCAGAGAACAATGAGTTTACTAGAGTATTCTGATTCAGATTGGTGTGGAGACAAAACAGATAGGAAAAGCACTATAAGGTACTTGTTCAAGTTTCTAGGTGCTCCAATTTCCTAGTGCTCTAAGAAGCAACCTGTGGTGGCCTTGTCTTCCTATGAGGCTGAATATATAGCAGGCTCATAAACTGCTTGCCAAGCTATTTGGCTAGATTCATTCCGAGATGAATTGAAGTTTGAAGCAAAGAAACCTATTAAATTGCCAATTGATAACAAGTCAGCTATCAATTTAGCTAAAAATCCAGTCTCACATAGGAGAAGTAAGCACATTGAAACCAGATTCTATTTCCTAAGAGAGCAGGTGAATAATGGAAAGCTTAAAATGACATATTGTTCAATAGAAACTCAGCTAGCTGACATACTAAGGCAATTAGGCCTGACAAATTTGTAAAACTCAGAATAGAGTTGAGAGTTATATCTTGTAATGATTTGGATTAAGGGGGAGTGTTGAGTTTAATCCAAATATAAGTAAGGATATTATTAGTAGTAATTGGTTAGAGTGTTAGTTTTATACTAGTTTATTCTCCAACAATAATTACTCTTATGATCATCCAAACAATGACACATGTCAATTGCTCAACTATCTAACGATTCTCATCCTAATTTTGCAACATGCATATAAAAAAACAGTTATTCGTAAAAAGTAAATTTATCCCCAATTTTAAACAAACTTGATGAAACATATTTAAAAATAATTTTATGTAAAAATAATGAAAATTAGATTCTATTTTAATTATATAATATGATGTATTTCTCATAATTTTAAAATTAGTGATAAAGTAAATCTTTTATATTTTTAATATTTTTTGTGATAAAAATTGTTGTTACAAAAATTAAGAAAATAATATATTTTAGTTTTTTGCATATTTTTTTGTTTTAAAATTACAAATGAATTATTACCTTATAATAAATATAAAAATGTGAGATAACATGTGAAATGCATTTAAGTCTTTAGGATACATATATATAGTGGAATTCTTAAATTTGATGTAACATATATATAGCTCATTCAAAGCAAGGACCCGGTGCTGAGAGATACTCTAACAAAATGTGACATTTGAAATTAAAATATAAGGAGATTGATGGAATTAACTAACATTAGGATACACAATGAATATCTATTTTATAAAAAATAACTAGCGGCCAATATGTTGCACTTAATAAAAAAAAATACCAGAATAAATTAAAGCTCCAAAGCCACATGTTCATGTACCAGAAAAAAAAAAAAGGAAAACAATATTCAAAACAGCCGCAACAACCATTTAGCTCTATTATGATTTTAGTCCAACAGAGGTCTATCTGTAGATACGTTGAACGAGGATATGAGAAACCCAAGATAATGTACCGTGAACGAGGATCAGTTCTTGGATAATTTCGAGGACAAATATAATGTACACATTCATCCCCAAATAATATAAACTCTATTTTTTAATTGACTCGTCTTAGGTATCTCTCTGATTAAACACAAACCGCAAAGATACTCCGCGAGGCACGTTCTAAACTGCTGATTTGCATACAAAGTCAAAACAAGCCAACGATCCTTAGTGCCACAGCATGGACTCGTACAAAGCCCTAACATTTCTCCAATAAAAAAATCGCAAACAAGCAAACCCCACTAGCACTAGCGCCGTAAGAATATTGGACCAATATATTTATCAAAATTCTTTCATCACTATCTGCTCTTCTTTTATCCCGTTTTGACTTCAATTCCCATCACTCTCAGATCTGGGGCAACTATGATCATTTAATCCACACTCGTGTTCTGAACGAAAATCTTTTTTTTGTACTTTCTTGCATGCACAATTTAAGTGAATTGAACAACTTAAAGAAATGTGGATAGAGGACTATCGTGATCAACGTAACATATCCACTTGGAGGCTTATAAATAGATCTTGATGATTAGCTCGGTATCTCAATTCAATACCATTTGAAAATATAAGATTTGGGAAGAGAGACAATGGAGGGAGATCATAGTGCTTCATCTTTTACTAGTGCTGTGAGTCTTGACAAGCTTGGAGTGTCTTCTATACCTCAACGTTATGTTCTTCCACCATCACAACGTCCTAGCCCTCATGTTCCCATGATCTCCACCACTCTTCCCATTATAGATTTGTCTACTTTGTGGGATCAATCTGTTATATCTAGAACGATCGATGAAATTGGAATTGCCTGCAAGGAGATTGGTTGCTTTCAGGTATAGCACACGCTCATTTTGTATATCATGCATGCAACTTTTCTAATATATCATGCATGCAACTTTTCTAATACAACCAAAAATACACGTGCATATGCATGCAGATATATACATTTGTACATATTTATTTATAAATTATAAGAGCTAACATATAATGAATTTAGTAAGAAACTATTTTTTTTAAGTTAAAAAAATATAAATATATAGGAACCGTAAATAAATATATAACCAAAATTAAAAATCATATAATCACTTTATAAAAAAATTATTTCATCTTCCTCTTGTCTCATGTAAAAGGATCATATATATATATATATATATATATATATATATATAAAGTAGTTTAGAAAAGTAAAAGCAAAAACATTTTATATAAACAATTATTTTATTCAATATGCTTATCTAAAAACAATTATTTTATTCAATATGTCTGATTCCACCAATCATAATTACAATTCTGATTTCCTTTTTTTTTCCTATATAAGTCCCAATTTCTGGTAACACATGACCAATTACAAATCATACAAATTTGCTAGTGAACACCAAGCATACACATGAACGTGCATATTTGCATATATATTTGTGTATATATAGGAGTTGGCTGAGTGTGTGGATAAGTATGTAGTTTTTTTAAAAGCGAAGACGACACCCCTTGCTTCAAAGTGAGCTAAATTTAGAGGAGACAATTAGACTTATTTTATTTCTATGGTGACTTTTATACTGTAATATTACATTTACAAACGACTTATGTATTTTTGTAGGTTATTAACCATGAAATTGATCAATCAGTAATGGATGAAGCCCTAGAAGTCGCAACAGAGTTCTTCAACCTCCCTAATGATGAAAAGATGCGTTTATTTTCTCAAGATGTTCACAAACCTGTAAGGTATGGAACAAGTCTTAACCAAGCTAGGGATGAAGTTTACTGCTGGAGAGATTTCATCAAACACTACTCTTATCCAATATCGGATTGGATTCACATGTGGCCTTCAAATCCATCGAATTACAGGTATCGTTAGTTCGTTACAAACCTTTGAAAAATATTTCTCCCACGATCCCTTTTCTCACACTACCCCACCCCTACTTGCTATTTGCACTAAAGGTAAAATATATAAAAATATGAGAAACCCAAGAAAATATATTTTAAGGCAAAATGATTTTTTTTATATCATTAAAAGCTAAGTGTGGGATAGAGTACAACAAGAAAAGGGAGGTATGAAAATATATATGATCCTAATTAATTATTCTTAAAACTGTGTCTTTGATTCTTTTACACACCTCAATTTTTACATCAGTAATCTTTACACCCATCCAACTGAGGGAAGATAAATTTTACAGAGCTTAATTACCTCTCCTCCTTTTCTACAATAAAAGAATGAGTGTATAGATATATGATGTAAAAGTTAAATGGTGTGGAAAAAAAACTATGTAGGAAAAAAAATTGCTTTCATATATATAGACCTTTTCAAATGCCAAAATTTTATCCAGCAACAATATGAAACCATTATACCACAAATAGACTTATCATAATTGAAACCATTTTGCCGCTTCCATGATGAAAGCTTTTCAAATTCATGTCCATATCATTGCCCTAGTCCTAATTAAAAATATGCACAACAATGACATGCTAACAGGGAGAAGATGGGAAAGTACGTAAAAGCAGTGCAAGTTCTACAAAATCAACTATTGGAAATCATTTTTGAAAGCCTAGGGTTAAACCGTAGTTACCTACATGAAGAAATCAATGGAGGCTCACAGACACTCGCCGTGAACTGCTACCCTGCATGTCCACAACCTGGACTCACCTTAGGTATCCACCCTCACTCCGATTACGGGTCCATAACGGTGCTGCTCCAAACCCGTTCCGGCCTAGAAATCAAGGACAAAAACAACAACTGGGTACCTGTGCCCTTTGTTGAAGGTGCACTTGTGGTGCAGTTGGGTGACCAAATGGAAGTTATGAGCAATGGACAGTACAAGAGTGTCATTCACCGCGCAACGGTTAACGGGGATGACAAGAGGTTTTCCATTGTGAGCCTTCACAGTTTTGCAATGGACAGAAAGATGGGTCCAGCACTTGAACTTGTTAATGACCAGCACCCCAAATCCTACAAAGAATTCTGCTTTAGGGAATTTCTGGACTTCATATCCGGCAATGATATCACAAAGGGTAGGTTTCTTGACACTTTGAAGATGAAGAAACTCTAGATTTAGAGGGTTTAAGGGTATGGTTTATAAGTTATTAATGATATGCTGTTTGTATCTGTTAGTTTTATAAAGTGGTCTAAGAAAATGGGCATCTAGAAGCTATATATAGTATGTTATGTGTTTTCCTTTCTCTCCAGGTAGTGTGTGTCTATGGATCTCATAATATGTACTTGGAATAAAGAAAAGCAATAAAGTAAAGTTCAGCTGAATTTCGTCAATTGAAGGTACTAACATCACACATAAAAGACTAGGGCTTGTGACAATTGAACAATTAAGGATGTGTTTGCATTTGCATTGCCCCTTCAGACACAGTTCAATAGATCGATTCTAATGTAATCGAGGAAAATTGGTGGATTAAAGTTTAACAGGGTTGGTAGCGAAAATACAAGCACACACTACCTGATATTACAATATGATCTTTCTCTGTTCAATTCATTCTAACGTAACTGAAGAAAATTGGTGTTCAACAAAAATGATAATGAAAATTAATACAAACACATACTGCTTACATGACAATATGTTCTCTGTCGCTATGACTTTTTTGTGTTACTTATTACTTATCTACCGGTCACTTAATTGGGAGATTCTATTAGTATAATCTAAGAGCATTCATTATATTTGAAAAAACAAGTGTCTACTTAATTTTAATTACTTATAAAAAATTGAGACATAGAGGTTATGGAATTCATTACAAACCTATGATAAAGTTCCAACCACTTTTGAGGGTACAATGTTTACTTTTTTATTAAAAATAATATTATAATTTGATTTCAGACTTATCACACTTAAAATTTTTCATTTCTCTCAAAAATATATTGTGAGAATCGAATTCAAATTTTTTTTCTCTCACAAATTCGACATGTTGTGTACAACATTTACTTTGAAATAACTATTAGATGATCCAAGTACTATTACGATTTTAATTAATTTTTACATAATATATAATTAATCAGGTATTATTAATTATTTTCAATAAATTAAAAAACTTAAATATACGTAACAATAAAAATTGAATGAGATCATCGCACATAATAATTCGAGATTATCTAATAACTTCTGGTTTAACTTTCCACCCAAAGCATAGCTATAATATCAAAGTCCTCAATCTACACTCAACAAATGTTTTTTTCTTAATTATATGAAAAAATTATCCGTAAAAGATGAAATAATAATCAATATAAAAATTACCCAGATTTTCCCTTTGTTTTTCCTCTTCTCTTCATTTCCGAGAGCTCTTATCTTAGGCTTGAAAACAAAAATGAAAATTGAAGACTGCATAATGGTTCTTGATGCCGAAGATATAGCATTCTCCTATATACTTTACACGTGGAGAAGAAGAATGTTGTGGAGACTCCTCTACCCGACGCGTAGAGGCCATAGTTGCATGTGTTCCTTTTCTTTCGTTTCTGGTGGAGGCTCCTCAGCTCAACACGTACCTAATTTAATATAATGCACCTGTTGTTTTAATTATTATTATTGCTTTAAAAGGGTGCCCCCATTCTTTGCATTGTATCTACCTTTGTCAATTGTTAACAGGCTTCTCGGACCATGATTTTGCAATAGCCCTTCAAGCCCGTCTGAGCCAACAAGAATCCCTCTAATTAATCCTCTAAGAAGTAAACAACCAGATGCTTATTCCGTTTGTACCAAATCTATCAAAATTAATTCATTACGGACATATTTTATCTTTAATTAAAATAATATTTTCTGATCTTAACAAGTAACTTTATATTTGTCTTGTTTATGATGGAAAAGTTCTTCTCATTTTAAATTGTAAATTAAGACTATTAAATTTGCACCAATTGAAATTATAAATTTGATATAATATAGAAATATATATATATATATATATATATATATATATATATATAGAGCATATCATATCATGTGAGAGGAATATTTTATTATGAGAGATTAGAGAATTAAATCTAGACCTCCCATTTTGATCTAAGGATTGCTATTTAATCTTCTCATCTCTCATAATAAAACATCCATCTCCCAATGACTGCTATTTAATTCTCTCATCTCTCATAATAAAACATTCATCTCACCTAATATGTCCCTTATATATATATATATATATATATATATATATATATATATATATATATATATATATATATATATATATATATATATATATATATATATATATATATATATAATTTGAATGGAAAAAATGTTATAAATAAATGTGTATGTTCAGACTCCAATTCATTATGTTATTAATTTTAATAAAGAATTATTCTTTATTTTATTATCATATTTATTGTTTTATGAAATTGTTAATTTGACAAGTCCTTAATTAAAATTAGAGACTTGTTATCATGATAAAGATTATGATATTGAGAAATAAGTCTTTTATAAATTTAATCTGAATTATTCTTGATCGTGGGATTATTGTGAATAGGACATCAATAATCTAAATAGATCAATATATATATATATATATATATATATATATATATATATATATATATATAATTGTCTTTATTCGATAAAAATTAATAGATCTCATTTATTGAATTGCATATAAATGATGTACATGTGAATGTTATTATTGAACTTATTCAATTGAGAATTTCTAATAGATAATATTACCTTCATATGTCAATAGAAAGTTCTCAAGAAGATATATAATAGTTTTCTTTTACATGAGATTATCATAGTAATTAACAAGTTATTTGTTATATTTTAATTTCGAACACCTAATGTCTTAATGCACTAGTTGAATAAATATTGGATATAATTAAATACTTGTAGAATTAATGATTAATTAAGAAGGAATTCATCAACTCTAGGTAATGAGTTTGAATTCTATGATTGAATTAAGACCTTGACCAGGACAATTGAATGAAAGAAGAAAAGAGTTTCTTAAATCATTCATTAACTAAATATAATATTTTAACTTATTAGAGTTTGACAGTAATACACTCTACCGTTAATCTTGAGTTGTAGTAAATGATGGAATAAAATATTATATGATTCTTCTTCTATGGGTTCTTGAAGGTAAAATATGTTACTTCATGTTATCTGGACGTTAAGGAGTATTGTTAAATACATACCTTGATTAGTAAATTAATTATAATTAATTTACTACTGATTTACCATTAAACCTATGGGATTACACACAAGTGAGTGTTCCAATCTCTATAAAAGAAAATAATTTATTTGATAATTAAATTACAGAATTTAATTTAATTAAATAAATATTTTAGTAAAATATTATTATATTCTTTGCTATCAACAAGAATATAATTAATATAAACAAAAAGTATTATTTTATAAATTTAGAAGTTGTCCATAAGATAAAATTAGGATTCTATTGTTACATATTAGGTCATGTGATTAGTTAGTTATCATAATTAGTTATGAGATTATTTGTTAACTATCTTTGTCTAATATTAGAAAGTTCAAGATAAAAAGATATAAAATAGTTTTTATTTTCAAATAGAAAGATAAAGAGATATGAAAATATTTTAAATAAAATGTCTACTTTTTAAAAAATGATCAAATTCATATTTCTTTAACATTATAAATAAAAAAATATCTACATGAGAGTAAAGTGTATTACATACAAACTAAAAAAAAGTCTATTTTTTAGACTTGAAAATTAGAAAAAGAGCTTCTCTTTAGAGTTCTATTTCAAAGAAAAAAATTTGTTGCTACAAGAACATGTACTTTCCTTTATTTATTATTGTTATATATTTTAACTGCAAAATAGATCCTAATTTTCTAGTGTAAGTGTTGAAAACACTTTCAAGTAATTAACAATTGGTGTCAAATCAATGTGTCTTTTGTATTTAAAATTAGGCTTAATTACAAATTTAGTTTTTTTATCTCAGCTCATAAAGTTGGTTTTTCTAAATTAATTCACCAATTGAGTTTTTTATTTTTTTTTTGCAATTCAATTATTTTAATCTTCAATCCTAAAATTAAATATTAACGACTAATTATTTACGTTAACCACCACACATATTGTACTTTTATTGGACCTCAAACCTTCTCCATGGCATCAAACTAAAACCTTCCTCCGTAAATCTTTCCTCAAAATCTAGATAATGAAGTTTTTAAAGATTTCAGTGGAACAATACATTCTGAAGACCCAAACCCCAATCTTTATATGTTTGTTGGAAACTCAGATTATGAGCGCCAGATTTATCCTCTTGATCCTAGTCAAGTTCTTCTCAGAGATTCTAAGCTCAGGAACACTGATTACATCTATGGGGTGGCCATTTTCACTGGTCATGACAGCAAAGTCATGCAGAATTCCACAAAATCCCCTTCAAAAAGAAGCACAATGGAAAAGGAAGAAGGATTATATCATATACACCCCTTCACTGTCTTTATTTTTATATCTGTTATTAGTTCCATAGGATTTATCTTCAAGACAAAGTACCAAGCCCCAAAGTGGTGGTACTTACGGCCCGACAATATTGAATATCAGTATGATCCCAACAAAGTTGGAGTGGCTGGAATGAGTCATCTGATTAATGCACTTATTCTTTATGGATATTTGATACCCATCTCACTTTATGTTTCCATTGAGGTTGTAAAGGTTTTACAGGCAACCTTCATCAACTAAGACATTCAAATGCATGATGAAGAAACTGGGACTCCAGCCGATGCGCGGACATCAAATTTGAATGAAGAGTTGGGTCAGGTAGATACTATCCTGTCAGATAAAACTGGAACTTTGACCTATAACCAGATGGACTTTTTGAAGTGTGCATATGGGGTGCGCTCCAGTCAGATCTCTCGAATTTCCCCATGCCTAAGAGTAAAGCGCACGTTTCATGGGATAATGTTAGAAAAGCTGAAGAAACTGAACTGGAGACTGTTGTTACTTCCAAAGGAGATGAGGATGAAAAGCATGCCATAAAGGGATTTGGTTTTGAAGATGACAGGGACAAGGTTTTAGGGTGATGACATGAAGAAAGTTTTGAGGTTCAATAAAAACTTAATATGTGATGTCCAATTTTGAAGTTGGAAACTAAAATAACAAGAATGAAAAAAATGGAGGACTCTTAAATAAAAGTACACGAACTAAATTTGTGAACCGAGATAAATAGAAGAATTAAATTTATCATTAAGCCTTAAAATTATATTGTGGAAATTATTTTTTTTCTAAAAGTGAATATACTTTTTCTCAGTGTCATCAAGCGTGCATATTGTAATTGTTGTGAAAATATATATTTTGTTCAATCTGAAACATGTAGAGATACATAATCATTATATTGGATTATTAAATATATGATATCTCTTGATTTTAGAATATATTTGGGAAGAAAGTTTGATCCAAATATGAATCATCTTGTGTGTGTGCTCTTCCATTTTAAATAATAAAAAATGTATTTTATTAAATTGTAGTGTATTGGTTGTGGAATTTTTTGAAAATATTTAATTTATTGATTAGATTATTATATTATATTGATAATATAGGCAAAAAATTTATAGGATTATATCAAGATTTTGATTATTTTGATAAAAATTAATAATATATAATATTATATTGACTGTATAATATATTCTTCTAATTATATAATTTTGAATGGAGATATTTGATTTATTGATTAAATTGTTATATTATATTGATAATATATGAAAAAAAAATTATTATATTATTATATACATATACTGTATGTCGAATATATTATATGATTGTAATATGTAAACATATATTATAGTATATATATATATAATTTATAGGATTATATTAAGATTTTGATTATTGTAATAAAAGTTAATAACATATGATATTATGTTGATCATATTATATATTATTTTGATGATATATTTCTACATTGAAATATTTGATTTATTAATTAGATCGAAAAAAATTATTTTTAAATATGCAAGTGTTGGAAAGACTTTTAACGTAACGAACAAAAACTACATTCATATCATATGAACGAGTCGCACATGTGTATACGTTCCTAGGCGCTGAGGACATCCCCGACATATATAAGTCCATCATTTTGTGGTGCTTTCTGTTTCTTAACAAATATATAGGTTATTTCTCATATGTTGTTTGGATTTATATACTTATTGGTAAAAGGGAAGTATCATCATAACAAGAAATTTGGGTTTACCGTCGGTCAAAAATGCTAAATTGATTTTAGTGATGACTTTGTGTACACTACCTTATATCTGACGCTGCAAAGCTCAAAACTTAGTTGTGTCCAACTTTTTGGTCGACGCTACTTACCTTCAACCATAAACAGACGCTATTAAAATGGAAATTGAAAGTAAAAAATAAAAAAGAAGCTAACACTAGCATTGAATTTGTAGCTAATTAATGCTATAACTTTTTTTTATAATCAAATAAATGTATCAACTAAGTGGCCACTCAAACGACTCACTCAACTTAAATCCTTATCTCAACATAACTCTCCGTTTGCACTCATTATTATAGAATCGTCGCTTTTGAATATAAAAGTTGTACGAGTAAACCATGCAGTCGTGTTCGAAGAAAATGAAGAAAAGAATGTAATAATTAACCTGTGTGACAGTTTTGATTTTGTTCAATAAACCCAAATCCCTATTTATTTATTTGTGAATAAACCCAAGTCCCTATAAAAGCTTACGAAAATGGTTGGTGTGAAAGTTATTTTAATCAGCTGTTACATTTTAGTGTAAATCATTAAATACTTGGTAACCAGCTGTTACATTTTAATGCAAAGCATTAAATACTTGGTAACCAGCTGTTACATTTGTAGGGCTTTGTGCAGTTTTCACTGTTTTGGCCTAAACAGATTCCGATGTATAAGTGTCGGGTATCTCTTGTGTCCAATTTATTAATATAATGTTGATTTGCTTATAAAAAAAAGTTATTTTAATCTCTCAAGATTGATATATCATATATGCATTGCAATTGAAAAAACACTTTTCAAAATAACTTGTACATTGGTCTAACAAGAAAAGTAAACCTGGACCGCCATTGTTACGAACGCACACAAATACACAACTATAACACATACACACACGCAAGACAAAGGGGTCAACTTACTTGATCTTCAAATGTATAAAATCGAGGAAGGGTGGATCAACAAAATTTCATAATATAATTTAAAAATATTAATTAACTTAAAATTATAAAATAATATTAACTTAATTGTACGATTTTATCATTCAATTATCATAATTTTATAAATTTCATCATTTAAATTTTTTCATAATTTATCACCCTAGTTTTTTTTTACATTTTATTATCATATTTTTCAATTTTCGTGTATTTTATTATTATGTTGATAACTATAAGACAACATTTTGCAAAAATTGAAGACAAGATGACATCATTTTTTTGAGACTTATCAGCATTCAGCACTTCATTATACATTTAACATATTAATACAATGCGCAAAGTTTAGAAAGTATGATGATAAGATCGTAAAAAAGAAAACACTTGAATGATAAATTTAAAATATAATATTAGTTCAATGATAAAATGTAAGTCAATAATATTTTATTCGAGCTTTGCGCGCGCGCACACATAAGCATTAAACTAATCCTCATCCTCAATTGTGAACAAACGAGGAGGGATTAACAAAATTTCCATATATTTTAAAAATTATAAAATATTGTTTCATATATGTATGTGTTTGCTATCAAAGTTGTCCCTTTAATCGAATCTTTATAATAATGTTTAGATTGATAAAGAGATGTGATCGACAAAATGAAATATAACAATGTTAGTTATTTTTAAATCATTAAAATAAATAAATTATAATAAAATTTATCGTATTTTATATCTTTATTTTTAAATTAAATAATACGATGATAACTAATTAATTATTTGGTGCTATTAAAATTCTATTCATTGATAAAATATATTTATTTGTTTTACTATAAAATAAATTAATAATTTAGTCTAATTATTTTATTTATCTCGTTAAATACATCCAAAGCATGTGGCATTATCTCTTTTAGTAAGTTCCCCACAAAAAATCTCCTACCTAATAGTCACCACTTTTACGTGGCTCAAACATAGCCAACGTTTGATGGATTCTACGAGATCAATTGAGATGAGACTATTCATGAATTCCCAAGGAGGACCACTTGGCCCCCTAGCCTCTTCCTGTTAGACCGTCCCCATCCATTTACACAATCATAAATTCACATCGTAGTTCAATGAGTGTTGTTCAATCTATATTTAGCAATTTTAAAGGGGAGATATATTAGGTGAGTCCCTCCTTAAGTTAAACTCATACTAACCTTGAAATAGAAGAATTGAAAAGAAAGAAAAAAAAAGATGGAAAGTTTGAAGGGTAAGCCCATTATTTTGGTTTTGAGATATTTATGTATCCCTGGAAAAGGAAAACGTACAGCCAAGAAGCCACGGCTCTGGGAAGAGTAAAAAAAACAAAGGTGCAGCAATTTGAGAAGAAGAGAGAGTTTTTTGCAGATGATTCAGTAGAGGCAAACATGCTCTGTTTGGCTCAAATTCCTGCATGTTATTTTTTATTAGAGAATTCTTTATTTTGATATATTTTATTGGTAATTTTGCCTTCTTTTTTTTGGTCAATTTTTGTATTAGATTTACTAATTAAACTTTTCAATTAATCAGAAAAAAATAATAATACTCAATTATATGTCTGTTAAAGATTAGTCAAGACTTGAGAGCTTAATCTCATACCACTTAATAATTTCTACAAGAGTTCTTGAGTTCTAGACATATATTCTTATGTATCCTCATATCCCAACATTTGCCTTATGCAATTTAAAGATGTTTTCTATCGGCTTATGGATTCTATAATATCAAAACAATTGCCGGAAAATATATATATATATATATATATATATATATATATATATATATATATATATATATCATGGTAAATTTGTTTACTGTCTATCCTTTTTGTCACATTGTTATTACATGGTGTTTAAACAGTATTGACCTTGATCTGTGCTGGTATAAGTTGAGATTGATCAAGTAATCAAGTGTTGCGTGAGATAAGTCAAGAGATGTGGAATAAGTAGTGTGCCTGTGAGTCCACCCACTACAAACGTACTATTGATGGAGGATTAATGGTTGTTGAAGTAAGTAAAACCTCGTGAGTGAACAACAACCGTAATAATTATAACTGGAGAATCATTATATATAACCAATATGTACCAACTGCATCTAAATTATAATCTTTTACTCTATATCCATCTATAAATAGTGCAACGTTTAACGATCAAATAAGCCACAGCCAGCAATCGAAAATCATGAGCTATACCACTATTATATATCTCTTTAATTTCTTCACCGCGATTAGTTTTGCGCCTTTCAGTCTCTTGAGGATCATGTGATTTGCAATGGTGATCCATTCTGGTGTATCAAAACAAATCAATGATATTCCAAATTAAGGTTCTGGTTTATGAGCAATGCTTAAAGTTTTTTATGTAGTTTTATGATGACCTGTGTTCATGTTCCTTTATTCTCTCCTTTTTTTGATATATTTTTCATGATTACTATTCGTGTTGTTTGCCCCTTTGTGAGAACTATCTTCTACTAAAACTCAACTCATGTTCTTGTTTACACTGCATCAATCAACAAAAGAATTATTGTAAGCATATATATCTTTCAAACTTTATTATGTTTATTATCTTAAATTAGTAGCTAGTAAACTATCGCGATCAAACAAGAGAAAGAAATTCGAGCAAAAACAGTATCAGGATTTTCATTTTAATTTCTTGCTGATAAGACAGACAAGGAAGCAAATATGCATGAATATAGTATAATTTAATTAACGGCATCTCCAAAATTCTTAGCCCTAAATAAAATATGTTATAGGATTATTTGATACACTAGTATGGATCATTTTTGTGAGTCACGTTACAAAGCAAGGTGTTATATTGTGTTCTTGGTGTACGTTGGAGAGGGAACTAATCATATGTTGGAAAGAGCTTTTGTAAGAAAAGGAAGGCTATAGGAACCAACCAAACAGGGATGACTACATCCAAATACTGCGCAGGTACGTTTTAGAAATAATTTTTGTTACGTATTTCGATGCATGGAAGGCTAACTTAATTACGTATTTGTTAGGGACTAATTTACATCTTTCTTTTTTTCATGGGGAGGTAACACAGACAAATGTATTTGTTACAACTCACAAGTCATATACTTAAGCGAACAATTATTTCACAGCATTATTTCCTATACACTAATATATGAGACAAGTAATTCTTATGCACAAGATCATGAAATCATTCAACCACCTTGACACAGAAATATATTAGTCTCATGAAATCATTCTTACGTAATCTTTTTGTCCTATAAAATAAGGACTTTTTTTAGTCATTTACAAATTTCTGCTTTGATTTTAGTCTTAGAATTTATTTTTTATTTTAGTTTTAGCTGTCAAATAGTTCATTAAATTGTCATGTCATTAAGGAGTTTGACACATATATCAGTCTATTATTTTTTTCCATGAATTATATTTTTAAATCATCATCATATGTTCAAAACAGTCACCAAATAACTTTGAAAATCACAAAGGACAAAGTTTAGCATGTCAAAGCCAAGAATTAAACATGAAACTTAGCTAACAGATTGAAAGCAATCATACGGACTATTACACCAAAAAGCATAAGACACTCCTGCTAAGGGTGAACCTCTATATTTAAACCAAGTCCGGGACAGAGCTTTGATATGCGACACAACGCTTAATACATATGGCTGAATAGCATGAAATAGTTTTTAAAACAAACTTATTAATTTATTGTTTGAATTTGGATATGCATGGTAAACCATTTCTTAATTCTAACTTGTTTAGTACCAAAAAAAAAAAACAATATGGTCTACTTTTAAAGTTTAAAACAAAATACTTAATGCATATTTTTAGTATTATATACTATTTATGAGACTAATTTTGTAAGGGCAACTTCGCATTTTCAAGCACCAGTACTGCATGTGACCAAATTACTCCTCCATATATACCTTCAATCTCACCCAAACACTCAAACCAATGAATGAGAAAGGAATTGAAATAGAATTTGAAAAGGTTTAAAGACATTAATCAAAACAAACTAACCTAAAAGAGGAGATAAAAAAGGGACTAAATTGATAGAGATTCTGCAGTACTCAATCTTCTATATAGTCTTCACAGCATCTAAAAGTAATAGGTTTCCTAAATCAATTATCTAGAGACAAAAAATAGTAATTGAGTTAATTTATGGATTTGTACTTTATTCAAACCAATAATTGTACATATGCATGCTGACAATACTCCACCAAGAATTTTCCAGAAAAGTAAATTAAATGTCCCAAATCAGTCACCCCCCAGTGTTTGTACCAGTATGACAAAACAAACAACTGAACAAGCTTACATCATAAGATAAAGGATAAATAGTGCATAAAGAAGAAAACAAGAAAAACAAAATATTTAAGTAGTTCAGTGATACAGGAGTTGCCCAAGTCTAATCATAGGGAACTGGTCTGCTAAAGGTGATTTCCCTGTCATAAGCATTTTAGACACTTCCATGGTTGGACGAGAACTTGGAGTTTCACTCAAGCAAGAAACTGCCAAGCTTGCAACCAAAATGGCATCCCCAACAATTGATTTTTTTGGAGGTTGAGGAGGTCTTTCGTCTAAAACATCAATTAGTGGCCAATTATAAGCTATTTTTGCTGAAGGTGAAGATAACAATGAAGAAATGAAATTTCCTGGATGCTTCCCCATGATGACTTCCAAAGAAAGCACGCCAAAACTGAACACATCACATTTCTCAGTCACTTCCATAGTCTGGGCAAGTTCTACCATAAATGAAAACATTAAAGTTACTCATAAATGTATAGTTTTTTTAATAAAATATAAGTTCACTAACTTCTATTTTTTAAATGCATTTGGTATTGACACATAACTTTCTACTTTACTTTTTGCATAGTAATTATTGATTAGAGATTATTCCAATATATTCCTTTACAACGACTACAAGTAAACATTAATCTTTCAACAAAATTTGAATGTAAAACTGGTGTAAATTAATTGCAAAAAAACGTGATCATTTCTATTGTACTTCTGTAAAGGGGATCCAACCTGGAGCTGCATACCCAAAAGTGCCTGCAAACTCGGTCCAAGTGTGTGAACCAGGCTTCAGAATCTTAACTGTCCAAAAATCAGAGACATGAGCTTCATATTGTGAATCCAAAAGAACATTATTGCTCGATATATCACAATGAATTATGGGAGGTACAACCATGATGCATATAGGATAAAGCATTGGCCACACCTTTAACAACATTCACCCTCTTTTCCCAGTCAAATGCAGCTGCTTCTGTATCATTTCTTAGTATTTGATTCAAGCTGCCACCTTCCAAGAACTTATAAACCAAAAATGAGAACTATGAATGTGAGCAAAATCCATGGTTCACCCTTCTCAGCTGCAGCTTGATCACGAGCAGTAACTATGCTGGCAGCAGAGGCCAAAGAAATGGTTTTGGATAAACAAGCAAATTGGGGTGAAGAGTGTGCTAGAAACACCAAAACAAACGAGAAAAGAATCTTGATGGATACCATGGTTCAAGTATAACAGGATTTTGGGATCATAAATACAATCAAAATCAAAGGCTGCAGATCCTTGTAAGGGAAAGGTGTATTAATTGTGATGAGGGCTGAAGTTGGAGCTAGGAGATGCTTATAAAGGAAATAATCAAGTTGCACGAGCACAAGTGTCACGTGACAACAGCTTTCAAAAGTGTAGCACTAACGTATGAAGCAAACATACTCTAAATATGTGTTTGGAACCGTGTCCCTGCATGATGACGCAAAAGCTACTATGGTTAGCATCCAGGGGAGGCATCTTTAACTTTCAAGTCTGAACGAGGTTTCAAAAATGCGGTTAGCCAACAAACATATGCAGTTTGAACTTTAAAGGCGTTTTACATTAAATCTAGTAAAGATAGTAATTGCCGAGAAAATTATCTGCCAACTTTTATGAATATGGAAGCTGCTGGTCGTTGTGAAAAGGCAAAGCAAAGAGAAAGGAGAATGGATATGAGAGATTCAAATTTTGTTACAAATCAAACACGTGGAAAAAATAAAAGAGAGTGTGAATTGAAAAAAAGAAGTAAAAATAAATCTCGCCGGTTAACAAACAGGACCAAAAAGAAAAAGAAAGATCCAATAAAGGTAGATAGGTAGATAAAACTTTAAAGGTCCACTAGAACAATGTGATTACAAAACGGGAGTTTCTATTTGCACCCCTCTTTTTACTTGTATACTTTCCTTTCCTATTACTCTTCCAAATACACTCCCCCTCATCTGTTTCTCCCTTCCGTGTTAACTCTTTTGTCTGTCTTCTTCCAAATTTTCAAGTGTAGATACCTAATTTTGTTTAAGCAAATACAAATAAATGAGAAAATTAAAATAAAAAAGACTAATACACAAATATTTTCCAAAAAAATTACTTAATTTTAATTCTTTATTGTATCTGGAAATACATGAGGCATTACCATTACAAATGTGTGCTAATAGCATAAGTGATAGTGATTGTATCTCTTAAATAAGTATTTAAGGGTTCATGTTTTTTTATGAAATAAATTGTGTAAAAAAAATATAATTAGTCAAGCGGACATTCCTAAAAAAAATCATTACAAATACGTCACCGTATTTGTCCCGTTTCCACGCGATTTTGATTCAAAAGAAAAGAAGCACCAAGCGAAGCCAGCGAAGCTGTCTTTCGATTCCTTCGTGCGTGCGATTCTCCTGATATCCAAGGTGAAGCACCGACACCGGACCTATCTCCGGCGAATCCCCAGTCCCCACTTTCTTCCTTCGAAATGAATCCCGAGTAGTACGTTCCTTCATTCCCTTTACTTCGAATCATGTCTGATTTCAGCGAAGTTCGTTCCTTTTTCGCTTTTTTCATGTTCCCTGCCAAAAGGCCATGTGGGGTTGCATTTAAATTGGTGAATATGAGTTGGGTTCTGTCTGCAGCAAATCTTGTTGGTGTGTAACCCTAGATTGATTGGTTTTCATAGATTTTGACCCACTGGGTTTTTTATTCTTTTATTTTTTGGGGGAGATTGAAATTTATTGTTTTTTAATCTCGAGTTCGCCTGCGAATAGCGATCGCTTGTGTTTGTTTTATGTTATTGATTTTGAAGTGAAGAGTTACCCTGATCTTGTCCCTTGTTTATTTCAAAGAGTTGAACTGCGCATACTGTATGGTAGTTTGATTTGTGGTTTGCATGATTTGAACGGCAGTTCATTGGGAGAACATCAAATTATTCTAAACAATTAAACATAAGATTAGGGGAAACATGAGATGCTGTTTGCAAGGTTGTTACATTGATATGGGAGTTGACTTCCCGCATTGGAAGCATGGGATTTAGATTTGGTACTTATATGGTGTTGGGCTATTCTACTTAGATCAAGCAATAAGAGAAAAAGCTAACGTTTTCTTGTGTTTAGAGAAAAAGCTAATGAAATATTGGAAATATTGGTTTATAGATCTTATTGAATTGAGACTTTATGGTTGGTTTTCTATTTAACTGTTATCTTAATGTTTGTGTGTGAAAGAGAGATGGTTACTTCTGTGTCTGATTCACAATCTATTATAAGAGTCAAAGTTGATATGCTGCGGTTATTCTTTGCAGTGATTATCTGTTCAAGCTCCTTCTTATTGGAGACTCTGGTGTTGGTAAATCATGCCTTCTTCTGAGATTTTCTGTAAGCTTTCAATTGCTTTTTATGCTAGTTATTATTGTGACTACTACTGGATTAGTGGATTTTGTTTCCTATAACATAATGTTATAATTTTTATTTCCATTTTTGGTGTTTTTCTATTTAGTTACATCTCCTGTCCTAGAATAATAATAGCTACATGTTTTATTCTCTGTTTGAGGTCTTGACTGTGTTGGAGTTCTGTAATATGAAAATAAAAAGTGAAACAATTACTAGCCTTATCACTTTGAATCATTTTGCCTCTCTCCCTATGTGTAATAATGTATGCTTTCCCCAATTCCCCACACGTAGAATGGTTGCTAATTTGCAGGTTTATCATTTAGCTGTCCAATACAATAATACATGTAACATGCTATAGTTATTCAAGAAAATATAAATATATAATAAACTTTTGGTAGGTATTTTGATATGAACTCAATTTTAGAGTTGAAAATTTAGGGAGATCAAACTCCTTACGAGCATAGGTAGCCCTCTTTGAGACTGAAATTGCAGAAAAAATGAAAGAAGATTACAAAGGATTTCAGCACTGCAGATGCACTGAATCCTCATTTATCCTTATTCCTAGTCAAACCTCTCCTGTTGAATTATGCTGAAAGTGACGAGGTTGTGTCTCCTATTGTTGGTTTTGTTGTGATTTGAACAAGTGAATTTGGCCTTTGGAGAATGTCTAATTAAAAAATAAGGGTGAAAAAAAGGAATTATTAACCTGTTTTAGTTCATTTATGTGACTTAAAAAGAAAGCCTATGGCTAGTGTCATATAATATTTTTCTTTGACATGTAGTCTATTTTTTAGAGATTCTGATAGTCATGTCACTTCACTTTCTAACCTAATGCAGTACTTTGGATTAACTTGATATCTTGATGATAATTTATATTTTATGCTACAGGATGATTCGTACATCGAAAGCTACATAAGCACCATTGGAGTTGATTTTGTGAGTACAACTCTACAAATTTTTATCTGAAACTGTTTGAAGCAATGTCTAAACTCACCATTTCATGTCAATTTGTGTAGAAAATACGTACCGTTGAGCAAGATGGAAAGACCATTAAACTACAGATCGTATGTATCTGAATGGCCTTTGTCTCGTTATCTATTGATCTATTGATATTAAGTCTCCAGTGAGCTTGACCTAACTATTTTACTCTCTTTGTTGGTGTAATATTTTGCTTTAAGTGATGATGTTTCTAGACCATGTGGATCACCAAAATTCATGGTTGTGTTGACAGATAATCTTCTTACCCTGATTTGTAATCTGTTTCTTATGTAGTGGGACACAGCTGGGCAAGAACGATTTAGGACAATCACCAGTAGCTACTACCGTGGTGCCCATGGGATCATTGTGGGTGATGATTTTCTTGGCATGGGCTTTTAGATATTTATTTCCCCTTTGTAGGTGGATCCTTGCATGCTTTACTAACTGGTTCCTCTGGCAGATTGTTTATGATGTGACAGATGAAGAGAGCTTCAATAATGTGAAGCAGTGGCTCAGTGAAATTGATCGCTATGCAAGTGATAATGTTAACAAGCTTTTGGTTGGCAACAAGTGTGATCTGGAAGCAAATAGAGCAGTGTCATATGAAACAGCTAAGGTATAGCTTTGTCAATCCCTTGAATTTTTCATTTTTTCATATTAAGTTTCAAACTTTTATTCCTATTTCAGCTACCCTTACCCCACCTTTTATGTTTTGTTTTCCTTTGATAGGCATTTGCAGATGGAATAGGCATACCTTTTATGGAAACAAGTGCAAAAGATGCTACAAATGTCGAACAGGCTTTCATGGCAATGACTGCTTCAATCAAGGATAGGTATACATTCCTGTTTATTTAACAGTAGATATTCAAGAAGATAACATAAGTTCAATGCAGCTTGGCCTTAGAAGCAAGCCCAGGAAAAATTGTTACCGCTTTACTCGATGAATAATTATACTAGTATCTGATGTTGTCAGTTTCCATAGCTGAAAAGTCAATTGCGAAAGAGTTATAAATGTCTTTTTTTTTCTTGTATTGATATGGGTTACCAGACTGTTTTTATGTCCTATTTTTTTGTGAAATTGTATGTGTCAAACATAGCAAAAAATTTCAGAATAAATATAAATGTGATGCCAATCTCCAAAGACCAAACTTAGAATTTGCTGAAAAGTGAATAGACTTTTCTAGTTGAGGCAAAAGGGATTAGTTATCCAATCTCTCACAAGTTTTTTGTAAGGAAAGTAGTTATATATAGATCATATTAATATACCTTTCTTTGTCTGGCAACTATTCCTTCTATGTTAATATAATGGTATTTTATCTTGTGAATGCAGAATGGCAAGCCAACCTGCAAATAATGCAAGGCCTCCAACAGTGCAGATCAGGGGTCAGCCAGTTGCACAGAAAGGTGGGTGCTGCTCTTCCTGACCACAGTTACTCAGATCCATTTTATTTGGTCACCTTTTTCATGTAAGATTTTTTTTATTATTATATTTCGCTAAATAGTGGACCAGTGTCAGAATTTGTCTGTTGGTTTGGAACTGACCTAGATGATCCCATTCTTTGAATATACTTAATGATGTGGCTTGTGCAAAGTATAATACTCATCAATGCTAAATACATATTCCTATTCATATCTTTTCATTTGGGACTACTACTTTTTTGTTTATTTGATTGCCGCAAAATGTGCTGTCATAGAACAGCTAGACCAATCTCTTGGCATAGACACGCTTTCCACCTTTGGCTGATACACTCCACTTTGTGTGTGTAAGAATTTTAAACTCAAATATAAACTTATGTTATGCAATCAACATTCTATGATGGGAGATTAAATGAAACCAAACCAATTATGTTTATTATTTTCTCAAACCCTGTCATTTAAGCCCGTGGAATTTCTGTTCCAAACTTCCAACATGAGTTGGTTGGACTCATTTTACTTGTAAATGTACACTTTGGAGATTAAATGGCGTTACTGTGCCGATGAAGAGAGAACAATTCCAAAGTCATTGATATTATAAACAATGACTTAATTTAACATGCACAGCCCTTGCATAAACAGAGCAAAATTTCTATTTTTTTTCTAGGTTTTTCTCTAAACACAAAGTATGACAAAAGAACTTTTTTGAAATATTTTTCAATCTTTTAGATAACTCATCCAAACAAACAGCAAAAGTTAAGGAATAAAGAGATGTCCTCGCAACTAAATTTGGTTTGATAAGGATGCTCGTCTGTTTCAATTCATATTCCAGACTTGACGATGGAGATCCAGACTTGATGGAAGAGGGAAAGGGATTTCGGAGTCGCAGGTTGAATGTGCCTGAGTTGTGACTGGGTCGTACTTACAAGAAGCAATTTCTGGCGGTTAAAATTGTCAGAAAATGAAGTGCTGAAAGAGTTAACATGTGGTTTATCTTCCAGCCGCCACATCATTAATTAACAGTGATACTAAAAATGAAAAAGTTTAAGGGAAAAAAACATAATTAATCCATTTTTTTATGAACTAGCACGATATCTTTGTGGTGCATCTTCAAAAGACTAAATTGGATTTTGAATGATTCCAAACTCAACGTTTGTTTTTGTGCCATTTTCCCGTAAAGAATGTCGCAGAGCGCAAAAATTTTGACGGATAAAGACTTCGAAGGTGATTAAAATTAATCCTACAATGATAAGAAAATTAGCTAAATATAAATTGGTTGAGAAAATAGATAAGTGATAATCTAGGACTGCCTAATATTTTTCTGTGTCTTGAGGTGGGAAGGAGCCTCTGGAAGAGATAAATTTATTCGCCTAGTTTTACTTTGAGCAGATAGAATAGGCTCTTTATCCAACTTGAATGTGTTAGGTGTATACTCTAACGAATAATAAAGTAGTGAAAATAATTTTTTCATGAAAAGTTGGATATATAACATTTGAGCATAATTTGTTTGTGATTTGTTGATCGTATAATAAAGTTGTTTGTATTATGACAAATAACATCTTTAACATAAAGATATTTTAGTAATTATAATATATTCTAAGGAAAAATAATTTAATCATCCATGTCTTAATTATTCAAAAAAATTTCCAACTAATTTTGTAATTAATCAAACACATTTTTTATTAAATATCAGGAATAATATTCCCATATTTTATTTCCCGGAATAATATTTCAGGAACTAGAGACCAAATCAGATAGTCGTTGATTTACAGTTTCGCACTCTTTCGTGTAAAAACATTTAAAAATCTTTCTAACAGATTGTCATATATAGATTTGTTGATTATTTACAAAATAACTTTTAAATCATGGTTTTATATCTGTCAACTTGTAAATGTAGTTTTTTTAATAATTAACTGTTGAGTAAAAAATTAAAACAAATTTCTTAAGTTAAAAACTATTTAATGGATAGAAGTGAGAATTTTATAAAATTATCTAAAAAAACTTGATTGAAATACACTTTTCAACGATGTTTTAGCATAACTAAAATTTCAATATGCTTTACCTTGGCAATGTAGCCAACTAGATTATAATGCAAGTAGGCGTTTGAGACAGTTTGACTTAGTACGCGTATGTTTAGTATATTTTAAAAAGATTAGCACATAAGTTTACAAAACATTTTGGTTCCACCGAAAGGTTGAAAACAAAGAACACCGAACAAGACAATCCGTTCTATTCTATGTTACACGTGTCAAACCATTACTGCCTAACATTTAGGTAGTGTGCAAAGCAAGCACTTGCACAATGGATGGGTCCAACCTTTTTTTTTGTTGCAATAAAAAAGAAAAAGGATAGCTTCCACTAATATTTATTTTAAGTTATTCTTGATAGAGACTAGAATTGGGGATGAGAAACCAAAAATTGAAGCAAAACTGAGATGTCTATCTATGAAGAAAAGGGAACTCAACAACATTTATGTCTTACCCCGACCATATTCCCCCAAAATATCAAACGCGGTAAAAATAAAGCACAAGGAGGAACAGGCTTCAAGGGATACATGACCGTATGAAGAACAACCTAAATTTACACTTTTAAGGCATAAAATTAAATGAACCTTCTAATCCAGGAAATCCAATTACCATAGTTCCTTTCCTGCTTAAGTTCAAATAAGAGAACCCAAAATTGAAAATAGGACAGAGATATGTCAAAAGGGTTCTGGGAAGGCCTCACTTGGCACTCAAGGTTGGGAAATGCCCGGGATCTTCAATGGATGGAGCAGGTGCATTGTTGGTGGCACTTCCATGGTAACCGCCTCCGCCTCGTGAACCACGGCCACGGCCCCTACCACGTCCTGGGTTATAGTATGCTTCCCCCTCAGCAGGCTTCAGAAACTCGGTGATGCTCACAGACTATGAATATGAAATTCAATAAACAAAATTAGTCAGCAAAACAAAAGAAAATGAACAGGTTCAAAAGCAAACTAAAGAAATCATAAAAATCAACTTCTTATTGTTTAAAAACTTTCTAAAGATGAGGAAAATATATTGCCTGACTAAAATATGCAAGTTAATTTGATACAACGGGAGGAAAAAGACGAAAGAATAATAAACAATGGAAGCATGGCATGCAGACAAGAATATCTTAAGTCTCCAGTTCAAAGCACGGTAATCACATGTTCCTATCTTTAATGCACCCAATAGTAAAGATAAAAAATAATTGGGTGAATTAAAATTAAATAATTTTCTTTAATTATTTTTTTATCTATATTTTCTTAAATTTCACAAATAGTTATTACCCATGAAATGTGTTATACTTGCTTGTAATCAATATTTCACAACAAGCAACTTTCAATGATTGAGCAGAAGAAATGACAAACATGGAGCTATATATTCAAAGTACCAAGGACAAGCAAATTCAATAAAGTCAAACCTTCTTGGATTTTTCTTCCTTCTCAAAAGCCTCTTTTCGCTTATCTTTATCAGATCCCTGGAAAGATGATGAATGTCAAAACATGTTGGAAGGTATTAGAAATATAATATGAACAGCATATAGTTAGAAGGGCGGAAGATGATAAAAAAAATACACACCAGTTTAATGAATATGTCATGATTGTCTTTCTTGCTTGATAAGGCCTGCATGGATTCAAACTCTTTAGTGTCCACCTTTCTCTCTTCAGTCTTGAGTGCTTGGAAGGCCTTCCTTCTCTCTTCCAACACTTTTTCATATTCCTCCAGAGTCATCTCCTAATAAATGAACAAAACAGCCCACTGGTCAATAAATTTCAAATGCAAAACACTAACATCACAAAGTATGTAATTAACCATGATTTAGATCCTCTAAAGCTAAAGGTGCACGTCAGCAAGTAAACTGCAAGTGATAACCACCAACAACAAAATTGAGAGGATATATATCATCAATGAGCCTATATAATAAAATAAATTGTTGACATCTTAATTAGATGATATCAACTCTGCATCTCGTTTTAGATCCTAGGGAAGTCCTATTGGACCCCAAGGAGATCAAGAAAATAGGGATGTGGGGGATCAAGCTGCTACAGAATAACCACATCCCACTAGTTAGCTAGCAGGGATGCCAGAGCCAAGCTCTGTACTTGTTAATTAATTAATAAAAAATACACATGAGAACATTCAAACACTTACAAGTTACAAAAGGCTAAGCAATATTGGGAAGAAAAAAAATCATGATCAAGGAAAGACGGAGTATCTTAAAAGTGAATGAGCACAAGATTAGTAATTATAAAAAAGCATATGAAAAAAAATAATAACCAAACTAAAAAAAAAATAGTTCAATCAATTTGGAGAAATGCAATCAGCAAATAATCCAAGATGGAACATCATCTTCCATTGGTACTTTAATTGTCAAAACACAAAAAACAGAGCATACAGCAACAGTTTAGGGTAAGTAAAAGTTTTAAATAGGCTTGACATTCACCTTATCTTCAGGCTCTTTTTCTTCAGTTTCATTAGTAGGGCTGTCCTTGTTACCATCAGCTACATCTTCTTCAACTGCAGGCTTCTCATCACCCAAATTCTTTTCAGTTTCATTCGCAACCTCATCAGTTACCCTAATATAAACCAAGAGAGAAAATATAAACAATAAAAATAATTAAGAAAACAGAATTTCCATTGAAACAATGCAAATGTTTATAACTATTAAAATAATAGAATACTAGATTTTGAGAAGAATTCTTACTGAGCAAGTTCATCAGTTTGGGCTCCCCAGTTACCACGTCCTGAACCTTCACGTTTGAATTCATTTCTGCAAATAGACCAAGGAACATCAATATTGATAAAAGCAAATTCAATAAAGAAATTGTTCATCAAAGATAACATCACCCTCGTCCAGTCCCACTGCGACGATCAAATGCTCTTCGAGGTCGTCCTTCTTCAGCTTCACCAGTTTCACCATTGCTGAAACCTCCACGACGACCACCACCACCACGGTAAGGACCTCGTGGTCCACCATAACCGCGTCTTTCAGAAGACTTCCCAGCATCTCCTTCAAAAGAAACCTGATTATAAGGAGCTCCGCTGGTAGGGAATGAGTTCTCGTCATTGGAAGAGTCACGACTAAACCCACGACCACGTCCAAATCCACGTCCCCCACCTCGTCCACCTCCACGGCCTCCACGAACAGACTCATTTCTGGCATCCCTCACTATCAACAAGATAGAAGCAGAAAATATGAATACACAAGAACAGGAGGAACATCAATTGCAGAGCAATAAATGGCATATAAACTCAGCTGGCAAAAAAACACACACATTAACTTATTTAATGTTGGTTGTCTTAGCCAAATTACAAATTAGAACAGAGTTTTAAATGAAAAAATGTATTATCATATCACACATTATTGACTCGGGACTTATAACAAAATGTACTTTACAAAAAAATGTCCTATCAGATTATACCCACCACAACGTCAAATGCATTATGCATCAAAACTCGATATCTTACATGAAAACTTAGAAACCATAGTTATCATTTAATACTGTTTCTTTTCAATAAACACAACCAACTTTAAACACGCAAGTGTTTGGGTGAGTGTTTATAAAATTGATTTTGCTTAAAATTTATTTGGGAATGATGTAATTTATGTTTATATGTTTTGATTCTAAAACCAAGTTAGTAGTAAAGCTTCAATTATTTATCCATCGCAAATATATTTAAAGTTGCTTCAATTCAAAATCATTTTAGACCCAGAATCAATTACTCAATATGGAAACAAACATGTGAACATTGAATCCAAACTTACTACTCTGAATCATCTAACATGAATGCAAACGCACACTGCGTAATACTAAAATAAAACATTAACAATGTACACATGTAACAAACACACATACAACAACGCAACCATGATCAACTACACATGTAAACACAACCCACAAAATTTCAATAATCATAATCATCCATATAAAACAACACCAATGTGTTTGGATTGGCGTTGAAACCACGATTAACGGAGCAATTGCGCGTTCCAATGCAAAATTTCAAAGCAAATATGGTGTAGCTTTCGCTTCCCAAACACACAATAACGTATAACGAGCATAAAAAAACACTTTTTACTTGAGCAAACTCATGAAATCAAACAAACCCAAAAAGAGTTACAAAACCTCATACAGTGCATTAACGAATCAAAACGGTCAGATTTTTCAAGACTGAAAAATAACAAAAACACAAAAAAGACGAAAAACAAAAACTAAAACAAAATAGGAAAGTTGAGAAATTGACCAGCCTGAGCCGGAGGAAGAGGCTTGCTAGGGAGCTGAGCCGGCTTGATCTGCTGAGCCGGCGCCTTCTTGGGAGCGGCGGTGGCAGCCGCAGCAGCAGCCGCCGCCTTGAGTTGCTCGGCGGCGATGAGCTGAGAAGGGTCCTCAGCGTCGTCACCCAACAAATCAAAAGGGTTCGTGGTTGCCATCTCTCAGAATTATTTGTTTTCCCAACTCCAAAACGACACCGTACGTTTCCAAACACAAGGCCTCAACTAACCCTTGCTACTAAACACGGAACGTCTCCATCAGAGATCAAAGAGAAGAAGAAGGTTGAAGGAATGGAGAGGCTGAAAGTGAAAAACCCAAACCCTAGCCGCAATAGGAGAGAGAAGGAGAGTGAGTGTGTGAGAGAACAGACAGGGCAACCTAATCTTGAACAACGTCTCTAATTTATTCAGGACCTAGGAAGGAATGTCTAGTGTGTTGCTATCCCTTGCTTTACAAAACATTGTTTATTTACTAATTTAGTTACCTTTTTTTAAGGGCATTTATTTATATTTATATCTATTTTAAATTTATTTTTTCTTTTATTTAGTTTTAAAAAAATTGTGTTGATCATAGATATCTTCCTATAGGAATAATGGAATAATATATTCCCACGTTTTCTCATGGGAATTATAGAGTTTACTTAAAACAATAAAATATAATATTTCTATGAATAAATTTTTATAACCTTCTAATAAATATATATATTTTTTCATTTCCGTATTTTTGGAAATAGAAGAACGTGAAACAAATATTTTCTTGTATTATAACAATCGCATGGTAAAAGAATTGAAAATCAATTGTAATTGTTTATTATTAAGAAATATTTTTTAAATAATTAAGGAAAATCAATTGTTTTGAAAATATTTTTCAGCTAACATATTTAAACATAAATATAATATTTATTTATGATGCATACAAATATTACTATAAATAATCTAAAAATATAATTTTATCTTTTAAATAGTTGTTTCTCCATTATACTTTATAATATTATAAATATATATCACTTTTAATTAAATATATTTTTGCTATAATTTTTAAAATAAAACCAATTATTTAAATAAGCATTAAATATTTATTCATTAAAAAAAATAAGTCTAAAAATTTAATTTAAATCACTCCTATGATGTATAGATATTTTATATTTATAATATTGACTGATTCACTTTATGCTTGCCCCTGAAACTTGTGCCTGATTTCTGTTTATATTCAATAATTCACAGTTTGAACGCACAAGGACAAGCTGCTCCGTCCTGACTCCTGAGCTAGTAATATATTAATTGACTAATTGTTAAGCAAAATAAAATAAAATAAAAGCATCTTAAAATTAAGAAAGCAGTAGTATACTTGAAATTGAACGCAACTAAGTTCCTTTTTTTTCAGTCCTGACACAATTCTTTAGTTAAACTCCATATAAGTTAGTTTAATTTCATATAAGTAACCTATCTCTGATAAAAAAAAAATCATATAAGCTACTACTCTTCAAATTATACAATTTTCTTTTATTAATAGTAATTAAATTAATTATAATATGCATAAAAAAATAATTATGATACTGATTTGTATCATAATTAATTCGATTATAACTAAAAAAGAGTAGCTAGTATCATCATTAAATCAGATTTTAATTAAAAAATTTAATCCAAAATTAATTGTATTATTATTAAAAAGGTAACATGTGTCGTCATTATGATAATTTATATCATAATCAATTTAGTTATTAATAAAAGGATAAATTATATCATAGTTAAATAATTAAAATATATAAAAGAAAAAAGGAAAATAAGAAAAGAGAGAAAATGGGGTGTGAGGAGAATGGGTAAAGGAAGGGAGCGTAGGAAAATCGGAAATGGCAAGAGTGTTTTTCTTTACATGTTTTTAAAAAAGTAAGTAGTGAGAATAGAAAAATTGGGTGTGAATAGTAACTCTCATCAATACGCCATACAAGACCAATTGGCATCCACAAGTAATACAAAGTCCAAGTCTTGTTAAGTGTATCCAATAAGGGTGTATATGAAACAACGAGTATTGGTCCCAGCAAATTGGAAAAGTTGTTGTTTTTTTATTATTTTTTTTCACTTGCCTTATTTTTTAATCTTTTTTTTTTAAAACTTCTAATGTTACATCAATTAGTGAGTTTTTTCTTTGGTAGTTTGTCAAGAAGGATCTGGCTGTATAAATATGAGATTGTACAATTGTGGATGACTTAAAGAAATTAATTGATATTATTTATATCAATAAGATACATCTATTTTTTAATAGTCTATCACTTAAGAATTTCATAACTAAGCGTGTTTGGCCTAGAGTAATTATGTAATGAGTGACCTTGTGAAAATTTTCCCAAAAAAACAAAAAACATATGAGTGAAAACAAAATACGTTAAAAAATCTTATGTTAATTTATGAGAACAGTCATTGATTCTGAAAGCAACCAAAACAAATTATCTAAGATCTGAAAAAGACTATCTATTAATAGTTCTAACCAACGAAGAGTTAAATGAAATATCACCACACGAAGTGTGATAGTTTGAAAATCATTGAGAACTTGAGAATCAAGATGTGTCATGCTAACATATATTTCCAAAGTTGTTTGGCTTATTTGGCATCATGCATGCCTTGCCAACTAAAGACGTGTTGTTGAACTCTCAGACCAAAATAGAAAATGGCCATTTGTCATGTTTGTTCTCCCTTGAATGACACTAATATTCTCCATTGTTTTTCGTGATTGCAAAGTGGCGAAGGAGACTTCGATTTGCCTTCAATTTTTAATTCTGCGAGTTTTTTTTTCTATACCAATGATCTTGAAGAGTGGATTTCTTCTGCAACCCGCACAAATGAAACCATTTTTCCGGCATCATGTTGGACTATTTTTAAAGGTTTACATGTTGCTTGGATTTCTAGCTATAGATGTGTGTGCCAATCTATTCTGATTCTTCTTATTTTGTGTGGGATGTTTTCCTCTTTCATACTCTGTGTGAAGCTAATTTTTGTGCGGGTTTCCTAACCAAGAAAAAGTGCTTCTAAAGACCAAGATTTCACCGTTTGGTTTTCTCCTCTTGCGGCCCTCTCTCCTTTGTTTCAACCTGACGCCATGGGAGTTTTAGAACGTGTCTAGATTACAATTGCATCTAAATGAATCCATGTAAAACTTAATTCACTACTCATGTAACTTTTCCGTTTGTGTATTGGAATGTGCAAAATCTCCTTTCAACCCCCTTTAAACGAAGAATATTAAATGATCTAAAACCATCACCTCATCAATGATCTCAACCAATAATCATGTTGATAGGAATCATGAATAAAGTAGTAATCTTAAACCACCTACTAATTTCTCCCTTCAAATGGATATTCAAACACACATTTATTCCCTCGTGCTAGGCTTAGCTTGCTAGTGTTTCCTTTTGATCTTTGGTTTCGGTTTATTTTTTTTCTTTCTTTTTTTATCATACAAAAACTGTGTTCCATAATTAAATTATGAAACTCCATTTGTTACACATTCCAAAATAAAACTTTCATATGCCTATTTGTACCCATTTTGGAATTAAACTTCCACAGGTCTATTTGATGCACATTTTGGGATGAAACTTTCAAAACTTTATTCATATATAAGTATTCTGAAAATATATTTTTGGAACTATATAAATAGACTTTTAACAGTTTAATTGTAGAACACAATCATTTATAGATAGACCTCCGGAAGTTTAATTTCAAAATATACAAATAGACTTTTCAAACTTTAAAATTTGAAAGTCATTACGTTTTTCATACTTCTGGAATCTGAATTCCAGCAGAATGAAACCAAGCTCGTGTACAAGGACATTATTGAAATAAAAAATGACAAAAATAGCGGGTGAATAGCAGAAAAACATTGTGTAAAAAGTAATAGTCGAATGCAAATGGACTTTATTTTTAAACTTTATTGATGTATGGTTATTGGCCCAAAAATAAGAACTTCATTATATATTGGATTCATCGACTTTATTCTAACAACTCATCTTTTTCCATCCATCATTGTGAAACCCATCGCATGTGTCTCTGTCACTTCTTGAATTGTCCAGATTGGCCAGTTTAAAAGGATTCATTTTTTATATTTGATTAATACATAGAGGTTAAGTCTTATCTTCAATTTGATAAAATTTTGGGTTAGTGAAGCATTTTGTTTAGTTCTCTGAGTGCATATTTAGTTGTGTGGATTTGATCTCATCACTTTTATGTTGTATACTTGGAAATTAATGTGAAATGTTATTATTTTTTTTTTAATTTTAAGAAATGAGACTTAACTTGTATATATTAATCAAATATAAAAAGTATTTTTTCTGAATAAAACATATAAAAAAAAGTGAGATTTATATATATGATGTATGCATTTGTGTATCATAGAACATAATTATGTATTGAAATTGGATCCATGCAGGTCGCATAAGTAATTTATATGAGATATTAAATAAAACGAAATAGATATTAATTGAAGGTACTATTTTCTGTGTTAATTATTTGAATGGAAGACAATCAGAAGTTGATCTAATACGGTATCTTGTTTGTGATGGATTTGTTAAGAGTTATACAACATATAAAATATGATGATTTCTTAAAAAAAAGTATGATGATAATTTATTTAATACAAATTCAATGTATAACTAATCATTAAACATTAAATAATATAAGAACTATAAAAAAAAGATTTAATTCAGTTAATGAAACGGTATGTCGATGAATTGTTACAAATTTGTTAATTGTATCGTACTTGGTCTCATACCTTTATATGAAATAATTTTTTTTCTTACAGTAAAACAAAATAATTTAAGGATTAATCATACCTTTATTCTACTGTAGAGTATCAAAGGTCCCATTTATCCTGGTGTATAGTAAACTTTTAAGAAAAACATTTAAAAAAAAGTACAATTATTGGATTATTTTAGTCTTAGATATTATTGAATTCCTAAAGCTTTACAGTTAGTATAACTTACTTGTGCACCCCTTTTTATGCAACTTAAAAGTTTTTTTAAAGAGGTTCCTTTTCAGAAAGCAATAAAAATCTCCATGACATAAATGCATGGCTTATAATGAAGATGCGTATTATTTAGATTTTTTTATTATACGACTATAAAAGTATGGTATAAAGTATTAAATATATTTTAGTGAATACTTTGGATTACATAAAAGACTGTATTAAACATATATTTTATGCTTTTATAAAATAATAGATATTTTTAAATAAAATATATTATTTTCAGTTTTTTATCATAATTTATGTATATGGATAAGTAATTGATAATTTTATTTTTTTAATATATTTATTTTTGTACATATATTTTAACAAAATTTGACAATAGTTAAGAAATCAAATGCATGGATTATGCAGTAAAAAAATAAAGCTATGTTAAAAGTCATATTTATTATAAAATTTTAAATGATTAATAGTGTAAAAAATTGTACTAATAAAACGTTGAAATTAAACTCTTAATATGAATAACATAGAAATTATTATTTATAACTATTATCTGTAGTCTCTATTGTATCGTGCATTAATTATGCAGTGACTTCGTCTCATCCGCAATAAGTATTTTTTTTAAGGAAAAAAAAGTATCAGCAATAAGTTACATTTCATTATATTTTATATACATAGTAATTCACCAAACAAAAATATACATAGTAATTTACAGTGTTTATCTAATAGAATTTGCAATGAGTATTTTCTTTTAAATTTATCTTTGGAAACATATTATCTTAAACTTCTTTTTATTAATTATAAAAATATATATGGTTTTACTAATTATTGTCCTGAAAAATAACATTAAGTATTATGTGTTAAATTTTTTTACTTTATCTTTGTCCTTGCCAACCCGTTATATAAAAATCGCCAATTTTAAAATATACGTTTCAAAGCTCCATACTTTCATAGCGAACTCCTTAATAAATATCCCCACATGTAAACAACTGTGCTTTTGACTTTAAATGCGTACTCTGCGTACATTCACATACAATTATTGGTGTAGGTTCTCCCTCGCCATGGAAAGTTTTGGATTTGAACGATTTTCTAAAAAAACATTATTTCATTTTCTATGACTTGCCCGTGTGGTTCAAATTAAGCTACGTTTCCATTTCCTTGCCAAATTATTGACCATTTTTTGTCTTGTAGAGTATATCACTGCCCAACTCAACAATGTGACTGCCTAACGTAGAAAATGCCATGACTTACCTATTTGATTACTTAAGTGAAATATTGTTGGATGCCACGGCGACTCAATAATAAATGAGGCTTAAATTAATTTTTTTTTTAAATCTTTAAATATATTAGACCTTTTTATTAACATATGTATCGTTTTTTTCAATATATGAAGTTTTTTTTTTTACTTTATAAATACTATTAACAAATATTATTTGGTTAGTGTGTCTAAAGTGTAAGTAGTTGTTTTACCTTTAATCTATTCTTACCGGATGAGATTGTATTAAAAAAACTGAGGCACAAGTATGTGTATATACAATTGAGGTTGTAACATTTATAGAGTGGAGGTGTAAATGAGTTTCTTTTTTTAAAGGTAGAGATTAGAGTATTTTTGACCGAAAGTCAAAGATTAATACTTAGAATGTTGATATTTATTTAAGAGACTAATATTTTTTAATAGATATTTTTATACATAAATATTGAAATCAAACTCTTGACAAGATACTCAAAAAATAAGTTTATTAGTCAATCATATAATGTGTGTTTGAGTTAACTTTTAATTCTACTAAAATTAATTCCAAAATCAAGTTGAAGCCCAAAGTAATAAATAATTGCTTCAGTTTTTTCCATTTTTTACCATGATTTTGAGAATGAAAATTGATTCTAAGGAGTATCCAAACACACTAATAGTTGTGCATGAGCCATAGTTGGGTGATGCTAGCTAACATTTTAAATTAGTAAGTTCCTATGGAGAAACCTTGAAAAACTAATGGAAATGACTAATGTTTGGGTAATATCACTCTTAAATAGACAAATGTTGGAACACCGACTAAAGAAGTAAAAGCGATTTTTTTATTTGAGAAAAAAAAATGACTCCCATATAATTTCAAATAAAATATTTTCTTTTTTATTTCTTTAATCAGTAGTCAGCGTAGCTGACCTACAAAAGTATTTTTATGATAAAAATTAACAAATAAAAATTGAAAGTTGTGTCTATTGTTAAATTTGCGACTCTAAAGCACACTTATTTTTTAGAGGATAAAGTTTAGTGGTGACTCTTTAGTGTGATTTTTTTTAATTGTTTCTGATTTTTTTCAATCGCATTATAATTACCATTGATTTACAGTAATTAATTGGATTTTTTAAATAAAATAAAGTCTATATATAGTTGCTTAAACATTCCCGGCATTTTTTGGTATGTGGGTTAATTTATATTTTTATTTCATAGTAAGTCCTTAATAATTAAACTTTTGATTATTGTATGAATTCATTTAAAGACTAAACTGCAAATTGGATGCATTTTGATTTTAATTTTTTCAAGATATTTATGTTTTTATTATTTATGAAACCTTTTATTTACCTATTTATTAATTGACAATTATTAGACACTTTTTTTAAAAAAAAAAAAAAAGATATACCCTTATTCTTAAAGGATACAAATCTGTTTCTTGTTACTTGTCCGGGGCAAAAGTTGAAAAAAGGGGGAAAAAAATTATGCATATGAAATAGTAAAATAACATGACTTTCTATCTACGTCGACTACCAAGGGCAACATGGTTCCAAACGACAAAACAAAATTGTATGATTGGCGAAATCGTTGAAGACTTGAAGTTAGCTCCATCAATGTATCGTCTTCACAAGGCAAGGGTTACTATTTACTATTCAGTGTGGGTTTGAGACGAGTGTAATTTGCTGTAAATAAAATTTGAAATGCCCTGATTTTAGGTGAATGAAATGAAATCTAATAGAGAGCGCCAATTATATGTCGATAAAAAGGAAATTACATGCACTCCATTTTTTTTTCTACCTACTAGATCATACATTAATTTCAAAGTAAAACTTTTACGCATAGAATAAATTAAATATATATAAATTTTCTCATTAAATAGATTGTATTTCATATTTTCATATTCTTTTTTAGATATATAAAGAGAGTCAGATTACACTCGTGTAATCTTGACTGATTATTACATTGTTTAATAACTTTTGATTAGATAATATTTTTTTAAAATAATCGTTAGATTGAAAGTTACTTTCACTTAGATCATATATACAAAATTTTGTATTAATCTAAAATTAATTGTTAGCACATTTATATAAATTAAAATTAATGTAATATAAAATTTTTAAAATATATTAAAATATGATTTGTTTGATAACTTATTCTTATTGTTCAATTTTAACAATATTTTACACAAACGATTTTGGTAATAGGTAGATATAATTTAATGGTTGAATAAATAAAAATTACTTTTTATATAAAGTTAAAAAAATTATGTAACTTTTGACAACTATTACACAATTTTATAACTTCAAACTGGATAATATTTTCTTAAAACTGTTAAACTGAAAGTTTATTTTACATAAATCACATGTATAAAAAAATTTATATTAATTTAAAATCATTGTCATCCTTTTTCACATAGATTACAATCAACACAATACAAACATTTTAAAATATACTAAAATGTAGATCATTTGATTACCTTTTTGTTGTTGTTCAATTTTGACAAAATTTGACACGAATAATTTTGGTAATATGTAGATATAAATCAACTGTTGATTATAAAAATAACATTTTATATCAAGCTATAAAAATTATGTAATATTTATCAAAGTTACACCAATATATTTTGATCCCTCCTATTTGGATATTAAATTAATTATTTTTAGTTGAAGACTTTGATTATAGACATAATAATATTTAAGTATTAATTATCTATTTTATTTCTTTTTAATAATATTATAAATAAGGGAATTTTTTCCTTCTATAGACAAATATTATATTTTTTATAGATATTATTTTTCTTTTTATAGTATTCATAATTTAAATAATTATATTTTTTCTTTTTTAAAAACAAAATAACCGATGTTATTTATTTTCTTTGTTAATATATTTTCCTTTTATAATGTAATATTTTTATTTTAAAGGTTATAAATATTTATATTGTGACCAAATAATTTTATTATCCTTTATTTTATATTTTTATGAATTAAATGTTATTTATAATTAATTTTTGTTTATGAGATGAACTTTGAATTTTGAGATATACTAATAATTATTCTCCTTTTTTATCATCATTATTCACACATTTTTTTAATTTGTTTCTCTTATATATTTCATCATTTTTATTGTTATTATTAGGCTTCAATTTGTTTTTGGCTTCGAGTATATGAATCTAGGTTTGAATATATGAATCTAAACATCATTATATAAACTTTGGAAAAATAATTCCTTTATTAAGTTATACACTAATAATTATTGATGATTTAGGTATTTATATAACTATAATCATACATAATAAATAATTAGATTATAAGTGAGTATTATAACTATAATCATAACTAATTTTAAAAAAATAGTATAATTTGATATAACTAGTTTTTTTAAAATATGGGTATATTCTTGTGACTTTTTATGCAGGTTTTTCTATTATTATTGTAATTTTCTCTATAAAAAATTTCTGCATGTTTTGACAAAAAATATGGTTATTTTTCAAAATCATTAGAAATTATATTATTTTTTTTGCGTATTTTCTCACAAAATTTGTTTTCCATTAATGATAATGCCCCTTTTTTCTCTAAAAAAAAAGTTAAAGATAAAATTTCACACTTTTTTATTCAGTAGCAAATGTGGGTTTGTCATATGAAAAAGAAACTTGAGTAGCATTGTGAATAAAGTAAACATATTTTAATATTTAAATAATATTATTAAATTCTTAAAATAAATTATAGAAAATAATTTTAACTAATTCTATTTCATTCGTATATCATAGTTTTAATTATTTGGCCCTCCAAACTTTTTTCTCTAGCTCTGCCACTATGGATTCTATATGTTTACCGAAACGGCTACACTTCTCATCGAGACATATTTTTTGATGAGTCAACGAGACATATATATGTTGCATGATCTATAAGAATGACAAAAATCTAGATTTTTCATTAAGAATATTGTGGGATTAATCTGACAAATATCATGCAGTTTTTAAGGCTAAAATATATATATTTTTTAAATAAATATGAAAATATTCAAAATTTATTCTTTTAAAATTTTTAATATATTTTTTGTTCTCATAAAATCGAAATATATCATTTTTTAATTTGAATAAATTTAAACTTACGATAATAACTTTTTATATTAGTTATATATATAATTGATATAAATTAAACCTAATATTTTTTATAATTATTATGTATATAATCGATGTAAAAAATGACATTTTTTACATTAATTATGCACATAAATAATGTTAAAAAAATCATACATGTAAATTTAGGTGTTTGAATCTTACTCTAAGTAAAAAAAATGATACATTTTAATTTTATAAAGACAATAAATATAATAAAAATTTTATAATAACAAATTCTAAATATTTAAATATTTAAAAGGTGAAAAACATGTTTAAGTATATTAATGGTTTGACAAGTGCACCAAATATACAAGTAGTAAAACTCGAAAGTCTGAGTGTCGAATTTTATAGAGATTTTGTTTTGTACTTTTATTGTATAATTTTCAATTCTTAAGGTAAGAAATAAAGAGTGGTGTAAAATAAGTAAAATAATGGTAATAGATAACAGTTAATAGTAGAGAAAATAATAGAAAGCAAAATAATTAATTAGAGAGTTCAATGGAATGAAAATGTTAGGACCTAACATGCCTTTGCTTGCTTAGGATGTATGAATTTTGGAATTTTCTTTATCAATTAGGTGATTTTACCCTACTCACATCTATTTAATTACTTGTCCCTGATGTCTCACGATGACAAACTTATTTTACATATCTATCTCTCAAATGCCTTTACAAAGATTCAATAGATAAAATGCATGAAACCTTGATTTTAGATGTGTGCTTTAATGCATGAACATAATGTTATCACTCTATATCTAACAATGATTTCATTATGATATCCTTTTTTTTAGTTCTATTAGAAGTTATTCTCTATCGAGCACCTAACCCCTAAAATTGATGCATGCATGTTTTCTTTTGTATTTTTCTTAAGAGTTATCATCTCTCGAGTATCTAACCCCTAACATAAGATGAGTAATGCATGAAATATAAATAAGAAAAGATAATAAGATAGAAAATACCTGTGTATTGATAAATATGGAGTACATCATACATCTCTTTGACTTTTTAGGTCTGTCAGACCCTAACTAAGAGTTTAGACTCTCATGGCCATGAGGACCTTACACTGAAATGGGGGTATAAGAATTGATGGAGGAAAATGGATGGAAGAAGGGAATAGAAAAAATGATGAGAGAGAGAAGAGAATTCTCCAAGGAAGAGTTATGAGGCTTTAGGTAGGTATGAGAGTATTCTAAAACTTGATGTGTTTTTTTTTTACTTGACTCCCTTTTTATAATTGCTAGAGTGAATTTGGGCTTACGTACTCGCGCTGTGCGTGCTCTGCTTGCTTAGCGCAGGTACTAATTTTCGTGTTAGCGCATGCTGCGCACGTCTTGAGCTGTGCTTGATACTCAAACCTTCATCTTTTTTTTTGTATTTTCTACATCTTTTTACTTTTAATTCCTTTATTTTTTATATCTTCAAGCCATAAACAAAAAATATCAATTTCTAACAATTAAACATGAATAACTGCTAAATAACTATTTTTAAAAATATTTTAACTTTATTTTCATAAAAAATAACTCTTATTTAAGAGTTATGAAAGTATTTTTTAAATACTTCATTAGGTGTACGAACACATCTTATGAATTTCGCAAGACTTATGACGATGGTCCTACGCAAGTACATTGCAGCCATATCTAAGTTTCGAAAAATGACTGAGTCACCTAACTTTACGATCATAATTTTTTATATCAATGTATATAATTAATAAATATAATGTTTTTTATATAATTGATATAAAAAATTATAGATATAAGTTGGAATATCTGAATATTATTTAAAGCAAACAACATAGCACATTATAATCTTAAGAGGATAATTTTTTTTATAGGAATTCAGGCTTTGTCAATTTTAGATTTACGAAAAAAATATCTTAATGTATCTCTTATTTTGCGAATTGACAGGGTATTCACTACTGTCTTTGTTCGGACATCGGGATCTGAGAATAGATGTATGATATTTTTTTGGTGTTGGAGAGTAGACACGATACTATTATTCAGTGTAAAGGTTATTATATTACTGATTAATAATAAAAAAATTAATTATTTTTTGTATGACTTTTTAAAAATAATTATTATTATAATAATTTTATTGTATGATCATTTATGAGTGGGTGTTGTGTTATTTTGTTACACTATTTATAGTATGAATGAATTGATGACGACCTGCTAACTTCTATAATTCCGAGCTTTTCGACGGTTCCTGATTTCCAACTTATCTTTATATATTATTAGTATATGCATTTATTTATTTATGGTGAATATGTGTCATTTATTATATTATTTATAGTATGAATGAATTGATGACGACCTACTAACTTCTATAATTCCAAGCTTTTCGACGCTTCCTGATTTCCAACATTAAGAAGCTCTTAATAACAAAAGGGAGTGGACCATAATATGTTGGGCATAAACTATAAAGTGCTCCTCTTTAATGCCAACTTTTCTCAAGATATAAATCGCTATTTGCTACACTCCTTGTAAAGTGATACTCCTAACACAATAACAATACAAAAATAAATAGTATCCTAACGTGTATCTTTTTTTTAGCCTTGCGACCTAAAGTGCCTATTATAAAAAAAGAAAACACCTTTCAAAAAATAATAGAAGAGTAATGTTACAATTATTATATTTTCTCACAATACTTTTTAGATTTGATTTTTACTTCATTTCATTATACTATCTAAAAAACGTTACAAAAAAAAAAAAAAACACTATCTAAAAAGCAAATGTTGGGTCTTTCAAAAAATATTTAAAACACATTGGTAATGTAAGTAGCAAAATGATAGTGTTAATAGTAACTCCCCTAATTGGGTTGCGAGCAAAAAAGGCCAACCAGAAAAAGATCCAAGTAGCAAAACTTAGAAACTCAACTTTATTTGTAAAAATTTTAATTGCAAAAACCCATAGTCATTCTTCCATTTGATTAAGGAAAGTTATCATATCAAGCCCCAGTCTAATAAAGTAGCTAAATACTATATAATCTTAGGGTCTTGCTAGCAACCTGATTAAAGAAATATGTTAAAAGTTTTTATTCAAAAATATATTTGAGATTCGTTAAAAATCATAGTGAAAATTAATATAGTAATAATATTTTTGTTTTTAACAAATTTTTTTAGATGGTTACTCTAGATGGTTATTTTTGACAAGTTATTTTAGTTAATTTCTAATTTTTTTTAGCTGAAAAACTTGTTTGACTGTTCGGTAAATAGTTTTTAACAATTTTTTTAGATGGTTACTCTAGATGGTTATTTTTGACAAGTTATTTTAGTTAATTTCTAATTTTTTAGCTAAAAATTTATTTGATTGTTCGGTAAACAAGTTTTTTTAAGTAGTTTTTAACTTTTTTGAAATACTAGAAATATTTATCCAATTTTCTCATTGCGTTTTTTAAATATGTTATTTATGTCATTTTATATTTTCAGCTATTTCAATCGGTGATTTTACTAAACACTTATGATTTAATAAGTTTTATGCTTTCACCGAGTTTTTCAGTTACTTTTCTCAAACATAATTTTAGTAATCTTAAATTCAAACTTTAAGCATGAAGTTATGTTATGCTAAATATTTAGAGATTTTTTTTGCGACCCATAATAGTCTTATCAATTTAAATGAGATTGCTTTATGTAAAATAATTGCAATATCTAAAAATGAATAAATGAAGATGTTATGATGGGTGCGGAGGGCAAGGAATGATTTGCCCATTTAAAATGTTTTACACATAGTTTTAAAAATTGAATCGATGATCAATCCAACTAATGTGTTGGATCAATGGCTGAACCTGGAAATTATTAAATAAATCAATCATATCACTGGTATAAGTGATTAAAATAATTATATATATATATATATATATATACATATATTATATTAATTTTCACTCGTATATACAATAAATTATAGTAGCTCAATGGTTAAGTTTCTCTCTTGAAATTTCAAGGACTAAGAGTCTGTTTGATAGATGAAAAAAATGAAAGAAATAAAAAAGAAATAAGGTGAGTCTCGTACTTTTTACCATCTAATTTAATTAAAAAAATATTTCTATTTTTATCTTGTTTATCAAACACACTATAAATTTCGAATCAGCTTGTGCTCAAAGGCTGCAAAAGTAGGTTGCGTGAACATACGCACGTCACCCTTGAGAGTGAGAGATTTTAACATTTTTTGCACTATAAATAATTAAATACAATATAAATATAAAATATTAAACATGTTAATGCAATGTCAAATAACAAGCTAGCTCTAGCCTAACGGTAACTAAATTGCGCTGTTGTTAGAGTGCCCAAATACCATATTCAATTCCTATAAAAATTTGACTTATAGAGTAATATGTATGCATGAGTGTACAAGTAACTAGTTGTATTCTTCTCAGTTCTCAATAGTACTGGATCTTGGGGTAAAGGCAACTTGAGTGAGATTGTGTTTTGGTTGATATTTTAAAGCTAAGAAGAGACAAATAAAAGACAATAACTCTCAGCACTACAACCGTGGAAAGAGGGGGAGAGAGAAGAGTGAGTGATTTATGCGCTAGTGCTAAAGTTTATTTTTTCCTGAAATTTTACTGTATTTAATGGACATTAACCTAGCAATTAACGTGTCCAAAATTTAAACCACAATTTCAAATTGTCTATTATAATTTTTAAATATGAATATTATTCATAACCATTAAACATTTGAATCAATCAATAGAGATTCAAGAATAAGTTCTACACTATTGTGAGTTGGGTCAGACAAAGAGAGAATTGTGAAAAGATTAGTCCTTTTATACTATACTATAGTATATTAAAATATAATATATATTCTATGTGAGACATTTGCCATAAATTTCCTTAGCGCAACAAGGCTGGAGGTTTTGCAAACGTGTCCATACAGAAATGGCTCTACGTAACGAAGATCTATAAGGTTTTCTCGATATGCTAAAAATACAGCAAAAGAAAAGAAAAATTCCACGTACCATCACGCACACACTTTCTAATTCTATCTCTATGCAAACTTGCACTCATCATAAAGGCAACCCACTCTATACGGTAAATGCAGTTATGCACCATTCCCATTCTCAACGCTTCTTTTTCGCACCTATAAATTTCCCTCCCAATTCCCCTTCTAAACCACACCAACACAACACAACTCATATAACCACATTCCCTCACTCTCTTTCTTTTTCATTCTCTTTCTCCTCTCACTCACTCACCATTGCCACTAATGAGAACTCTTCACTACTACACTTCAACCCTCATTAGACCACAGTGCACAACCCTCGTTCAAACCACCAAACCCGTGCAAAAGATGGAGAAAATGATGAACATGCCCCAGTTGCAATCATCATCCTTATCGTCGTCGCCACCATTGTCGAAGAAAGTTGGGAAGAGATGGAAAGAGTACCAAGGAATGAACAATTGGGACGGTTTATTGGACCCATTGGACGAGAACCTTCGCGCTGAGATTCTCCGCTATGGCCATTTCGTTGAGGCTGCGTATAAGTCCTTCGAATTCGACCCTTCTTCTCCAAACTACGCCACATGCAAGTTCCAAAAGAACACACTCTTCGAACAGTGTGGGTTACGCAACACAGGTTACAAGGTAACAAAACACCTACGTGCAACCTCGGGGATCAAATTACCTAGCTGGGTAGCAACACAATCGAGCTACGTTGGGTACGTAGCAGTGTGTAACGACAAAGAAGAGATCAAACGATTGGGTCGAAGAGACATTGTTGTTGCCTTTAGAGGAACGGCAACGTGTTTAGAATGGCTCGAGAATCTTCGAGCCACTTTGACACATGTTTCTGTTCCATCTGTTGCAACAGGGATCACAGCAGAACCATGCAGCATGGATGGAAATGGAGCAATGGTGGAAAGTGGGTTCTTGAGTTTGTACACGTCAGCAGGTAGTAGCAAACAATCATTTACGAGTTTGCAAGATATGGTGAGGAAAGAGATTGGTCGGATTCTTAAAACTTACGAAGGAGAGAATTTGAGTTTGACGATAACGGGGCATAGTTTGGGAGCGGCATTGGCCACTCTCACGGCATATGACATAAAGAACAGTTTCATTCGGCAGCCGCCGGTAACGGTGATCTCCTTTGGCGGTCCACGGGTTGGGAACCGAAGCTTCCGGCGGCAGCTGGAGGAAACTGGGATCAAGCTGTTGCGCATAGTGAACTCCGATGATGTTATAACCAAGGTGCCCGGGTTTGTGTTCGATGACGTGGACAAAACTGACGATGATGTGGCATGCAATGGAGGTGCCCACGTGGTTCAGAGGTGGATTCGAAAGCGAGCGGAAGAGGTACAGTGGCTATTGTACTCTGAGGTTGGAAAGGAGCTACGCCTCTGTAGCAGGGATTCTCCGTACCTCAGGGGTGTCAACATTGCCACCTGCCACGATTTGAACACCTACTTGCACCTTGTTGACGGCTTTGTCAGTTCCACTTGTCCCTTTAGAGCCACTGCCAAGAGATTCCTTCAGCATTGAGTTTCCTGAATTTTGAAAAGAATAGAAAAAAAAAAGTGAGAAAGTAAAATATGTTTATTGGTGGTTTAATTTGTCTTAAATCAACGATAAATCTGTTTTCTTTTATCACTTTTTTCATCTTAAAAGAATGAGTTTGTAAATACCAGCGCAAATCTTAACATGGAAAGAATCATGAGAAAAAGAGAAAGAGCCCCGGAAATTAGTTACTTGTAATTATGTGAAAAATTAGTGTTTGGTTTGTCACTTTTGATATAACATGGCTTTATTTTTTTTTGGATTGTACTATTCAATGACTTTTTATTTTTATTTTTTATGCATATTCTTATGCTTCTGTCCTTTAATTATATTATGGCCACGGAACTTATTACCAGCAACTGATTGAAGAAAATTCTAGATTTGTGCAGTAGAATTTTAATGTATTATTTCATATATCATGTAATTGCTAATTTGCATGTAATTTTAATATCTCGCGTAAGAAAATAACATAACACAAAAATATCAAAAGAGTGGCGTGCAACAAATTGGCTCAAAGAAGAAAAGCTGGTATCAACAACTAATATAATAGTTTTACAAAACTAAAGTTGTAAGTGAGCGAAGAATGGGTAACCGAGGCCCCATAGATGGCCTATTTTTGAGTTCTAAGCAGAGAGCTAGCAAGCGTGCTTTCCACCATTGAGGTTCGCAATGTACATGTCCACATCAAGTTGCTAACGAAAGCTACTTCCAATATGTGAAGGTTAATAATGCAAACATGTTTCCGTGTAAGGAATACATTTGAATAATCTTTGCTAAGAAAAACAAGTGCTCTTACCTATAAGGAAAGCATGGGCACAAGAAACATTCCCTAAAATTTTACAACGTTATGCATTTTCAATTCCAGATACTTCATCAACCCTACATTTTTTAGTAGATACTTCTTTGATATTTTTTCATTCCAATATCTTTGTTAATGATCGTGCCATTGCCACCCTTAGTGCCCGTCTCAATCATATCTAAGAAGAGGGAAAAGGGTGTGGCCATTGCATAGTTTTAATTTCGGTCCTAGCTAGTTGAGACATAAGGTTGCAACTACGTCGCTGTTTCCAGAATAAACAACGAACAAATGGAAATAAAAACCTAGGATTAGTCGTTTCCTGTAGTTCAAATCATTAATTCTTCTCCAAAGGCAGTGCACATGAAATGAAAGCACCACTCCTAGGCAATAATCTATGGGTCTAAAAGAATGGGTCAATTTTGAAGTAGTCAAAATGATATGAATGGAATTCTAGCTTCAGCATTATATGCAATGGTAAGTCAATATTGATCACATACATTGCATATATTATATATAGCAATTGGAGTCAAAAAATGGTTGAAAAATTTAGTTACAAAGGAAAAGTAGTTTTCATTTGTTAACAAACTGATAGATAGGTCAGTCCCTTTCGTTTTGATAATAACTTGTCAAACTGAATCTTAGGTTAATACGAAAAGATATACTGTATATGATTGTAATATATATTTATAAAAAAAATTAAATAAAATTTTTGAAGTTGCGGTTGTAATATATAATTTATAAAGATGAAAAACAGAAGAAAGAAATATGATAAATATAAGGAGTGATGTGATAAAAGAAAGAAACAGAAAAAAAAATTTAATGTATGATAAATATAAAAATTAAAATGTGAAAAATCAAGTTAAAAAAAGAATTAAACTTATATACATATTATGCGCTTCCTAAGTGCAATTAATATATCGCAGTAAAATAAAATGTAATTAAGATATCGCAGTAAAATAAAATGTAATTAATATATCAATGCTATATAAAAATGTATATAAAATAAAAATTAAGATATCAATGCACGGTTAAGCTGCATCTTGCAATCTTTAGGATATGTATGCAGGTTCCACTTGTCAACACCTGTAACCAGATAAGTAAGATATATTTGTGGAATTTGTAAGAGACTCAATAATCAGCATATAGACTTTCTCACGAAAAATAACCAGTACCTAAAATTGAAGAAAGTCAATAATTTGTACTTTATAGTTATCAAAAGATTAATTTGGCGTGTACAGACTTGGGTTGAATCCAAAAAAAAAAAAAAACCTTATTGATTAAAAAAATTATAGACTTGGGTTCATGGTTAATTTGATGGGCGTGGATAAATTTTGCTAAATACATTTTTTTAAAAGTAATACAAATTATTTACTCTTGACTAAATGTGATAATCAAACAAATGAATCAATTAACATAATTTTTTAGTTTAACTAATATTATTGAATTCCAACCCTAAATATTTAGATATGTTATATATTTCATGAAAGAATTTGATAGTAATTATATCCGGTTTGAACATGCGCTTTATTCGTTCAATCCTCGGGTTCTTTAATTTGACCGTTTATTTCTTTCCAAGTTTTGAATCTTTGACATATATACTCTATAATGTTAAATTTGCGCATACAAAAGTGTTAGGTTGTTTCGCACAATGATATATAATCAAGTCTTGGTATACATCTACCTATTCTTCCTAAACCACTATCTTATCATTATTTCTTTTCTGTGACGTCGTTCTTTCATAGCTCTCGAAGCAATGATGGAACTCCTTTTCTTTTTGTCATTGTCAAGTGATTCCGTACGTGTTGGGACATCGTATATCTATTTCTTATTTAGATAATCTAATAACAATATTTTTCCACTATTTTGACCTTTCATCAACATCAACATATATATGAGAATCGTGATAAGCAGCCATTCTTGGTGGCTAGACAACGACGTAAAAATAATTGTAAGTACTTAAATAAATGTAAAAGAATCCTCTGACAATTACTAGCTAGGCTGCTATTCAGAAAAAAAATGCTGCTATTTCGTAGGAATGTACTTCTAATAATTTGCAGTAAAAAATATACTTCTAATAATTTAGTTTTATTATATATTTTGGATATCAGAGGGTCTTTAGCTTATTCACCGATAAAAAAAGGAGGGTCTTTAGCGTATATTAAATGAGATAAAGATTGTACACACACACACAAAAAAAAGAAGGATAAAGATAAGGGTGACTAAGTGTATAATAAAAGAAATGAAAAGCCATAAACATGACATATGATGCGATGGTGACGAGGTAGTGTAGATGAGTATAAAAATTAAAGTATGAAGAAACCAGAATTATATATTTAAAACGTCTATAATTGAAGCGTATATGTAATGTAACACACATATCAAACGAATGGGAGAGCTTTTGTAGCTAACATTGTTCTCATTCCCATTTGTGCATGAATTATGTAATGTGACTTCATTTTTGTATACAAGGTATATGATGTGCTTATTTTATAGATTAAAAGCTTTCTTTTACAGAATAAAAGCTAATGATCTGTTTACATTGAGAAAATATTTTTCTTCTTTTTCAATTTTTAATCATGAAAATATTTCATTTTTTATTTTAAAAAAAATCTATATAAGAAATATCGAAATTTTTTTTTATTGTTTTTAGTATTTTTTATACGATTTACAAACTTTTGAAAAGAAAATATAAAGTAAAAATAATGTGATAATTTTATAATTAAAAGTTAAAAATAATTTTATACAATCCTTAATTACCTTTTTGTGTTATTGAAGTTCTTTTCCTAATTTACTTTTTACATGATTCTTTGTAGCGTTACCTGGACAACTTTTTTCAATTAATTACACAGGCTTTGGATTCAATGATAATTGTAATATAGAAATATAAGTTACTGTTTTATTTGAGTAATGAAATATATTGATAGCAAAACAGGAGATAGCTGCGTTGATTGAATCATTCTATTTTATTTTTATTTTTTATTTTTGTATTAAGTGTTGTTACAATTTTTAAGACACTTTGTTCCTCCATCTACATAAAGAATCAATGTTGCCGACAAAAATGATAGAAATAGAATGTTTTTGATAGGCATGCAGCTTGAAAATTATATGTGAGATCCATGTAAAGATATATTTTGTAAATCTCACATATGCAATAATGCTAGCTACTAGCTAGAATCTACCAACTCCAGATCCATATGAACGGCATGTTTATGTTTTCCGATTTTAACCATAATAGCATTCCTATGATTTATAAGTTTTATTGTGGTAATAGTAATAAGGATATTATATGTACATCTCTTGAGACTTAATAAAATTACCCTAGATATATCCTCACTTTTTTATTTAATATCATTTTGACATCTTTGGATTTATATAATTTCATAAAAAACAAAAAAATAGTCTATATTAACTCGAATGATATAAATAAAAAAGGATATATTTCCTCCTTTTTTTACATTATTTTGACATCTGTGAATTTATATATTTATCTATAAAACAAAAATGTCTATATTTAACAAAAACAATTTAGAAGAGTTATGTCCCTCTCATAGTGCTTGCATTATCTTGGACTTGAAAATTGTGCCAACTCAAGTTAATGTGTGTAAAAGAAAAACATTACCTCAAGTGCAAGGTACAGTATTCACCTATTTTTATCTTGTTTGGTAACAAATCGAATTTTGAATATAGTCTACATGCATGACTTAAAACTTTTTAGATTTTGTCTAGCTAATAAATTTTTGGCTCTTTATTATGTGCAATTTAACTCTAAGCTAAGAAGAAAAAAATGTTTTAGTGAATTTTTTTTATTTATAGGAATAAATACTAACTTTAAAAAATTTATAATAATTACACATTTCGTTTAATTAATTAAGTTAGATCTCCTTAATGGTTGATATCTTATTTGACACTCTGATTTGATTTGTGTACTTAGATAATGTGTAACAATATTATGTTTCAATGTAATGTGTTCCTTTAACTTCAATACTAACGGTAGACTTTATTAAGGTTAAATCATGAACATAGTTTAAGGTCAAGACGTGTAGTGTTTATTTTTATTTTTTAATTGGTGACTTTGTAGTTTGTTTCTCTTTATCTCTCTAGCTAATTTGACCTTATAAGACTTTTTGTTTATGGGTTGAAGTACCCATTTATTTTTTTTTAATAATACTCTGCTTATAAAAGAAAAGAAAAAACAAGATGGACATACACTGTTATGTTGTTACATAAATTAAGAGGACCAAGTAAAATTTTGTAAAATTTCTGGGTGTAAGTATAATCTGGCTTAATAATATCAAAGGTAAATGACAATATGGCACTGTTTGATCTCATGTGCTCACATATTTTATTTGGGGGCAATTCATGGCCAGGGCTTGCTTCGACTTTAGACCATGGGTTTGTGACACGCTTTTACTACGATAGACACTTGAATCTGATGATTTAAATCTCTGCTTCTCTTGTACGGGCCAAAAATTGAAAAAGGATAAAAACAAAGATGCATATGAATGGCCTAATAAATCTATATTTTATATCTAAACTAAGGACAGCAAATGGGTCTTAAAAGAAATATCACATATCACAGGTGTATGATTGGCTAAATAACTCAAGATGTTGGTCCCATCTCATTTATATTCACTAGACAAGGTCATCAAATGGGAGCAAAGAGAGATCAAAATGTTCTGATTGGCCAAATCACCCAAAGTAAGTCCATCCCATCTCATATATCTTCACTAGACAATTTGGGTGTGGCTTTTGGCATGAGAGAGTATATTTGTCAGCAAGTTAAACGTGAAACGGCCTAATTTGAAGAGAATGAAGTGCAGTATTATGTTGAGCTCCTCTAAAAGTTGATGAAGAAAGGAAATTCCATGCAATTCATGTTTTAGTCAATTCCATGCAATTCATGTTTTAGTCAATTCTACTGAACAATATCAATATCAATTTATTTGCATGAATTCACTGCTCATTACAGAAAAGGTACTTCGAATTGGACAACAGTCAATTGATTCCAGATTTACTTAGTATATACAAAAATTAATCAAAGTGTATGAAAAAAAAAATAGATTTTGACTTCTTTAAAATATAGGATATATATATTTTGGGAGACAAAGTTTGGAGTCATAACTATTTATTTGAAAATTGAAAAAATGGTTGAAATTTTAATAACTTTTTTTTACAACGAAATTTTAATAAACTCACAAATTTATTTACGTGTACATGTATTCAATCAATATATTAACATTGAGTTTTGAATCAACAATTATTACTAAACTTTAACTTTCTAACATATGTGTTCTGCACTTTAAAAGAGTTCAATCTAGATTTTTTACTTATCAAATGAGTCTAGAAAAATTATATATAAATATATGAGTATGCGTACAATATTATCTAACCTGCACTTGTGAATGTTTATATATATATATATATAAGATCTTTAAGTACATTTTGAATTGAGTGGAATGTTGTACTTGTAGTTAAAGTTTTTATTTTATTATTTTTATAACTAATTTTAATAATAAAATATATTCTTTTATGTTATTAATTTATTAATTAAAAATAAAATATATTGAAGATGAATATACTACATTTAACTAAAATGTGAGTAATAAGTCAAATTATATATATCCATTGAATATGGATATATAACTTAAAAGTTGTTGTGTGCAAAAAATCTGTTTTACTAAAAAAAACTAATTAAAAAGGGTTAGCCAAGTTATACAATAGATTATTGACAAATTCAGTGCATGTTTCATTCATATATAACATGCTAACCAAAATAGGTTTTAATATAAAAAAAATTCATAAATTAAAAGTAAATGTGAAACCAAATATTATAATACCCTAGTCAAATTTTATCTTATTATCCTTTTTTTTCTTTTGTCTCGAGACATGTGAAACACGTGCACAGCTGCAACTTTTCATTTTTTTCCCAAGCAAATAAACAAGTTTTTATTGTAACCAAAGTTAATAACCTTTTTTTGTATACATATATATGTTTTGACTTATTAGATTGAAAGACATCAATCCAATGTGTTATGCCCATCATGCATATGTTAAATATGTGTAGTGTGCAGATCATGGTTGCTATATATAGCCTCTGATTGAGTGGGCAGTTTAATTAGCTAGAGACTTAATAAATAAAAATTCATAATGTAAGTATATATTTATCTATAAATTGTTTTTATAATTAAAGAAAAATAAATTAAACTAATTTATATAATTTGCGAGTCGTTTTTATAAATTATCTTTAAAATATCATTAAAATAAAGTGAAAACAACAATTATAAACATATTATAGGTTTTCTAAAACACTTGTACAGGTATTTATGTCATAAAATAATCCAAATAAATCATAAATAAACTCTTTCAAGAATACTCATGATATTGTAGACTATAATTGTCACAAACAAGTGTACTGTGCGTCTATGCCAGTATGCCTTAAAAGTTATAAAAAAAATGTTTTTCTAAGAAACTACATATATAGGTTGCCAAAGACAATATTACGATTAGATCATTTTAAGCTAGGGAGTTATGTGATTGGAGGATTGAAAGAACTTAATTGGTGGGTATTTGGATTTAATTATTTTTAAAAAATGATTTGAAAAATTAATATAAACGCAATCGATTATATGAAATAAGTGGTGTTTGAATGTTAAGTGAGAAGTGACTTTAAAATAACCTTTTTCATTTAAATTACTTTAAAAAAATCAATCAATTTTATAGTAAATTTAGAAGAAAAATAATAATAATAATGAAGTATTTACAAAAGAAGATCACGTGTTTTGGTAACCAATCATGAAGTTATTATCAAAAGTTTGTGGGTACTCAATGGTTGCAAGCATGCATTATATTACATCATTCTCTTGAAAGATTGATGGGTCAAAATCACATTTGGATTAGACTCTCACAATTTGCAATTCTTCTGACACAGCTGTTACATGATCCCATTTGCTTAAGGGTTTTGAACTTTTATTTTTCGAATTTAAACTTTCATTGAAAAAAAACTGATATATAAGTTATGTTTACAAAGTATTTCAAATTAATGCAATGCCCTCGTGTTGCAACGATGAAACTCCCAAGTCTACTGTTGTTCAAGTTAATCAATTTTCTTATGTAAAACGTGAAATTTATGAAAAAAACTTAATCCGTAAAAAAAAAACGATACGAAAGAATTTAAAATACTTACACACTATGCTAAATTAACTTAGCTAAACTTTTTTTTTGGAATATATAATTTAAGCCTTCTTCTGGAACTTCTCTCAATGTAAATTAATTTATTTGTCTACAATCCCTTATATCTATTAATGTAAAATCTAATCCAATTTATTTCGTTTTTTTTTCTTTTGTCTTTCTTTAATATATATATTCTTTTCCTCGGCCCATCTATTTCGTTGTGTTCTTTTATATATATATAAACTTGAATAAGAATAGATGGATCAAAGGATTAAATTAATTGAGAATAACAATCCATCGTATCTTATTTTGAAAAATGAACTACATAATTAACAGTACTTGATTTATCAAAATCAATCCAGACCTGTTGTGGACATGCTGGTGGTTTAGGGATGCGAGAAACAAGCATCAGAATTGTACGTGTGAAATTGTTCTCCACGTTTGCCTAGAGGTTGCAGGAAATTACATGTGTAATTTAGTGTAGTGTGTTTCCGTTTGTTTTTATTCCTACACTTTATAAATAAATAAAAACTTAATTTTTTCACTTTTAAGAAAAAATTATTAAATAGTTTTAGAACAGATTCTTATATGTTAATTTTATGATTTATTCAAAATAATTTAAATTTATAAATAACTATTTGTTTTTAAAAGTTATGTTAAAAAATAAATAATCATTATTTTAAAGTGAATTAAAATAAACAAATAAAAAAAATTATAAAAATAATTTTATGAATAAACGAGAGAGTATTTTGAAACATTAATTGATGGATTGAATGAATCTTATTAAATGGGTCATGGATGCATTGATATTTTTAATGGATCTAAATGTGGTGACCTGTGCAATGTATTATGTACGTGTACATTTTGGTTATAAAAGATCAAAATTAATCATAAAATATAATATAGATATTACTATTTCTTGATGTAAATAGTTTATTCTATTTTAATATATTTTTACTTTTAAATTATTCTAAAAAAATTTAATCAACGTAATTGGGATTTTGATTTTTTGGTGGGATCCCAAAGTATTCTCACTAACTTTATTTATTTGTGTTAGTTATATGTGACTAATCCTTGATTCAAAATTTAATCACACTTAATTAAAGTTCTTTGTTTATTTTTAAAAGTGTATTATGTAAGGATGAAACCTATGTTGTTTCCACAAATTTAACATATATTTTCAACTGAACTATAACTATTTGATAATTATTTTATAATTTAACTTAAATGTTAACATGTTCTCATATAAATATTGATATGTGTCTCATATATTTTTTTACTTTGATGTTATCTTATTCTTATTGTTGTTTATATTTACATATATGGTTATATATATATATATATATATATATATATATATATATATATATATATATTTGTATAAAAAGTTAAACTTATGTGATGCACATATTCACTTCTAATTTTTAATATAATTTCAAGTAATTTTTATTATCTATTTTTAAGATATATATATCACGTATCATGATTTATATATATTAAAAAAATCTCATGGAATTTTATATTCAAGACACAAATATTAAACTATGTAATATAAACACTTATCACTGTACTTTCCATATTAATATATTTATGTAAGTCTACAATTTTTTTCATAAACCAAAATTATTTTAAGTATAAATTAATTATAAAAGCTTTTATATTAACATTGTTAAAAGATGACTTTTAACATATGCATAAGCTAATTTTAGCTTATCACTACAAGAAATAAACATATTCACATTGAATTTTTCAACAACAATTGAGTTGATAAAGATAGATATTTGGTAGTAACATTTGATTGTTGATAAGATAATTAAGATTTTCCTTTCATAAAATCTCTTATGTTTTTCTTTTTCATAAATTTTTATTAAATAAATACTTAACTAAATTATTTATTCAAGCACGTCTTAAACAACATAACTAAATTGAATGTTCTTCTAAGTTAAATTTGATTTATCAACCTCTTAGTTATCGAGTACACAGGTTTTTCACATGATGGTTTCTAATTGAATGCTAACAAACATATTTTTCAAGACACGTTTTACAAGTCTCAACTAAATTTATGCATGAAGTTAATGGGTTTTTAGAAGTCACTTTTTGTCAAACGAATTGGGTCAGCCCAACTTCCAAAGTACAAGCCTTTTTATTTTTTTATAAAAAGTAAAGATATTTTATAAATAAAATTACTTCCACAAACTGTAACAATTAAGCCGTCTTAGCTCAGTGGTAGAGCGCGTGGCTTTTAACCACGTGGTCGTGGGTTCGATCCCCACAGTCGGCGTAATTTATTCTTTAATTGCTTGTCATAATAGATATATAATGTTGTAAGGAATATAACATTTTCTTTTACTTCAATTAAATTTAGCTATGCTAAAAGTGATTTTAACTCCATTAGAATATAAGGTTAATTATAACTCTTTTATTGTCACTTTCTCCTCCACCCATGTTTTGCTAATAAAGTCATAGAATGCATGCAAATGAAGATTCTTTTAGACGTGACATGTAAATGAATAAAAAAACATAATAAAATAATTAAAATTAATAGGGATACAATTATAACAGTAAAACAAAATGATAGTATAACTACATTTTTAACAACTAAACCATGCTTAAATTTATTTATTTATTTTTAAAAAAGTTCCTATAGAAAATTTCTTTTAAAATGTTTAGACTATAATTGTTTCAAAACATATATACATGCTAATTAGTTCAAACTTAGTAAGTATCTGGTTGTCTACTAGACTAGAATACTTAATATTTATAAATGACTCGTTCGTTGAATAACCTGTGTAGTATTAATGATTTTCATACCGTCCATGTTTTCATCAATGTCTTTAGAAATATTATGTTAAAAGATTATTAATCTTCATGGTGAATTGTGATCATTACTACTAAAAAATGCTTCAATGATAGTGATTCAACGACAACCGTCATTAAAAATCGATGGCATTTTGTAAATATCAGTAAAATTACAACAACGATTTAAAAAAAGGCCACTAAAGTCGAAAATCAAAGATGATTCTTGGGAGATTTGTTGTTGAAATCGCTAATTCAAAGATGATTTTGAAAAATCATCTTTATTAAAAGTCTAAGTGTTTTGACTTTGTCTTGAGCCCTTTCTCAAAGTCTCACTCTATCTCACTACCTTGCAACCTCTTAGAGTCTCTTTGTGCCTTCTTTTACTTGCATCTCTATTGAAGTTGTCCATCGCCGTCGTTGAAGCTACCTTCTATAGAAGCTCGTGCGTGGCCTCGTTGTGGTTTGTTTTCTCTCATTCCCCTTTGCCCTCGCCCTTGTGATTTTTGGAACTCGTGCTCACAATCTCCATCAAATAGGGAAATAAGGTTAGTCCAAATTATTACTTTCTGGTCTTTTTGGGTTTAGGAAGAAAAAGATTAGGGATTAGGTAAGAGAGGACTGAAGTGCAGAAATACATTAGGTTTTGGTATTCCTAAACTTTCGGCATTTTAGAAACACAAATAGGAACCCCCACACTACATAGTTTCTCTGCAATTTTTTTTATAGAATGTTGCGATTTAATCTTTTTTGAAGCTCTATTCGTGCTCGTGGAATGTCTGCAAGGAAGCCAATTCACTCAAGAGTTCATCGGATGAAAAATTGGTTTGTTAATCATATTATTGCCATTTTTCATCCAAATTTGTGAAAATTTGTTTCAATTTATATTTCTTTAAGAGACATTGTAGATCTCCTAATTCTTATGCTACATGGTGATGGTGCCAATACTCAGGAGATTGTCAATTTAAGGATGTTTTTGTCATATTTGATTATATTTAGAAGCAATCATATATATGATTTGTTATCTTTGCTTAAATGATTTGCTTGAGTTGTTCTATAACACAAAGGGGATTGCCTGTACAATTTGATGACTTATTCAAGAATGCTTGGGATGAGGATGTTGTCGTAGAACAAGAAGAAAATGGTATTTGATCTACACTAAATCCATTTTTTACCTATGTTTTATGTATGGGAATTCTTCCATTGTACTATAAGTATAACCAAATGAACCAAATCACTGCGATGAATGTAGATCGTCATTAGATCAGATGAATTTTCACTTCTTTTAATGATTTTGCTATTTTTTAAGGTCACTTATCCGAACTAGAGATTGTTACGTTAGAAGTTGAAGTTTATACAACTAAGGTATCTAATAAAGCACATGAGAGTGAAATGTCACTTGATGATATTTGATTAGCTAACTTAGAACGATCAGAACTACATTTGGATGGATTTAATGATGAAATTGGACAATAGAAGAAGGAAGTAAGTGCTATGGACTAAATTTGTCATGAATTGTGCTTAAAATAAAACTTAGTGTTTCTTATTATGTATTATGTTTCTGCTGCTGTTTATGCAATAATATTTCCTCAACTAGTGGGATAAGACTTTTGTTGTTTATGATGCAATGCTTGAGATAGGAAAGTTGTTCTCTAGGAAGGCTTGGGGTATGCATGAACCCAGTGAATGAATTGTAGATTGCTTTCATCAACTTGTTCCTGACATGGCACTAGAGTTTCCCTCTGAATTGGATGCATTTCAAAAGAAGTTATTCATTCATTCTAATTTTCCTCTTATTTGTCATTTGGGTACAATGACCATACTCCATCACTTATGCTTGAAACTACAAAGACAGACATGAAATAGTTATTTCATAGAAGCGTTGCAGTAAAAATTAAAAACTAATAACTAAAAAGTTACGTTTGATTGTTCCCCTTCCCTACTTTTATCCTGGGATGGAAAGTGGAAACTAATCCTTTTACTCACATTTTTTTGAGTTGTATGTAACTTCCACTTGTGTGAAAATGTCCCCAAGGATTTTGTTGATCAAAAGTTACTATAGAATAAAATAGATCAATTAAAATTAAACACATTTAAATACTGTCATTGCATATATCCTAATTTTTCTTCACTTTATTTTTAGTTACGAGAAATTTATATTAGTTTTTTCCTTCCACTTTTTTCTTTGTTTCCCATATAAGACAATATGACACACAAACCATGTAGATTAAATGATAAAGAACTATTATGGTGTAACCCCAATAATTTTAAATCCGGAAAATTTAGCTATGACTACTATAAAGTTTGGTTGATTAAATATTTTGTTATCTTTTAAATATTACTGATTTTAATTTATTTTTTAAAAAAATTATTCAATTTTAACTTTTTAACATGCAATGCAAAGACGTGTGCTTTAATTATTTTAATGAAAAGATTGAAATTATATCAATTTTAATAGATTAAATTGTAAAGGATTAAACATAAACACAAGTATTATGAAGATTAAAATAAAAATTGGTAAGAAAAAAAGTACTTAACTCAATTTAATAAAGATTAAAACGAGATTTATCACTCAGTCCTATATATCCTATATATTATTGTTGAGCATTTGTTGTGAGTTTAAATGACTTGAGTTCTTGCTGACAAAAGAAAAGGGAGTTAATTAGGGACACTGGTTGACCAAAGTCCCATATAATTAGTGTAATTGAAGGATTTGAAATAATAGTGTTCAAGTCCAAGTTTGATTCTTGGCCTCAGGCAAGTCATGCAACAATGTTGGAAGAAGGTCATGGCAAGGTAGCAGGCAGTTTTAATTAAATTTTATGAACTTGTCATTGGATTGAATATATTTCTTCACCTTTAAATTGGTTTTTAGGTTGTCATTATGTTCCTCTAATTTTGCCTCTTTTTTGTAACTTTCTAGCACTTCTAAAACGTCAAGGATTAGATGTCAAGGATCTCGTGAAATTTGAGCCTGGAAAAGAACCTTAACCGCATATAGATTGCACATGACATTTGTAGGTACTATACTAGTTTCAACAATAAACGATTCATCAAAACTTAAATCTCTTGATGCAACTTTTGTTGGCATTATTTTAAAATTTTCAGTGGTCTTACATTCCCTATTTAATTGATTTCTTACAATGAAAAAATCTTTTGGAATCACAATCATTGTATCCATAATAGTCCACCTTTCTCCAACCCCAAAGATATCACAATGAGAGAAATATAATTCAGTTGAATGCACAAGAGGTCAAAAGCTATATTCTATTGTATGATTGGAATATGTGAAGCCTAGAGTGTTAGACTACTCTAGATTTGATTTAGAACAAATTGATAGATGCTTAATATTTTATGAGAAAGGAATCTAAAATTATGGAGGGCCTGAAGGGATTTAATGTAGAATAGGCAACATGACACTTCTTAGATCCTACACATATTGGATGTATAAATATATAATCTATGATACATAGTTTACTTTGTGATTTATCTGCTATAAATATTAGTCCTTAATCAGATTATAATCATATTTCTTTTTTATTTTAATGAGATTTTGTATAAAAATAATAAACAACATCGGTTTCTAAGAACCGTCACAAAATATTTATATTCTGATACGGTTATTAGGAAATTCGTATTAGAAAGCGTAGTTTCTAAGATTATTTTTCTTAAAACTGTTTTAGAATCCTAACGTTTTTAACATTTAAAGAAAATAAATAGTACAATTTAAGACGGTTTTTAGAAAACTAATGTAGAAATCGACATTCTAAGACGGTTTAAAAATCGTTGTAAAAAGTGTTTATTTTTTATGATGATGAATTTAAAGACGGTTCAAAACCGTCATGCAAAGTGCTTAAAAACCATCTTTGAAAGGATTTTTTCTAGTAGTACATCAACTTGGTCTTCTCATCTCATGCATGTGATACATAAACTAAAGGAGCTTTTTCTCATGCCATTTTGAAGCAAAATAAAGAAGTTTCAAGTGAAATGATCTAAGACTAATTTTTTTAAAAAAAATATTTCAACAAAAAAGATTCATATAAAACCTTGAATTAGGGTCTGTTTGAATAATTTTTTCTAAAAATACTTTTAGGAAAAAAATAAAAAAGAAAATAACAAAATAAGCTTATTCATAAGCTAAAATAAGTAATTCATTAACTCATTATTAATTAGTTTGTAGATGTTCTCTCATCCTCTAGAATAATTATATTGGAGAATTTCTATAGAATAACTAATGATTAGCTAATAGGAAAATTCATTTTATTTTATTTTTATTTTTTTCTCTTAAAAGTGTTTTTAAAGAAACTTAGTCAAATAAGTTCTCACTTAGTCTTGTTATGAGTACAAAAGAGAAATATTTTTAAGAATTTTTTTTGCAATACTCTTATGTGATTGTTTAACGGTTTTTTAAGGAAAAAGAATGACAAAATAATTTTTTACCAAGATTTTTTTTATAGCGTAGTTTTTCATATTTGTCCATTGTAAACTCTAGGATGAGCGAGTTGTCCTTAACAATTTTTTGCATTCCCTTAAAAAAAGCATTTTTTTTTGCATCAAATTAATCACCTTAAATTTAGCTTAGTTTTATTGAGATTAGTATTTCTCTCCTCGATCGTTTGCTTCTAATGTTTTAAAAAAACCGTCAGTATTTATAAATACAGGGCTTGTCTTTTTGATTAATCATTGTGAATTTTAATAGGTAGTATTTATAAATTATGAGAAAATGGCAGGGTTTGCTTGAATTTGATTTGCTTTTATACAGTCACACACACTCCACACTATATTAGTAAAAACATAAAATAAAATAAATTAATCCAGGTCAATTCTCTATTTAATAAGTTTTAAGCATGAAATAGTCAAACCTTATTTGCCTTGGCCTCAAGTCAAACCTATGTGGGGTTCTTTCTTTTCGGAACCAACCACGTGAAGTTACTATCGTTGTTAAACTCATGTTTTTGAGATGAAAAATAGGCTCCCGTTGTTTGAAATTCGAACTAGGCTCAAAATTTGAATCCTTTGTGCCTGGACTGGAAATTGGGTCCAAGTCAAAGAGTTTTAATTCAATGGGCCCAAAAATAGCAATGTTATGGTGCATAATACAAATACGGCTCCAACTCTAAAAGGGGGGACATGCATGCGTCAAATGTTATACGTGTATCCTTTGCAATACACAATTCTTTTAAATGATTAACAGAAGTTTATAGTGTTGTGAATTATAAACAAGTGTGAAACTTTATGAGTATCCTGCTAATAAACATTTTCTTTTCTTTTCTTTCTTTACAATTGTATGATAAGGATATATCTCCTAACATTTTTATTAAAGAAACTAAGTTAAATCATATCTTAAATGGACCAAGTTATAGGCAGAAATCTTATCTATTTTCATTTCTAATTATTGACTTTTGGAATTGTTATAAAAAGTATAGTTTAAAAAACAAATAAAAATGTTCATGTTAATAATTGCATAAGAAATTATTAATGTATGAACCTGTAGGATTATAAATTAATTTTGCATGATTGAATTAAACTTATAATTCATATATCTAACATAATATTAGAATAATGTATGAGCATGTAGGTCTTATAAATCTATTTGTAGGATTAAATTAAATTCATAATTCATATCGAGTTTATTTTAATAATTGTTAGAATTATCACATCATCCGTTATCAAACTATTATTAGACTTGTTTGAGATGTCTTGTCTTTGGTGTAAAAAAAGTTTAAGGAAAGCAAGCACCAAACTTGTTTTTATTATTATTTTTTTTGAAACTTCTTTTATAAGATTGGAAGCAGGAACCAAAATTAAAACGATTGTCATATTACAGCCTCACAATTACAGATATGCACAAAGTTTGCCACTTTTGGACAAAACAAATCTCTTCCCGCGTGGCTGATCCTTCACCTATTGCATGAATGTGAAACTCAGGTTGTGTACTTTTTATCACAATATAAGGGTAGGGCAATAATGGAGTATCTCATTGACCCATCAATTTTAAAATTTTAGAACACAACAAGCCTACAAGAGTAATACGAGAAATGTGAAACATCAAACTTCGAAAGGAAATCTAGTTAAAATATATCCTTGTTGTTACATGCCGAAATCCCGTTTTTACTGCATGGTACTATAGTTAATGTATTTGTTATTGATGCTGGTCCACTTCTGTAGTAGACAATACATGTTAAAATCTTTGTATAGCCATAATGTTACGAACATTGTGCATGAAAACAAAACATGCTGAGGAGAAACCATGCGTGCAAAAAATTAATCTCTCGCTCATAAGATTATGAATCCCCGAATAGGAACGACCTTTGTCCAAATTCATTGCATAAGTTGAAACACAATTGCATAAATAATAGGTCAGCAACCTAGGACATTGACTGAAGACCAAAAGGCACGTTTATCATACTCATGAGTCGTGAAACGATCCTGCATGAAAATAACATAACGAAATTTTGACACCCAAGTGGTACATAGTAAAACCGTATTTGCCCTAACAATGAGGCTCCCAAAACTGTATGTGTGCATTTTATATTTTAGTTTCATGAAACTTGTTTATTTACAAATTATAATTTCAACTAAAAACCGTATGTAGTAGTTTTATGGCTCGTTGTTTTTACAATAAATATTGTCTAGGTGTAAAGTTCTATCATGCAAATTGCAAAACACATTATTTTTAAATGAATGATCATCCCTTAAAATATCACCATTGCCCATTGGTTATACCTAACACTCAGAGAAAGATAAACATAGCGTAAAGATAGAGCTTAGAAAGAATGGCATATATCACATTGATACGTAGTGGATTGAGATTTGGGACAAAGCAGAGAGCAGGGGCGGTGCGTTTCAGCCGCAACCACGTGGTTTTAGCCAAAGAAAGGTGGTCGGTGGTGGTCTAACCAAAACATAATTCAGTTCTAAGTATTGATCATAGTGTTCATATTTGTGTTCAATTATTGACAACAAAATCTCATTCATTTTCAATCACAATATTTAGTTTTCTTCTCTATAGGTTGAGGCTGGATATAATCATATATAGTCTAGTAGCTATACAATTAATGAACTTATCGTGATAAACAAGAGAAGGCAATAATGTTTTGGACGGAAAAAAATAGTTTATAATTATAAGATGGTTATGTAATATTTAAGTGGTGATAATTGTTATAAGTCTAGGCAATCTTTTCCTGATTTTTGCAACATTTTATAAGAAAATAATAAAGCGAGGGTTTTTTTTGGTCATACACGAGACTTCTCCTTTTACTCTTTGAATGTAAAGCTAATTATAATGCACACTTGAAGCGTATAGAAACAAGGTCTTTTCTTTTTTCTTTTATATTGTATACCTTTTTGAATGTAAGATTATTTCTTCCTTGATATATATAATATATGAATCATGATTTATAAACATCTAATTCACATTTTTTTTCCTTATCTTATTACATTACATTATATATATATATATAATATGGTTATCTTTAATGAGACATTTTTATTAATTTTTAATTTTTTTACTAGTTAAAAAAATTGTTTAACTGTTAGCTAAATAGTAACTTTTTATTAGTTTCTAATATTTTTTAAAATGTCAGTAACGTTTTTAAAAATATTATTTTCTAAATTTTTATATATATTTTTTTATTTTTGTTCTTAGTATATTTATTCAATTTCTTGATTATTTTTTAAAATAAATTATAATTTTATTATTTTTTTATCATTTTATACTTTTTAGCTACCAATTAGCTTTCTAACTTCCAGCTAACTTTTTAACTAATTTGACCTAACATAACCTATATTAATCATGTAAAAATCAAGAGATCTAATTAATAAAGTACTTGATTTTATATAGTTTTTTTTATGTCTTCTATCCTTACAAATAAAATAAATAAAATAAATCACTTAAAACATCATTTCACTCTTTATTTAAACTTTAATACCTTTTTACTTTAACAATAAAATTGTTTAAGAACTTTAAATGGATTTGACACTTTAATTATTTTTTTCCTATCTCTCAATTCTTTCACTCTCTCACTAAAATGTTTGGACTCAAGGGTTTTTATCATATCTTTTTGTTTGATATTGATGTAGAGATTGTCTTTCTTTTATTAAAAATGCTATAATGGTGAAAAGAAAAATGACATTAAAGCATTACTAATCAACATAACTATTTTTTATGGGTGAGTAGATTTGTCAAATGAGTTGGCCTTAACCTATGTGGGTTAAGGCCAAAATGACCCACAAGACCAAATGAGCCACATATATAAATGCCCCACAAGGCTAAAAAGCCCACAAAGGCTTGTAGGCTAAGTTCGACCTATGGGCCCAAAAAAGTTAGATCTTTTTTTTTAATTCTCATAATTCAATTATATATTTTAGTATCATCCTTCTTAAATTTTATATAATAGAATATGTAAAAATATTCTATAAAAGAGGTTAGTTGAAATCGATCAATATTAACCCTAATTGAGGTTGTCCGAGAATAAGCTTCATCAAGATTGACAAAAAATAACTCTAACCAAGGTTGACCAAAATTAACTATAGACGAGATCGTCCGAAAATAGTCTTAGGTGAGATCAACCAAAATTAGCTCTAGTTGAGATTGGTTTAAAACAACCTTGACCGAAATACACCAAAAATAATTGTAACCAAAGTTTGTCACAATTAACCTTAATTCAGTAATTAAAAAAAAACTCTGTCGGTCGGTCAAAAACAACCCTGACCGCATTTAGTCTTATGATAATAATTTTGAGTACTCTTAACAGCAATGGCAGGTGAGCCCATGGAGCTGTCTACTACAAATATAAAAGTCGTATTGATGTATTTAAAAATATAGCGGAAAGTTCTGTGTGATGTATTTAAATATAAATAAACACTTAATCAAGAAAAACAACTCTTGATTTTGTAGCACATGCAATTGCACTCTTTTAGTTAGAAACCATGCATCCACTCTAGAATTAAGAAGGGTACTTGTTATTAACAACAGAACAATTCTCATATTTTCACCATCTTGGTTTTTTCCTACCAGTTGTCATATTATTCATTCAGCTTAATTAATTCAAGCTAGCATGTACAATTATAACATTTAGTCACTTGTATACAATATACTAGAATATTGAATATATATTGAACTTATAGTCAACGAAAAAAATTGCAAAATAACCCAATGTCAGACATTCAACAATGGAAAATTCGAGCTTTGCCTATGTGCCCCTCACAACATTGCACTTACCATACCAAAAATGCTCAATAAGTCGGAGCCCCGACTTATCTTCAATATCTGGAATTACAGGCCTCACTGATTTATTTTGCAATAAAAAAGAAAATGATTCATTGGAAAGGGTTAGTTATTCATATTAAAATGTAATTTTGCAAAGCACATTGCAACAGGTGCCAAATCTCCAGCAGTATTTTTTTTATCAGCTAAAAATATAATATATTCAAGGTACCACTGGTTCCAAATGTTCAGCAATATACATTTTACAGTACAAACTCGCATCTGTTCACAATGTTGATAGCAATTTCACGTGTATAGGATAAGACTGTTTTTAGAAACACCAAGCTATTTCAACGTAAAATTGGGATAGGATTTTCATCAGCTCAACTTATCACTCAGCCATATAGGCATAGCTAGCTAGGCTAAGTATATAAATTGGTTATTTGTAGTAAACATTACAAAATTACGAGATCAGTAAAAAAAAAAAAGATTCTTCCGTCTCCACACATGTCAGTTTTAAGGCATGCATATATATATATATATATATATATATATATATATATATTCAATGCTTACTATATATGCTGGAGAACTATTAATAACAAAATTCCATGAAATAATTAATCAAATGATGAGTGGACCAATGTGTGAATGGGTTGATTAGTGGGTTGTATGTCAACTTTTCTTTCTAACAGAACCTTCTTGTAATCGAGTTTGCACTCTATTATATATGCAACTGTTCATGTTGCAATAGCCTTTTTTTTAATCATGTTGCGATAGCTTAGCTTTCTGCCTCAAAGCTTGTTGTTCTGTGGTCAAATTGTTTCCTTCACAAACATATATATCTTGTGGATTAAGGAAAGAAAAGAAAACTAGAGGAGCATAAGCAGAACAAGCACTTCTCTAAATTGTAATAAGATCAAAGCATACTGTAACTTTTAAATAAAAGAAATATTTGTTGTAATTCACCAAAAAAAGAATAATATATAGGCTGAATTTTGGAGAGCTAAAATGTTATCTAAACCTAAAAATTCCAGTCCTCATTATACTAATCATTTGCTTTGATATTATTGTAAATTATAATATAGCTAGAAATATCCTTTAGATTTTTCTCCAACCGAATTTTCTTCGATAAAATTACAAAATCTTACTCTCCCGCTAATCTAATTAATTTCCTTGAATGATCACAACTTTATATAAGGATCACAACATATCATCACATTTTTCTATTACCTTTCCACACTAGAATATTTAATTTCTTTTGTTACTTAGTCTTGGTTGTCCTTGTACTATAGTGTGAAAGGTTTTTCGTTTTCGGTTTTAAAATGAATTCCATGAAATGTTTAAAGGGATGTAGGTTGGATGGAGTGGATTCTAATATGATATGTTTCATCATTTGTAGGTAGATAATTGAAAACTTCAATTTTTTATTTCTGAGAAGCAATTAATTGACTACTTTAATGATCTGATTAAAGGGGTTTTTCTTTCTGTACTTGTATGAATGTTGATTGAAGTACTCCTAGTTAACAAGTTTCATATTTGGCTGACCAAACCTTAAGGGAATGCCTTTTATAGATACACCTCCCTGCTTACCTTTCCATGATAAAAAAAAGGTAACAACAAATGTTAGTTAAGACATTAATGAATGGTCATATAACCTACTGTCTATGCGATTCCCTCTTCCTGTAATATCTTTTTTAGTTGCATTAAAAATTGTAGCCTTAATTCAAGAACTAGGGTAAAATATAATGCGCTACAACCCTTTTAATTAGCAGCACCGCCTCTAATCTCTTTATCTATTTTGACCTTCGAGCAACTGAACGAAAGGAACATACATATAGTTTTACCGCGAACATACACAAGCAAAAGGAAATAATAGATTTAACTAGGGTACACAAGGGCACATTACGTACCCAAATTAAACCCGAGTTGGTGATGGGCATTGGGCAACATACCTATATATACATATTAAGAAGGTTGTGTTTGGTATGAAAATGAAAAATAATATAGCAAACAAATTTTGTACTTTATTACGTTAAGTGGAACTTTTGAAATTTTTTATTTCAATAATTAATATGAACTAATATTATAAAATAATTATATTAGTAATTTATCATTAGTGAATTTATTTTATATGATCAAATTAAATGAATACATTAGACAACTAAATAAGATGACATGATCTTAAATGAACAGACGTTAGTTTTGGTCTATTAAGAATGATAAAAACTTCATTAGATTAACATATTATAAGAAAATTATGATCTCCAATATATTCAGTCATCATACATAATTCATCTTCTCCCATCTCAAGAGTTATAAAGATCCTATTGAGGAATAAAGAAAATGTGGTTGAAGAAGAATTATAAAATCTTTGGTTGTTTGTGATTCAACAATTATTAAAAAAACATTTTGATCATGGACCAACTACATATCCATATATTTTATCTCATTCTTAATAATCAAATATGTTGTAAATCGTAGGGTCTTTGGTGATTTGTTCTAAGATTATCGACCTGTAAATTTTTAGTTTTTGCTAAAAAATAAAAATTAAAGATATTCGAAAAGAGCTCACACATTTTACATTCTACTATAATTAAAAAAAAATTCTCTTTTCTTTTTCTTTTTTCTATTTTTTTGGGAATAAAAATCAACCTCCCTCTATAAGATGGAGGACTACGCTACTCCGGTGTGACTTTTCAAACGACAAGCGATTTGGTGATTTTAATCAATGAACTGAGTGAGGAACAAGATATATGTTATAAGTAGAAAGAGGACCCATTTCAACGTACGTTCGATAAGTTTTTTTTCTTTCATGTTACAGCTGCAGCCTGCAAGCACTTAGATTAAACAAAAAAAAACCTATTGATGATGATGATGATGAGATGAAAAAAGAAAAAAGAGTAGTGATTGCTATTTTAAAAGGACAAATTATTAATATCTAAAAATCTTTTGATCCGGAATAGTCAACGTTTTCGATCTCAGGCCGCTTTCTATATTTATTAACTACCTTTACATATACAAGCATTTCAAGGTACTTTCTTTCAAAGAATTGCTTATTTTGAAATATCACTATTTAGTTTTTATTTCATTTAAAAAAATTATGTATCATATTGGATTGTTTAAATTTTGTTACTTCTATAAGGGCTGTTTATGATAAGAAATATTTTTTTACCATTTAAGAATTAGTTTTGATCAGTCAAAATTATTTAAGGATAAATCATTTAACAATTTCTTTTATATTATATCACTAAAATAAAATATGTATAAGTTGTTTACCTATGTGATATTACTTTAATTAATTAAAAGGAGAAAAAATTTAAAATAAATTACTTAAATGACATATTAAAGATGGTCTAAAGTTGTTAGCAACTGAAATTTTTGTTTGTGATTAGTCAATTAATAGTAAGATCAATAATCATTAATAAAAGACTAGATTAATTGGTAAAAAAATGACTAGATAAACTTTTTTTATACACGGTCAGTTGTCATTAAAAATGGCCAATGTTAAAAAAAAAACTATCCAAAACATTTACTCCAATGTATATTGATATTGATGATGGATATTTATTACTCCAAATCCAATCATTGTGAATAAAATAAACGGCAATTATTTGATTAGAAAGAGGCCGGGGAGAAGATCCATTTCTGTTTCACGCTGATATAATTCCGACAACAATAAAAAAAGAAAGCAGTACAATAGTCACCGACAACAAGGCATGATCGTATGAAAACCTGAGAGTCAGTTGACGGCGTTAATTATAGCGCGTATCTATTCCTTTGATTCTTGTTAATTTTCTCTCCGTTAGTGCGCTATCACTAGCCATTGTTTATTGACAGCGACTCTCCAAAAAGGCCACATATTAGTTGCTGAAAAATTTGACCTTTCTTGCACGAGAGCACAAACCCTACCATAGAGAGTATACACTTTATTGGTATAATCAGAGCTATTTTGGACTTTTTTTATATTAGATTGATTTATTTTGAGATAAAATAATACTTTTAAATTTTAATTATGATTTTATATTCAAGTTTTAAATTGAATCCTAAATTTTAGTTAAGAGACTCAAAACCACCTGTGTTATCAAGTTATACGGAAAATATACACTCCAAATACAAGTTTAATCTGTGAATATATTATAATTTGTACGGTTAAGGTTTGCCTTGATAAAAATGTATAATAAGGTATAGTGCTGTATTTGTAAAAATTTAAAATTTAGTTCTAATATGCATTTTAATGAATATTCGCAATCAGACTGAATTTTAAAAAATAGTTTAAATTAATTGTGAAACAAAGTGATTTATATTTAATTTTTTATATCTAAAATAAGTTAATTATAAACTTAATATTTTTTTTATCAAACATAAAAGTTATCTAAATTTACTTTAACTGAATCTATTTTAAACCAGAATCAATTTCTTAATATAAGAACAAACATATAAATATTTACATAAAATCATTTTGGTATTTCAACCATGATATTAAATAATTTAATGTGAATTCAAACATATAATTAATCTCTCGATGATGAACACTTTAATTTTATTTTCATAATAACAAAATAAAAAGTTAAATATTTCAAATCATAATATTTTATTTCTCACATTAAAAGCTGTGTTGCAGGAATAACATAACATTGCCTGGCATGTCTTTGTCATTGTTTCTCCTCTGTCCTCTTCCACCTACAAGGAACACTACTTTCTTAGCCACTTATAAAACACCCTTCCGACCTTATATGTGTTCCACCGAATTAGGACATTTTCCCTTCTCACTTCTCATTCTCTCTTGCTCCCTCTTTCAGTGTCATTCTCTAAACCCACACTGCAACAATGAAGCTTACAATAAAAACACCACACCCTCTCCCTTCACCCCAATCCAACACCCTCCTCAAACCTCGCTGCATAACAACAACCACCCAAACATCCAAACCAACCAGCAACAAAAACCTACACATGTCTAATGATACACGACAAGCCGCATTACGTTTAGAGAAAATGATAAACTTGGAAGAAGAACATAATACTAACAATTATTTTCCGTCCATGCAATCATCAAAACTTGGCAAGAGGTGGAAGGAGTACCATGGCATGAGCAATTGGGAAGGCTTGCTAGACCCATTAGACGACAACTTACGTGCTGAAATACTAAGGTACGGTCATTTCGTGGAAACCGCGTACAAATCATTCGAGTTTGACCCCTCCTCACCCAACTTTGCAAACTCGAGGTTCCCCAAAAAAGCTCTTTTAGAACGTTGTGGTTTACCTAAAACGCGGTACAAGGTGACCAAATACCTACGTGCAACCTCGGGTATTCAGCTACCTAGTTGGGTGGACAAAGTACCAAGATGGGTGGCAAAACAAACGAGCTATGTTGGATACGTAGCGGTGTGTCATGACAAGGAAGAAATCAAAAGGCTTGGTCGGCGCGATGTTGTGGTGGCATATAGAGGAACCACCACATGCTTGGAATGGTTGGAGAATTTTCGTGCATCTCTCACCAACCTCCCTATTCCATGCAGCAGCAAAAGGGCATTTGAAAAAAATGGGGTCATGGACGGAAGTGGGGCCATGGTGGAAAGCGGGTTCTTGAGTCTCTACACCTCCTCACTTCCTGCAAAGGTGTCTTTGCAGGAAATGGTGAGGCGAGAGATCTCAAGGATCCTCGACACCTACCGCGGGGAACAACTCAGTCTCACCGTCACCGGCCACAGTCTGGGGGCGGCATTGGCCACGCTCACGGCGTATGACGTCAAAACCGCCTTCCCAGAATTGCCGGTGACAGTCATCTCCTTTGGTGGGCCCCGCGTTGGGGACCGGAGGTTCCGACGGCAGCTTGAGAGGCAAGGGACCAAGGTTTTGCGCATAGTGAACTCCGACGATGTCATCACCAAGCTTCCAGGGTTTGTGTTTGATGATGACGTGGCTAGCGCTGGAGGGGTACACGTGGCAGGATTTCCGAGCTGGATACAGAAGAGGGTGGAGGAGGCACAGTTAGTGTACGCGGAGGTTGGGAAGGAACTACGGTTATGTAGCAGGGATTCTCCGTACCTTGGAAACACGAATGTTGCCACGTGTCACGAGCTGAACACGTATCTGCACCTCGTTGATGGCTTCGTCAGCTCCACGTGTCCCTTCAGAGCCTCCGCGAAGAGGTTCCTCCAGCGTTGACAGCCACCGTAGTGTGGTGCTCTAACCCAAACCATTAACAGAAAAGATAAGTTTTCATGGGAAAATGTAATTATTAGCTGTAGTTGTCTAAATTGTTGCACAACCATCGTCATTGTAGTTAGTGATAGTGATAAGGTTAATATATTTATACATCTAACTTCTCTTCTGGGTTGTGACTGTTATGTTGTATCGTCACCGGTTCCAGTCCAAAAACAAGTAAGGGTAAGTTTGTGTATAATGATTCTCCATCTTACTTTTACACAGGGTGAGCCTTTTATATCAAGATAGAAAATTATTTGATATATGTTATTCAACAGAAATGTTAATTAGTTATTTTAAATAAAAAATAATTTATGTATCAATTATTATTCATCAAGATATAAGATAATTAATAATACACAAATCATTCCTCATTTTAAATACTTAACCAATCCATACCACTTTTTTTTTTTATCTTTTATTCTAGCTTAAAATAAATCTTATTATAATGGCTTGTATTTTTTTCTCTTTCGGATAACAGATTGGGTGTCTGTATCAAACATTTCTCCTAAAACATATTAGGTTTTTTTTTAAAAAAAAATTATTCTTCATTTATCTGTGTCGCATATGTACCAGTTTTTTCTTTCTTTCTTTCTTTATTTTGAGTCTTGAAATTTAACTCTTAAACAGTACAAACACTAATTGTGATAATGAAATGTAATAAAAATAAACGAACGACTATTTACAAAAGAGAAAAATAAGAGAAACTCACTTTCAAATCGTAGAAAAGAGAAAACTTAGAGAAGAAAATGCCATGCTTCATGAATAGGGGGTCTTACAGACACATCCATTTTTAGACACTTTTGGATCATCAAGATCCCTTCTAATATCTTAGCCTTCGCATGGAGGGTGCTATTAAACAAGATATATACGAAAGTTAATTAGATAAAGAGAAATATTATGCCACTCCAACCCTAGTTGCCCCTAATCCCAACTCTAATTAATCTAGCTAGCATAGTATGCAGAGTGATATTAACACGTAAAATCGTACAATCCTACGACGTGACTTATGATTTTAACCCCAATGATCTAAACTACTTAAATGTCCCAAAAAAAAGTTCCTTGTTGTTTTTTTCTTCCTCCAATCCATATAATATATTAAAAAAATACATGAGTAGCATAACCGTCACCCTACGTCAATATATAAAAAGGTGTGGAGCATTTCATTTGTTAGCTCTAGCCATAAATATCATAATACATTCATTCATATATAATGTCTGGCGAATGGACATGGCTGCAGTCACAAAAATGACGGAATAAAATTCTAGCATTAATATATATATATATATATATATCAAATAATAAAATAAACTATAAAAAAATTTGAAGCCTTCTGTAAGCCTTGTAATTGAGAATCTTGGTAGCCGGCGTTATGTCCATCTCAGGCTAGGTGTCTAAGGATGGCGGCCAGGTCAATTAGGAAAACAAGAACGTACACTTATTTTGGGTACATGCATGCGCCAAATAAAAAGTTGAAAGATAAAAAGGAAAAAGAAAAATAAGACGAAAGTGATAAATACAATAAGTAATAATATTGAAAAGAAAGAAAAAATAAATAATTAAAAAATAAGAATATATTTATTATTACTACTTAGGTCAAACAATATCATATTTTTACCCCATTTAGGGTAGATTAAAGTGAAACAGAGAAAGATTAAAAAAATAAAAATGATAAATATAATAAGTCATATAATGTTATAAATGAAAATATAATTAAAATGAGGTAAAACACATATCTTTATAAATAGAAAAATGATTGGAAAACATTATATATATATATATATATATAACAAAAGAGGGAAAAAAAGTAAAAAGTAAAACAAGTGTTTGTAATATGTAACTCTTAGGTGTCTATATATGATAAATCCCTACACGTGCGATTATGAATTATTATAATTTCAACTAATTTTACATAACACATAATTAAATATTATTAACTTTTTATAAATTAAAAATCTAATTACATGTACGAAAATGAGTCAAAATCATGAATACATAACAATTTTAAATCATGTAATAATCTCTCGTCCATATAAATATAATTATTATAATTCAATAGCCTACACATCCTGACACCCCTAAGCTAAAGGCATATGTTGACATGCTACGAGTACGAGTGACGTTAAACTTTATGGTGAAGGTTGTTTGGGTCCTAGTCTATGGTATGGTTCTATTCACATATATCTGGAAGAGATTGCGTGGTATGAAAATTTTATTTTATTTTATCAGGCTTTCAGTTTATTATCTCATTCTGTAAAAAAAAATATTATCTAATTAATTTAGGTTAAAATTTAAATACAACTTAATTGTAAAATTTGAATTAAGTTTTTGTTTTGTTTTTAGAAAATCATAAATAAGTCTTGAAACACTTAATTTGGTTTTAATTTTTAGGTTAAGTACATTATTTCATATGTAAATTATTACAAACGTAAGACTAATATGGCTAATTTTGTGTTAAGATTACCGAAAGAAATTTCATGTGTGTGTGTGTAAACAAGAGAAAAAGAAAATGACATGTTTGAAAAATACGCTTCGGCATATTAAGAGTAGTTTAACAGTTTCTTATAAGAAGCAAAGTTTTAATTTGTCAATATGATACACGTTTTCAGGTGATCAGAGGGTGCGTATGTAGAATTGTTTGTTAGAAGATGGAACACAAAGCGACGGGGTTTGAATCCTTTGTGTCTTTCTTGTTGAAATTTCTGAATTTGTTTTGAACTCTTTGACTACTTTTCTTTTAGACTTTAAAAGATAATCTGCATTGTTTAATTATTTGTTTTATGTATGATTTGGGGACACTAGCGAGTGGTGATGACAGATTTGTTTTTGTCCTCATGTTTAGACTTCTCAAACTCCTTGTTAAAAATTACAGCACTGGTCTGCTTAGGGGTATTAAGGAATGCTAATGGTAGAGTTTATGTAAGAAATTATAGTACTTATATTTATTCTCGTGTTTGAAAAAAGTATTCGTTATCTTCACTTTTACTTAAGTAGAAATTCAATAAATAAATAAAGATATATTAATTATTTTTTTTACTATAACTAAATAAAAAAATCATTCTTAATTCATCAAAATATCACCATACAACACTAGAAACCTAGTTACAACAAGATAACCAACAACAATGACAATTAAGGACGATTGTGTGAAGACAAAGGGTTATTAAGGTCAAATAGTAAAATAACTAAAAGATTATATATGTTAAGTAAAAGATCTCACGTATTACTTTTTTTCTTTAAAATTAAAAAAGTTTCTCTCAATTTTTATTTTAAGCCACACTTCCTATTAGGTTAACTTTAAGACTAATGTCATTGCAACACTATTACCTTCTTTTCCATTATGAACTTGATCAGATCAGTTCTCTTGTAATTTCGGTATCTTTGGTATATATCTTTTTAATATATTTTGCTCTTTGCCGAGCAAAAAAATTCTTCGGTGATATTGTAATGACGAGCAAGGACGAGAACAAAGACTAGTGAAAGTTTTCGGTGACTAAAGGAAAGTATGGAAAACTGGTGGTGATTAGAGAGAAGAACGATGGGCAAGCACTGTAGTGACTTCAGAGATAGAGTTAGTTTGTGAGGGTAGCAACTAGCAAGGGACTTTAGGGTTTAAAATTGTATCTTAATAATTAAATCAATATATATATATATATATATATATATATATATATATATATATATATATATATTAAATATTTAATAATATATAAGTGCAAGTATGAACACATATAATAGAAACTATAATACTTGTACCCTCATCCCTTCAGCTTGAGATTCATTCCTAAGGCACATAATATAATTGTCATCCTCCCTAATCTCACACATTGAAGAGCACTTCAACAAGGAATCAATATTAGCTATGAAAGATAGGCATGGTAAAATAAATTAATAAAACGTTTTACTCTTTTTATTCCTACTCCTTAATAATAATAAAAAATAATTAAACTTAACCATTTCTCTTTTGACTTGTCCATATGCTTGCAAAAAAAAAAAACAACCTCATTAGAGGTTTGGAAAACTTGAGGGAAAGCTTAGGTTGTCCATTATTTTACATTTTATGAATGTAAAAGTTTAAGTAAACTGAATTGGATCTTGAAAACTCATTATGATTAGGATATGTTTTAAAGTCTTTATAAATTGTTCACTAACAAGGCCTTCACATCAACAATGGGAATTATGAGATATTAATCCAATCATTTCTAACTAGTTCAACCATTGATGACTACTTTATAGATTATTTGATATCTCTCAAATGCTTTTATTTTAATTTTGCCAATTTTAATTATATATGATTTTGATTTTGATTTTGAATGTGATAATTTTGATACATCTCTTTATTTTTGGTCCACCTTTAATTCTTATAATTTAATTTTGGTCTTCATATTTTTTTTTGAGATTTTTGTATTTTTTATTTTAAAAAATTTATAATTTCGGCTCAATAATCCTGAATTTTGCATGTTATATTTGTTTTATTTTGATCAAATTGAACCTTATACTTGACATATTCAATTAAGGCATCATAAAAATTATTTTAATTAACTAAAATGTAAAAAAAATAAAAGTAACAATCGTATGCAAAATTGAGTACTGGGTCAAAGTTATACAATTTTCAAAATAGAGAGACTAGCAGATAAGAAATTAAGGGGGACTAGAATAGTAATTTAGTCTAAAAAACAGAGATGATGCCTTAATTCAAATATTTTATTTTCATAACTTTATCTTCAATTTCAAAAATATTATCTCTTGATTTTATCATTATATAATAATAGTGATATTTCTATATATCTCTTAGATACTTTTATTCTTATTTTTTAAGTTTACTTAACTACAAAAATGTTCGATCACTGTATGAAAAACTTACTCATATTTAAATCTTAAAATTTTATGCAGATTTTAAGTGATATTTTTTAGATGAAAGAAAAATACTGTATACATATAATAAACACGTGGGTAATTTATATCCTAGCTAATGTAACATGATCAAACATGATCAGGATACACGGGAGAAAATTACTGTTTAAAAAACTCGTTTTTTTCTTTCTTTCTTTGGCTAATACCATCTTGACGATAAATGAGAAACCAGTCTAAAATTATAAGTTAGTTTGATGATGAAAAGAGAAAGGAGAGAAAAATATGTGGTGGATTCGACTTTTTCCTTTATTAAAAAAAATTAACGATTAATATTAATTGATAAAAAATAAATTATATTAATAATATAAAATAATTTATATTATTATCTAATTACATATCTCTTTATATTATAGATTATATTATCAAGGCTACAAATTTAAGATATTTGAACCCTTTTCAGGATTAATTATCTCATGTTGGTTTAGGTGAAGGCACTCAATTTTAATATAAAAGCAATGATATTAACCTCAATTTTAGTATATGCTCCAATAAGTGTAGGACATTAACCTATATTTAGTATGCGCTCCAATAAGTGTGGGACATTAACCTAAATTTTCATCATGTATTAACCTAACATGGCGCCGTCCAAATCCAGCACATACGGTCGGTAATGACTTATGAGAAGTCTTTCATTTAATTCACTTCTTCATTCTATCTTCTTTTGCAGGACAGTGATGGTCAAATATGACATGACGACGCGTGCACCATTCATCATTCAATTATATTATCAATTACTACACTGGTTAATCGCATTCATTTCTCGTGATCTTTCACCTTTTCAATCATTTTATAGATATACTTATATAGTAAGCTGCTGCAAACGCCTCTATTGAGAGTTAAAACAACCTAAATTTTCTTTGTTGAAATTATTTCAATTATATTTAATTCAATGAATTAGTAAATTAAATATTTGTTTTATATTTTTCCTATTCAACTTTAAATTATAAACTGAAAACAAATAAATCAATTGAGTTATGTGTCGTTATAATACGAGAGATATGCAAATTGCAGAAGAATTAAATGGAATAGTTACACTGAAGTTATAACGCATGATCTCATGCATATTTCTCACAGGAAACCTATTTTGGAAAATTCAAGAGGAGTATATAAGAGAATTTGATATCACATTTTAACTCAAAACCTTAAGATTAAAGTTTATTTATCTTTTCCTTAATTTAAAAAAAAAAAAAGAATGTGAGATTTCATCTCAGATTTGTAACCCACCAAACATGTATCATATGCTGCATATATAACCACCGGACAACCCAATGTACATATACGAACAAATAACAGTGGCCCTAAGATCCATTGAGATGATTCTTTCAACGAAGCAAAAGAACAATTAATTTATTGTTAAGGTTTCACAATCATTTATGTCAATGTTGCACTTCAGCTTCTCCACTACAATGTTTGTGATAACTGAAATTCCAATTTTACGACAGATAAAATATGGGATCAAGCTAGCTACACTAGCGACTCAAGCATCTAAGACAGTAAACAGTGAGATTCGCACATGACACCAATACTTATACTTGGAAAAAGTGTTTGGCGTTGGGATGGCAACAAGTTGAGATAGAAAGAAATCGAAGATATGACAATGAAGTCTTTTAATTCGAAAACATCACTTTTAATTTCTTTTAGTCTTCGCTATAGGGATTATAAATGATTAAAATAATACATGTAAGGATTAAAGATTAAAATTGGTGTGTGCATGGTCTAAAATTAAGAGGATCTTTTTAAGGTTGGGGACTAAAAGGAAATTTTTTGTACCTTTAGAAACCTTATGAGTATTTTTTTAAAAATGATCTATTTTATTTATGATTGATATAAAAACAAATTGAAGATATAATATGAAAATAAATAAAAAATAATCTACATATTATACAACTATCCTTATCCTTATATTTATCCGTGGATAAGAAAAATATACTCCATTTTTATAAAACTTAAATTTAAAATATTTATTCCTTTTCATAAGACATAATATATAATGTTTCTTATATTAATAATTTTTAGACTAAAAATATATATCTTTTATGAAAAGAAGAAAGATAAGTATTTATGATAAGAATCATTTTAAAAAAAGTAATAAATTTAAGATATTATTATCAACTAAATTAATCACTTTTTTAATTTTAATGAATTAGGTAATTAGATCTTATTAAAAGAAAAAGAAAAGAAAAGAAAAAACATAAATGTCTCTGGTCAGGCCTCGTTATCATTAAAGGATTGATTATCTTTATCATCTTAATAGTGTGAATGTTTAGGCGTCCTACTCTTAATACAGCATGCTTGTGCTACTCCAAGGAAGTAGTCATCTCCTCTCCCTAGCATAACAAATAAAGGATTTTTCTATCATGTGCGTCCAACTCTGTACAGTTTAAGTGTTATTAATTACACAATTTTAATCGATTTTAAATGAGTTTTCTATCATGTTTTAAAGTGTCATTAATTAAGTATGTTTTCTTGAAGAAAAAAAACAATTTATCTCTCCTATTTGTTTAACAGATTCATCTCTTTATATTCTCTCTTTTTTCCACTTAAAAGCTATGCTTCTTATTTTATTTTTATTTGTTGCCTCCCTTATTTTTTTAAAACGTTAAAACTAGGGCCATTATAGGATTGTCATATCTTTAACAGCTATTATGACAAAAAAAAAAATCAAAATATAATATTTTTATTTATTGACATATGATAAATAGAAAATATAACAAAAAAATTCTATAATAATTTTGATGTTAATCCGCTAAAATAAAATGTATATACTACGTAATATAGTAAAATATTATTATTATTAAAAATTTATTTCAGCAAAATAAAAAGGAGTCACAATATTTTAAAAAAAAAACAGACCATAATTTATTATAATAACCCCTTTTAAGTTTTAACGCTCTTTAAAAAAATAAAGAGGCGGCAAATAAAAATAATGGGTACTTTTTAGTGAAAAGAGGGAGAACATAAAAGGTGTGTTTGTGAAATGAATAAGAGAGAGATCAATTGTTTATTTTTCAAGACAACTTAAGAGAGAGATAATGATTTAAAATTGATTAAAAGTGTGTAATTAATGACCCAGTTGCACAGGATAGAAAAATCATTTTTATTATATAGATAATTAGTGCGGAAATGTGTAATTCGTAGATAAATACGTCTCTAAAAAATAAAAATATAAAATATAGTCTTCAGAAATGTAAAAAGCACGATAAATATATATCTGATTGTTAACTTTAGTTCGACATTGTTACTAAAATAGTCTATATGGCACAGAAAGACGAATTTATCATTGAAATAATTGTCAATGTGGTCATGCTTACTAGATTTGACAAAAATGTCGGTAAGATATCATTTAGGTCCCATAAAAATTGAATTTATGGGACCAAATATAAAAGTGAGAAAATCGGTATTGAATTTACGATCAAATGCTTTTTTTTTATGACAATCAGCCACCGAAGAAACTTAATTTATTCACCTGTTTATTTGGTTTCTACAATAATATATTAGGGACTGGCGTAAAAGGTCAATCGCAAGAGGATTGCGACTGGAGTTTTAGCTATCGATAATATCAAGTAGCTGATTCGGTCGTAACTTCAATTAGCGACATTCACATATTTGTGACTGATTTTATCCATATCTAAATGAAGTTTTCATCTTGTACAGCTACAATTCTACCTGTTCCTTATATTTTTATTTATTTCTTCCATTCACATCACATCTATTATATTTGACATTTTGTCTTCCTTATCTCTCTTATCACTTAAGATAGATACATGTCCAAAAATGGTAACGTGGTATGGTTGCCTATGGTGGAGAGATGATGGTTCACAGTGGTGGCAGATTGAAGGAGAGGCAGAGAAGATCTGGTTCGGCAAGCAAGAAAACTCATTTGGTGTAGTTCAAGTGTTTGAACGTCTTATATGGCTTTACATGTGTATTGTGTCCAATTAACGAACACATCATCACACTTTAAACGAAAACAACATGAATGTTCTACAAAATTTTTAAAATTTTAAAAATCTAACAAAAAATAAAAAAATTTCAGAGATTAATTACGAAATTCGGATATATTTCATAGATCTCCAACATATTTAAACTTACTTTTAAAATTATAAACATCATATCTAAATATATTAAAGAATTTCGATCATTAAAATTTCTAAATCTCTTTTCTTCTATACTGCAAAGTTATATTCTTATATATATTTTTTTAATTTGTATAATTTTGGTTTAATGTGATATATTGTCAATTATATTTTTTACAATTATAAATAATTTAATTTTTGTATTTAGCCTCCTCAAAGGAAATGTTATAGCTCCACAACTATCGTCTATCATTTATAAAATATCATCATTTTAGATTAAAGCTTACTTGTATATTTTTATTAATATACTAATGTTTATTTTTATTTCTTTACAATTGAATTTGTGTTTGTTATCTTAAAAAAAAATAAACGCCTTAAGTGTGTTATCATAAGTTCGTTACATATTGATATGACACAATGAGTTGAGACTTATTTAACATACATTTATCAATGTAACACACACACACACAAAAAAACTAATGACTAAGATTGTGATACTTTTTAATCTTATGTTGGCTAAAATACTCTTTTCATCCTTCATCTTTTTAATAATTTTTTGTTTCTTTATTTTTAAAAAGTTTAGTTTTGATCCTTTTATTTTTAAATTAATACAGTTTTATCCTTTCATCAATTTTATACTTACTATACACGGTTAATGTTTTGCATTTTAAAATAATTAATTTTAATATAATTACCACTTTAATTGCCATTATCTTAATTTTATCTTATTAATTTTTAAATATTCAAAATTCATTATTTTAAAATAATTTTAACATCATGGAGTTATTTTACTAAATTTTCAACAATTATTATTTTAGTTTTGCATTGCTCAAAATAAATATTTATTTTATACAACTATATTTTATAATATATAATAAATAGAGACTTCTAAATATATAAGTTATATAAATTATAACTAAAATTTGTAATAAATAAATAATATTGTAGAATTATGATATATAATTTATAATGTGATGATATATTATTATTAATTATTGATAATTTATTTAAAATAATTCAATTTAAAATTAAAACTGGAGATTTTGAAAATATTAGATTGAATATAATAAATAAAAAGTTAATTTAAATTATTCAGATGATAGTAAAAACATACATACGCTTATATTTCAAATGCATGTTATATATATATATATATATATATATATATATATATAAAACCAATTTTTTATATTTGGTTAAAACTTGTAAAACCGTTCTATTGATATTAAAAATATAAGGGAATATATATCATACGCATATAAAGAGAGTCAATTCACTACTTCATAAGTTTATATACCCAAGAGAATACGAGAATTATAAACCTTTAATAATGTTTTTTCTTTCAATTTGTTGTTTTTATCTATAAAGTTGGAACTTTGAAACCTTGCATAAAAAAATTGAGCCTAATTCCAGTCAAAGGAATGTAATGTTGGCAACTCGTGTTCATCTCCAACAATTTTTAGAAGAAGGGGGTAAGCCACACACATGGACTTTTCTTTCACTTTTGTTTACTTAGTCTCTACATTGGAATTTTTGTTCATCAACACGAAACGCGTTGTCTGCCTTATATACTTCATCAAAGACGACTTAGTTGGTAAAATTGACTGTCTTAAATTGTCGATCAATCTCAGTATGAATGAGCTGTAAACAAAGTTTCTTGCAAAGTCAATTTCTGGAGACAAATTTACAATGTTCCCCATAAACAAATGGATATGCAATCTTTTAAGAGGCAAAAATCGCCGCAGCTTCTGAAAGGAAAGATAATAAATTAAGTACTCGTGGGTTGAATTAATTGTGCAATAAAACAACCACTTTTTGTCTATGCATGGTGTACGTGCCCTTGTTTTCTCTTTTACACGCACGCTTTTTCTCCGCAACCAATCACAAAAGAAATATATACCTTATTTGTCGACGTAACTTAAAGTCTAAAGATGATCACACCACTGGCAATTAGACTCTGCACCTGAAGAGAATTTAATGTGAAAAGTACCAAATACCCGTGTTGACTATATGTTTTGTTAAACTATAATTGAAGTTTGTCAACTCATACATTTTCTATTGAAAATTGGGTTCTTCTGTAGCTAGGAGTATTGGTAATTAGGCTTCAATGAGCAGTGTATACTTAAAAATTCTTGATATATGTATTCATCTCAAACCTTAAGTAACTGTAAAATAATATTTATCGTGTAATTCCTATAAATGCTAGCCGCGAGCCTCTGTAGAGATATGCAAATTGATTCTTTTGCTCATGTAATTCCTATAAATAATATTTATCGTGTAATATCGTGTATTTCTATGTTTGTTAGATTAGACTTCAAGTCCGTATGAATCATGTGTCGCGTGTATACCTAGAAGGGAATCTGGTTCAAAATTTTCAAACTATTTTATAATTTCAGCATCTAAGTATTGACATTATATGGAATACTGTGCAAAAAAATTTCTATATTTCTCTGACTTTTTATCCTTTTCATATATATACATAATACATCTTAAAATAATCTCCAAGTCAAAATGAGCGACATTTATTGTACATATTTTAGCTTTTGAAATACATTTTCCTTTTCCAATCCGATAGGTGCTTCTTTGAAAGTACTTAACCTTTTTAGTTTTACATGCAGCATTCTCGTTGGCTCAACGGTTGGTGTTCAAGATAATTTCTTTTGTCAATTTTAAAAAGTAATTGACACTTTTAATCGTTTTCCAAGTTACGGAAATGTAGTGAATGAGAGTGTATTGTGCCGTGGATGTCTCTACACTGTATCTCGGACAAGGTATTTTGGTGTGCAACAATCTCTATTCAGTCATTAATCTCTAAATAATGTCAGAAGCTTCTTACACGGTTTATCATGCAACTTTTCTGGATAGTTTCTGACTGGATTGCACTTTCATATTGTGGAAATAACTTGTAACTTGTAAGTATACTAAACGAAAATTATAAAAATATAAATAATGCGCGAACAAAACACGATATTTGGTCGTGGCTTAATCAATAATAATTAAATGTTTAATATTAGTTACGATAAAAAAATAAAATTTAATGTCTATGTACTGGATTTTATACCATTATTCAATCATACATAATCATTTAAATTATTTTAAGATAATTATTTTTAAAATTGATAAATTTATCATTCATGATAAATTATGATTAAATGATTGTATAAAACTTTTTACATGATTGATCAGTGTATAACCTTCTTTCTCTAAAAAATATTATATAGTAGTTACAGTAAAAAAAAAATATTATATGGTAGTTTAATGATAAAATCATAAACAACGATTCTGAAAAAAAAAATCATATTGTAGACTGTATTTTGTAAGATAAACTAGGGATGAGAAAAAAAATTTGAGCCGCATATAAAATTTGTCATGGATGAAAGATTGATGATTTAAATGAATACTTGTGAGTAACAGGTATGGGATTTTTTACCTGCTTATTAACGGATGGGAGAGTATCATGATATTTATATTGTGAGTACCACTACCCAAATGACTTCTTAGGTGTTTATCTTTCCTCTTATTTGTTTGATTTTATTTTATAATACAAAATTTGGTTTCTTTCGTTAAAGACATGTAATCATACAAAATCTATAAATAATATAATTCTATTTTCAAAATTTTAGATAATAAATGATGTACTGGATAAAGTATCTTTTAAAAGAATCACCTTTTAAAAAAAATATTTTTTAAATATGAACTTTGAAGTATTCATCAGTGGGTATAAAAAAATCCACAGCTAATTTTCAAATGATTACCCGATTGGTAACTGACACAAATTTTCTCTAGGTGGGCAGGAAGCTACTTCCAATACCTGACCCGTTATCATCCCTAGATAAAACTGATTGAATATCATTTTGACTAATTAACTTGTTGCTTCCATTAGTATTTCTTTTTCTTTTTCTTGAATGGATAAATGTAATTATGACATCTCCGAAAAGAAGGGTTTCGATCTGGTGCTTCAAACCATAAGTATACTTAGAAACGAGGGAAAGAGAGATGAGAGAAGAAAGAGGGGGTGCACTGATTTACGGAAATAAAATGAAAGGGTATATTTAGAAAAAGAAAAAAAAGAAGTGAAAAGGACACGGAATGGAGGTATATTTGTTTAACAAAAGCCCATAAGTAAAGATGGGATAAGTATGTTTAACAAAAGCCCATAAAGTTTCCTACCTTCAGAAAGCAGCAAATAAGCCCACCAAACAAATCCCTAAATGAGCCCAAAGAGAAGTACAAAAGTGCATCACATGGAAGGGTTATTTGCCATCACTGATCAATGTAGCTAGTCATCATTTAATTAATGAGATATAATACACTAGTATGAAATCGGAAGGATATTTGCATGAGATAGATTAGCAGTAAGATATTCACGTGAAGAAACAATGTTTGTTACAACGGGATCTCATTGATTGAATAGGATGTTAGGATGTGTAAGTGTTCAATTCCTCTCCCTTGCTGAGAGCTATGTTTGTGTTTTTGGCCATTCTCATGGTCATTAGATCTGCTAAGTCACTCTCTGATGTCTACATTCTAATATTCGGAATCCTTTTCATGGGGTGCTATGTGCTTCAGGAAAAGCAGCCACCACAAACAGAGAATGGCAGCTTCCGACTCAAACCTATGTGTTGCTGTCTAACATTTCTGTTGAGGGTGCATCCATATGCTTCAAATGTGATTTGAATTCCCATTCTACTGTTTGTATTTGGCAGTCATACCAAACTTTTGTGTGTTTTGGATTACAATTATTATATAATTTCATCCATTAATATATATTTTTATATCACCTCACTAATTTAAAGACAGATGTTTTGATATATATGTATAGATCCACAAGGGAAAAAATGCTCATAATCTTCCTTCGATCAAATTTCCTAAGAAAAAAAAAAAGAAAACTATATATTCCAAATTCATATGGATAAACCTGACAATACTTACAAACAGGGATGAAACAGAAATTCCGCTGGAAAAAGAAGAAGCAGAATAACTTGTTTATTTTCTCCCATTTGAGAACTTATTAATTTTCAGCTTACATGTAAAATTTTCTTTCTGATGAAGTTAAAGGAAATAGGTTTCTTATAAGAAAGTAATATTAACATTACTCCTATAGAAATTCTGAGAGTTTAATCATGTCTAATATCAATTTTCTTAGTTTATCTCCTATACATATAATTTCTTAGACTTAAAATTTTTGTTTAGTTTAGCTATCGACAAGACAGTAGTTTGTCTTTAATTGGTGACTGGTTATTCTAAAATGAAACCATATTGATAATCCTTGTTTATATATTACTCGTGTATCTAATCTTAAGGAAATTATTTGACCATTTCAATAAGACAAGGAAATAAGTTATAATAGTCATTTGATACTGGTTTTAAAGGATTCTATGACAGAATAATTATGTTTTGTATTCCATGCTTTATTAAGGCATAAATATATACAAAAAAGTTACAGCAAAATCTCCTAAGATTTAGTTATACAAATTGATTCTCCAAATAAAACTTCTAAGATTACATTTAGACTAAACAAATTGATTTGCATAATCACAGACTAATAATACAGGATAATAATTGTACCCAGATTCTGTTATCTCATCATGATCTCATTACCCCCTTCAAGTTGGAGCATGTAAATTACATATCCCCAACTTGCACGGCAAAAAGGTGAACTAAGTGGGACCAAGAGCCTTAGTAAAAATGTCAGTTAATTCTGCATGTGTAGGAACATAAGTAGGTGCAGTATTGTGGTGAGATACTCGTCGCGAATTAAGTGACAGTCCACTTCAATGTGCTTGGTGCGCTTATGAAAAATCGGGTTCTTGACAATATGAAGTGCTGCTTGACTGTCACAATGAAGTCACATAAGAAGGGAATGATAGATACTAAGACTATGGAAAAGACCTTTTAACCATTTCAATTCTCCTATTACAGCTGTCATGGATCGATACTTAGCCTCAACAAAGGAATGGGATACTGTTTGTTGTTTCTTAGTTTTCCATGAAATTGGAGAAGAACCAAGTATAACAAACCATCCGGTAATGGACCTACGAGTTAGAGGACATCCAGCCCAATCAGAGTCACACCAACCAGATAGTTGCAAGTCACAATCCTTACACAACAAAACACTCTGTCCTGGATTCCCTTTCAGGTATCGAACAACATGGAGAGTAGCTTCCCAATGGGCCTCTTTAGGCGTCTGCATAAATTGAGACAACACATGCACACAGTATGAAAGCTCGGGTCTAGTAAAACAAAGATAAATGAGACGACCTACTAACCGCCTATACTGATCAAGATGAGGAAAAGGCAAGTCTGCTGCAAGTGTCAGACGATGATTATGTTCAATTGGCACATTTAATGGCTTAGCTCCCAGAAGTCCAGCTTCGGCTATAATGTTCAAAGCATATTTGCGTTGACAAAGAAAGATACCTGCGGAAGATCGCGCCACTTCAACACCCAAGAAATATTTAAGGATCCCTAAGTATTTCATGTGAAAGCAAGTGTGCAAATAGGCTTTAAATTCGGTGATAGCTTCATGATTATCACCCGAAATGATTAGGTCATCAACATACACCAGCACTACAATATGTACCCCCGGTCTTTGCAAAAGGAAAAGAGAATAATCAGAAAGAGATTGTTGAAATCCATAGTGTTTTAGTGCAGCGAACAGCTTGGCAAATCAATAACGAGGCGTCTGTTTGAGTCCATATAAGGACTTGTTAAGTTTACACACCATGCCATATTGTTAAGGAAGAAAGCCAGGAGGCGGCTTCATGTACACAACCTCCTCAAGGTCCCCGTGTAAAAATGCATTGTGCACATCCATCTGATGTAATTTCCAAGCTTGTGTGGCTGCTACGACTAACACTGTGCGCACCGTTACCATTTTTACAACGGGTCTGATAACCTTGCACATCATCTACAATTTCTTCACAACTCCAATTTTTAGGAGAAACATCTTTTCTGGTAGTAACATCAATAGAAAAAGGATACTTGGTCTCAACGAATTCAACATCTTAAGAGACAAAAATCTCTTTTGTTTCTAAGTCAAACAACTTCCATCCTTTTTTGCCATATGGGTAGCCAATAAACACGCACATCTTACTCCTATTTGCAAATTTATCACCATTCCTTCTTTGATTATGGGTGTAACATAAAGAGCCAAATATTCTCAAATGTTCATATGCAGATTGTTGCCCATGTAGCATCTCATATGGAGTTTTTCCATTCAAAACAGTGGAAGGAGTTTGGTTGATCAAATATGCTACAGTTAAAATACATTCCCCCCAGAACTTAATAGGAAGATTACCTTGAAATTACAGTGCTCGAGCCACATTCAAAGTATGTCTATGTTTTCGTTCCACTCTCCTATTTTGTTAGGGTGTTTCGGTGCAAGATGTCTGAAAAATTATTCCACAATGAAGAAAATATCTTTTCATGCATGTGAATTCTGGACCATTATTACTTCTGAATATTTTGACTTGTTTATGAAACTACCTCTTAAAGAGAGCAAAAAAATTGTGAAGCATTGTCGATACTTCTCATTTATCAGTTAATAGGTATACCCATACAGCACATGAATAATCATCAACTAGTCAGAAAATAAAAAGTACCACAAGTAGAAGGAGTTCTATATGGTCCCCATAAATCACAATGAACTAATTTAAATGCACTACTGGCTTTATGTTCACTTAAAGGAAACTTCTCTCTAGTCTGTTTGGCTCTAAAACAGACTTCACATGTTTTATTCACTACATTGCTATCTTTGTGTTTTCTAACCTCAAGAATCAACTAGGTGATCTTCAAGGAAGGATGTCCCAACTGCGCCACAAGTCCATGGAATGCAAACCATCAATTTTGTAAGCTCTCACATTTCGAACTCCTATGAAGAAATAAAGCCCATCCCTCTGTTCACCTGCTCCAATCAGCGTCCTCGAAATACGGTCTTGCACAACACATAACTTATCAGTGAATTGAACAACACATTTCAATTCGTTCATCATCTGTGAAATAGATATCAAATTGCAATTCAGTTTAGGCACACAGAGAACATTAGTAAGTTTTAAGTCTCCATCTAGCACCACGCTTCCTTCTTTAATCGTTGTTGTATGTTGTCCATTAGGAAGTCCAACTGGACAACTTTGAATATCTCGTAGTTCATGCATATGATTCAGGTTTCTGGTCATGTGGTTGGAAGCCCCTATGTCAATTATCCATGTATTAGTATCACGCTCACCTATCATCTTGTCATTAGAGTTTATTTTCTGGGCATTTAGTAATTCTATCAGCGTCTATCACTGCTCTATAGTAAGTCCAGTTAAACCTGAATTGTCTCCTTTTGAGATCCTGGTGTTAGTACTTGTTCCACCACTGTGCACATCATTTGCACGCATTGTTCCTCCTTTTCCTCGTCCAGTTCCCGGGTTGACATTGGAATTCGATTCATACAGTGATGAAGTCTTTTTCACCATCTTATGTTCTTCTTGCTTATGAGACTCATTTTTATGACCCTCCTCTTTATGATGACTCATTGTCACTAAATTTCAAACAAAACTTGTTGGCTCTAATACTAGAAAGGATTTTATGATAGAATAATTTTGTTTTGTATTTCATGCTTTGTTAAGACATAAATATATATAAGAGAGTTACAGTAAAATCTTCTAAGATTGAGCTATATTATATCTAGACTAAACAAATTGATTTACATGATCACAAGCCAATAATACGGGATAATAATTACATACGGATTCTATTATCTCATCATGATCTCATTAGGTTTTGACTTCTGAGTTTAGTCGATCTATTCTATTTTTGGTAAATTATAGTGAATTTATTCTTTTCTTTTGATACTCTGAACATGTGAATCTTTTTGGAATGAGATATGCCAAAGTATATGATCATTTTTCTTGGCCAATCATACTTCTTGATACCATATGGTACATAATTCAGAAAAAAAAAAAAAAAACATATGGTACATTGTGGCATTTGTTATCAGGCAAACCTTCATTTACCAAGCAGATTTGTTCCTTTCTACGGACTTTGATGACTTTTATGTGTCAATGCGGATATATATAGGTGTAATAATGATTTATCATTATTATAATATGCTTTTATTATCATTTTAAATTTTATATATATATATATATATATATATATATATATATATATGCAATAAAAGACTTAAAGTTAATAAAGTATTTTTAAGGGTGTTTAAAGTCAGTAAAATATTCTTCAACTAAATAAAATATATTATAGTATGAAATCAGTGAACATTCTCAAAATATAAAAGCTTTATTTGTTCACTTATAAAACAAAGCTTCCAAAGGACATGCACAGAAGAGAGGTCAGGGGTTGGCTGGAAATGCTCCACTGTGGTGTGTGTTCACTGGAAACGTATGTGCTGGAGGATTATGGTATTTACATATTTATATAATGTTTATGTTTTATATATAAGAATTTGTTAAACATTAACAACGCATTAAAATAATTATATGATAAGTTCTTTTTTTTTCAGAAAGAAACTAATAATTTAGAAATCACACTAAAAGAAAGAATCCAAGGGAGGAGTTGGAAAATTATAACGTTGAAGAAAAAAATATAACATTAAAGTTGACGTGTTAAATTTTATTTACAATTATTATAGTATATTTTTTAATTATATAGTATAAAATAAAATACTATAGTTATTTTTAAAAAAATGGATGTTGTATTTAAAATCAATAAAATATCCTTTTAATTTATTAAAATATATCATAATTTTACTTCATTAAATATTCTAAAAAAAAAATTATTTATTCACTTACTAATAAATCATCTTGATACAGGAATAACACAACAGATGAGATAAGCTTGATTAGAAATATCTAGATTTTGTATTGAGACACTAGATCATGGATTATCTATAATTAAGAATGCTTCTATTAGACAAGAGCCTACCCTCTGAATATGAGGTGTATCATTTCCAACTGAAATGGAATTCTGCTAAGTGAGACTAAACTGACATATAACGTGATAATGTAGCTTTCATCTCTTGTAAAATTAACTGAAGATGGAAAATACAATACAAAGTAGATTGAGGAACCCAAACTTAAAAGAACTCAAAGTCCAGATATTTACCCCCAGACTTCATGTCAGTATTATTATTACCCACCATCCTCTTACTACTATTGTTGCTATTGTTGATGTTGCCAACCCCAACAGTATCAACTGGTTCAAACTTTGCTGGTAGATCACATTCAACTGGTCTTGGAACTTCAGGTGGTGTGCTGCACCTAATCAACGCCCAGTTCACGCCTTCAAAGAAGGGGTGTTGTTTGATCTCGGTCGCGCCCCTCTTCACCCCAAGTCGGTGCTGCGGCTCCTTCACCAGCAAGCCCCGGATCAGATCACGGCTGGCATAACTCGTGGCCGGAGATTCAGGAAATCTGAGCTGCTGGCCTACTACGTTGAACAGTGTTGCACGGTTTCCTGATCCTTTGAAAGGAGTTTTACCATATAGTAACTCGTGCAAGAAAATTCCAAATGTCCACCAATCAACTGCACTTCCATGACCTTCTCCTTTGATGATTTCAGGGGCAAGGTATTCGTGAGTGCCAACGAAAGACATTGACCGAGCTGTTGTTGGTTCGGCAACAAGCTCAGGAAGCGTGCTGGACGGCATGCCAGGTTCTGCTTTAGGCGTTCGTGATTTCTTATTTTTCTGAGCAAAGAGCCGGGGCATGAAACATGAAGGCTGGATGCATACTGATGAAGGCTCGATACATGCTGGCTGGACACAGAATGCACCACCACCTCGTTTTGAGGGGTCACTGTCAAAATTTCTAATAAGGGTAGGTGAAACAGCACATCGGAGAGAAAGATCGAAGTCTGAGAGCATTATGTGACCATCATCTCGGACCAGTACGTTTTCAGGTTTAAGGTCTCGATACACAACTCCAAGCATGTGAAGATATTCAAGTGCCAACAGGACCTCTGCAGCATAAAAGCTACATACAGAGAATGACAAGTATTTTAGAAGTTGACTTGGGAAAGAAAAATTACATTTTCCCAAATACACCATCTATGTAGAAAAATACATATTTGTATATAATAAATAGGGTTGTTTTGAAGCAACTCTGCATGTTATTGAACCACCAAGCATTTCTTGTAAAGCCATCGATATAAAAATTTGTTACAATCCAATTAAGTCTTGTATCAGTACAAGGATTTCAATCTAAGTTTGCTATGTACAATCATATCATCTGGAAACAAGTCTTATGTGCATAATCTACCCATATACACACCTTACACGCGAAGAAATTTTCCATGACTTAACAACCTCAATAAATACCTAGACATTTGATTTCATGGATGTCTCAACTCTAAATTGATCAATTAATTTTTTAACCATTAAATAATGCAATTGTATTTCACCTAGAGGCATAAGGCTTTGTTGGTGTATTTCACCATGCACAAGTTGAGCATATATTTAAAGATCAATCTGTGTCTTTTTCTGACATTATCATAGCCATAGACCATAGTTTTATTCCCTATGGCATCTACAGAATTATCTCAGTCACTTTTATCAGTTTCATTTTTGGCTAATAGTTGTCTTAGCACCTAATTAGACTAAACCAAAAACAAATTATTGACTTACTATCTCTTCCAGGACTGACATTTTCAACCCAAACAAATTTTTTTTTTCCTTTTCATCCTTGTATAATCCTTGATGACGACTCCATCTAGTTGATATTTATAGCACCATAACCCTTGGAAAAATATGAGGAATCACCAATGTTCCTCTACTTCGTCATTGTTAGGAAATATATAATCATCATGCATAGTACCATCAATAACGTAAGTTATGAACAGAATAAGAAATTAGAAAAAAATTATTCCTCTACTTCATAATGGTTAAGAAAAATAGCTATACTAGTAAAATTTAAGTTTAAGAAAAAATTTCCCGCAAAACTCATAAATGAAAAGCTGTGGAACATGAAAAACATAATCCATGGAAGGCATAAAAGGAAAAGTATTAGCATGGCACTTGAATATATTAACATAATCACATATGAACACATAAAGATCACAGACTAGAAAAGAGAGAACTTCATACTGGTAAGCAATTAAAAAACAGTTTTGGTAAATTAATGCATATTGCAAAATACAAACATACCGTGCAGCATACTCTGAGAAATGTTTCCCAGGTTGCCTTTGCCTTAAAGTGTGTAGATCACCCCCTGGACAGTATTCCATCACCAAACAGCAGAATCTGTCAGTTTCAAAATGTGTATACAAAGTAGGCAGAAATGGATGGTCAAGCAACTGCAATATCTCTCTTTCTGTCTGTGCTCTAGTCAGCTTATTTCTGCTTGCTAAGGATGCCTTGTCCATAACTTTCATTGCAAAAAAGCACCGAGTTGCACTCAACTCTGAGAGATATACACTTCCAATATCACCACAACCAAGCCGTTTGAGTAACCTAAAATGACTCATGCCCAAAATTCCATCCCGTGTTCGGATGGCAAGGATAGCCTTCCACCTAGGATCATTTCCTTTGTGGGGCTTGTTGGCACTGCCAGTAATGTTACTCCAGTTGCTGTCATCACTGAGGCCACTGCTGTCACTTGCTCGACTAGCACTAGTTTTTGCACTCTCAAGTGAATCCCCTCTTACACTTCCTTTAGTGCTATCACAATTCCTGTCCAAACTAAGCATGCCATCGCTAGTGACTGCATCACTTCGATATGTACTTGCACAACTATTAGCAATGCTCATTGTTCTGACAACACTAGTACTGTCAATACTGCTATGAGGGCTGACATTGCCACTTGGAGGCAATGAGGCATCCCAAACACATTCTTTCTCCTCAGAATCTGGGGCAAGGGGAGAGTTCTCAGTATTCTGTGATGCACGAGCTCCTAAAAATGGCGAAGATAAGTTACCCATCTCATTTGATTCTTCAACCATGCTTTCTGCAGGAGAAACAACAGCCAGGCTTGGTTTCTTTGCAGGAACATGAATTGAAAGATCTTCTAAGAAAGGACCCTTCAAGGACACACTCTTCAGTAAGCATCCAGCTTCAGATTTAGTTTGACCTATTGGTACAAAAACCGTTCTCATAAGATCAGTATCAACAGGTTCTGGGGGATGACTAGCACCTGCAAATGAACTTGGACCAGTTTCCACAAAAGAATCATTGCCACCCTTCAATTTCTCAATATCAGGCACAAGTTCTACAGCTTCCGGTAAAGAGCCCTTTCCTTTCCACATTCTTGTAGGCGCAGGGGAGGGAGGCTCTTGACAGCGTGTATCGAATCCCATATCCTCTCTTACCAAAACTATTCGTGCATTTGATAACTGGGCCACTTCTCTGATGGAGGCCAGACGTTTCATAGGGCCATCCCGCGCTTTCAAAAACTGATTCCCTTCCCTTCCTGGAATTCCACGCACACTCGAAACATCCTGCCCATTTAGTCTTTGACCAGCTTCCCTTATTGCATCCGTGTGTGCATTGGATACCTCAACTAGAACAGGCAAGGACCGAGGAAGTACCTTTGGCTCTGCAACCCTCTCCATATCCCAATATCACATATCATTAAACAAAGGCTTCCAGTTAAGAAAACTCTGCAAATAGAGTAAAGAATTAATTAAATAGAAGCTTCACTCGATATGAATTGTGGCTTTTAATATGTAACCAATTATCAATTAAGTTCTGAATATAAAAAAATCATCAATTAAGTTCAGGATGTATTTCAAACAAGTTAAAAACCCGGGAACTAAGTAACAGAAGAAGAATATGGAATGAAAGAATAAAGTAGCCATATTTTTCTTAGTAGTGACTAGTGATAGCTGCTGAAAGCACAAACACCATTATAAATTTAACCAACATAGGAACGACAAATGCAGAAAGCTCAATTAAAAAGCTTGAAGTATCAGGCATGAGAAATCACAGACACAATCAACTTCAAAAACATTGTGTAAAATTTATTCCCCAATTCTGAGCATAGCACTGTATACAAAGGAGCTTAAATTATTAAAGTTTGAAAATTGATTTGAAACGGACAAACACATAACATTGTTAATCAGAGCAAATATTATTAAATAGTGAAAATTGGAATGGATGCTAGCACATATCATCAGTCATAGCCTCACCGACCCATCAATTCGACAACCTCAAAGTACAAACCTTTGAGCAAGAAACCTCAACTTCAGAGAGAATAAGAAACACACACACACACGCAGAGAGAGAGGAATCCAAAAAAGGCAACAGGAGGTCGAGAGATGCCAAAATGCAAAAACTCCCTACATTCTCTTTTGTCTCCATTGGAAAATTATCACCTTAAACAGTTCAAACAAAACAAAGAGGGAAAAAAATGATGAAACAAAGGGAGATCTAGGCACCCAAAAGGAGAATAAGAAGGAAAGACAAATGAAGCAGCATAATAGAAAGAAGCAATAGAAACCCACCATTGAAATAAAGAAGAGAAAAAATGGGTATCCCTTGGTTTCCCCTCTTCTTCACTAAGTTGTCTCCTTTCAGAACTCAACTCAGCTTCTTCAGTATTCCCTCCACACTGCAAAACACTAAATCTCTCTCTCTCTCTCTCTCTTCACATAGAAGGTGTGAAACCACAATGGGCAGAAAAGATTGGAAGATGAAGCAAGCAAGAACAGATAAACAAAAGGTTGAAGAGGAGTGCTTTTCTTTTTTGTTTCCTCACTAGAAGTGAGTTAGTTTCGCTGACTGGGGAACTTAAGTGGTGTTGGAGATAGATAGTTATGGTTAGCTTTTGCTTTCACTTTTTTTATTTTTGGTATTTGAATGAACGAGAAGAAGGGTTAATGATAGTAGTAGTAGTACTGTGATTGTGGTACACTTTGTTCAGCGGGACAGAGAGAGAAAGTGGGGCCATGCATGTTCCTTCTTTGAGGTACACTGCTTTTCAAAGGTGGGACTGAACGAAATAAAGAAAGTGAATGCCCAACTCTAATCTATTTTTATGCTTTTCTTTAGGATCTGGTTTTTGAGATTGTGGTATTGGCACGTGCCAATCACTTGCCTTACTTGGCTTAGTTTATTTTTCTTTTTTTACTTTTATATATTTATAATTTTTTTGTTAAAATATATTTTTTATCCTTGTAAAATATTCAAAGTTCATTTTCAGTCCTTTTAGAAAATTTTATCTATTTTTCATCCTTACAAAATTATTGTATTACTTTTTGACTCAAATTAAATTTGGACCAATCTAAATTTATATAGTCTTTTTTAAAATTTTAAAATGCAATTGTTAGTGATTAAAAATTATCACAAATTATAGGAAAAAAATTACAAGAAACCCTTTTCTTCCTAACTTAAATCGAATTATGTGAATTCATCTCTAATCAAAACATAACCCATATCAAGTTTTTTACCAAATCCAACCACCTCCATCACCAAACACCATAACAACCAGTATCAAAAATCAAACACCACCTTATTGTCATCACCTTCACTAACCACGACACACTCAAATTGCGGCATATCCCACCTCCAACCACCATCAACATCACATAGCCAAACACCAGTACCCATACCTTAGACCTCTAACAGTTAGACCACCAAGAACCATATCACCTTTGAACCAAATGTCAATGACCCTTACCATCCTTGACCTCAACCAATACCCTCCAACAACCTCATTGCACCCAAAATGTTGCACTTACCAAATCCATCACGCGCAGCACAACATGCACCACCACCAACAACCTTTGTCAGCGTAACATTGTGTTTTCATAATTTGTTGCTCGATTTATTTAATTAAATTGTAAGAGTAATTAAATTTATATTTGAGTGCCTATAATTAATTAATGATTGATGTGATGGTGTTTTGCTTATATTTGTATGTGTTTAGTGGGTTTTTGGTGAGTTTGGGCTCGGAGAAAGATAGGCTTGTGCTGGTTAGTGAAAAGGGTGTGAGTTTAGTAGATACTTAGGTGAAGGAAGAAAAAACCTTTTTAGTCATATATCTCCCTAAAATCTTTATTTGTGTTGAAACTCTCATTCTCTCAACATACTTCTCTTCACAATTCTCTATTCTCCAAGAAACCATCATTATAGAATTTTAAATTTTGGTGTTGTGCAGAAAGAAAGCTCTTTTCTCCTTCCTTTAGTGATTGTTGATTGACCCTAGCTGAGATAATCTCTTATTTTCCCTCTATTTGAGTTTATTTTCGTTTTCCCTAAAGCAACCATAAACTCTCATGGAAAAGCTTGGTTTTAAGGTGTTTTTGGTTGGCTTTGGGGTTGAGATGATGCTAGCATAGTGTGGTTGTTGTGGGATTGAAGGAAAGTTCCTCACTTGGATCCAAAGCTCACTCCTTTTTCCTTTCTTCTTCAAAGAGTCATCATCTTGGGTTTATGTAGGTAAGGAAAACTTTATCCTTTTCTATGCTTAGATTGTTGTGGATTGGCTTTAAGGTTACTAGAAAATGAATCATGTTGTTAAAAATGGAAGTTTGAGTATTTGAGGTTTTGAGTTTTGAAATTTGGGTTGTTATTTATTTGATGAAAATTGATTAAAAGTTCCTATTTGTGAAGTGTTTTGATGTTGTTTATATATTTGGAATTGATGGGACATAGTTTGGGTTTGTGTTGGGATGATTTGGAAGCCATGAGAGACAATTCTACAGAAATTTTGAAATTATGTAGAATTCGCGCCCATTGACCATTTTTCACGTCTAGTGACCCTTTTCGCATCCAGCGTCTAGTGACCATTTTGAGTCCAATGATCAGTTTTGAGTCAAGTGACCATTTTAAGTCCAATGATCAGTTTTGAGTCTAGTGACCATTTTAAGTCTAATTATCAGTTTTGAGTCCAGTGACCATTTTGAGTTTGACAATCAGTTTTGAGTCTAGTGATCATTTTGAGTTCGATGATCAATTTTGAGTCCAATGAGTCATTTTTGAGTCCATGACCAGTTTTGAGTCCAATGATCGGTTTTGATGTGGATGTGATTAATGATTGCTTTCCTCGCTTAAATTAATTATTTTTGAGATCTCAATGAATTTATGATGATATGAGATGTGGTTGAGATAATGCTATTTCATTATCAGAGTTGATTTTATGTTGAGATTATGAGATTCACATTCATATGAGTTTTTGGTGAGTTGTTTGCAAAAATTTGAGGTGTTGAAATGTCTTGCTATGCTTATTGAATTTTAGGTGGGTTCATGAATGTGATGAGCATGTGAATGGTGAATATATGATGTTGGGATTGGTGAATAAATTTGTGATAACATATGATATTGATTTGAATGATCATAACATACATGCATTGATGAATGACAAGGAATATGAGTAGGCACGTAAGTAAGGGGTATTAAGAAGGTCCTCAACCTAGTGTTAGTGTTAGAGGTTGTTGTGGTGGCTAACACTGGATGGACCTATAGAATGGATGGGTGGCGAATCCCTAGATAGGTTAAGGTCTTTGCAAGTTTTACCGAGGTAAACCACTACTCACACTCATCCATTTTCGACAAAAACACACTTCTTCTACTGGATTAATTCATGTCTCTCCCAATGGTCAGATCATATAGTTCGACTATGTTAAAGGACGTACTTGGGTTAATCCCTCAAAAGGTGAAATCTTCATGAAATAAAGAGTCAGCATGACATAACATCATAGTTAGACACGTTCATTGATAATTGTGACTTAAAAATAATGTGTTACTTGAGGAGTTGTATTAGTAAATGGCTATTGAAAAAAAAATGGGGGATTCCTATATCTCTTTTTAACATCTTGATCTTATAATTCTTTTATATGTTATTTTCTTTTAAAATGAGTTTACCCTTGCATTTTTTGTTGAGTTGTAATGATCGTGTTATTTGATAGGGAGCAAATTATAATGTAGTCTCTGAGAAGCATATCATCCATGGTTGATGTGGACTTGGTGGTGGACTTAGGGGCGAGATCCAATCCTTCGTCATTTTTTTGTGTTTTATCTTAGTGGGGATCATGTTATGGTTTATGTTGTATTTATTCCCTTGATGGGACCCTTGAGTTTTGTTTGGAGATTTGTTCATGATGTTTTGATGATGTAATGCCTTGGTTCATACACACCTATATGTTTTACAACTTGAAGACGTTTCTTTTGGGTGATGTTTATATGACACGCTTGAATGCATGGAAAAAAAGTATATGTATTTTCATTAATTAAACTAATTCAAGAGTTTTAAAGGAATAAAAAATGAATCTTTTTATATTAAAGCCTTAGTGTTTTATGTAATGATATTTGAGATTGTTATAGTCTGCCACAACACACCTAACCTCCGATAGATTTAGAACAAAAAAATCACAACTTGAATCGTTGTTTCTGTCTATGAGATTGAATCCAACGAGGAAGAAAAGGATAAGAACAAAGAAAAAGACATGTGTTGGATAAGGCAGGGAATAGCCAACGAGGGAGTGACACATGGAAAAAGCCTTAACACGTGTTGCGTAACCCACCACCATGCAAGTTTGGTTAAAATTGAGCTTAACTTTGGACAAAAAATTACATATTTTAATTTTAGGAAGACAAAAAATGGATAATTTTTTTACAAGGATTAAAAACCAACTTTATATATTTTATAGAAATGAAAAATTATATTTTAACTTTTTTTTTTTATTAACAAAATGTTAATAATTGTTAGTAAAAGATTCTAATTCTCACTTTTAGAGATTGATAGTAGGGATATTGGGAAGGTCCATCTCATTACCTCATTAACAATTTAGTTTTATCATGTTTCGGATTCAAATTTTGTATATGAAATTAAAATGAATCGAAAAAGTTTAGTTTTATCTTATTATAAATGTTTATAAGTTGAACAAAAATCTCTTTCATTAAATTTAAAAACACTTTGTTAATATTAATGAATACATGAATCAATTATATGCAACTTTTTTAATTTAATTAGTAATTTTAAATTCAAATACTAAACGTATAACTATTAAGTATTTAGAAAAAAAGAATTGTCCATAATTACTGAATCTGGTTTGAACATTATATTGTATCATGTCAAAGATATTTACTTATGATTTGGTTATAACAAAACACCCCGTTGATTCAAATTATGTTAGATATAATTATTATGAAAGTTAAACTTTTTTATTATGAAACTCTAATATAATTATGAAATTTTAGAGAGACAAAAACTAAACTTTAAAATTTGTAGAAGAATCAAAAATATATTTTATCCTAATTCAAATTTGCAGTATGAAAACAGATAAGTAATTTGTGTATTTAAATTAAGCTATTATAAATCATGTTAAACAAACCATTTATTGATGAGGTTATGGAGATTTTGTCTTTTGTGAGTTAAACTGTTGCTGTTGGATGTTTTTTTATTTATTTTGGTGAAGATGGATATGTTCGGGATGCTGAAGAGATGAGGTTTTGGAAAAATCCTCTCCTTGGCTTAGGTTCGTTGCTCCTCATGGATACGTTTGGGAATCATGTTCTTTTGTTGACGTCCTCTCTTCTGTTTTGTCCTATTTCTAACTCTTAATTAACAAATATTATATATTAATTATTATAGTACTGGGTGCAAATTTATCCCTAAAATTATGATGGTTGTTTGTATTTGGTTCACTCTTTAACAACGTAGAAAATACATTTTGGTTGTTTATGAGACTCACGTTATACTTCATGATTGCTTTAAGAGTTTGATGTGAAGAATTAACTCGTTTCTCTAAAAAAATAAAGTAAATTAAATGTACTGAAGTGGTAAGTGTGAATAAAAGAAATCCCCATTGAATGAGAATAAGCCAAGCAATATTTCCTTATAAGAAGGAGTTACATATCTAATATCATAAGATTTTTAATTAGATATCTTCTTCTTCTTAATAATAATAATAATAATAATAATAATAATAATAACAATAATAATAATAATAACTCCCCAATGTTTTACCTCAATCACTATTTCCCAATATTGATATCACTAAAAGATGTGGAGGTTGGGCTCATATTCTCCAACAAGATGTGTGTGCTGAAGTAAGTATTTACCAATTTTAATTTATAAAATTAATTAAATTTAAATTAATATGAATATTAAAAGTAAATCTTTAGTAAGTTTCAGTAAAAACAACAACTCAACACAAGTTATCATTTATTGCATCTACCAATCTTAAATTTAAAGATTAATTTTAGTTCAAATTAACAAAACAAGCCAATACAGTAATCAAAACACGTTTACATCTATTCAAGGTGATTCTAGGGATATACAAATGCAAACGTATTTCCAAAGGGACACAAAGATGGTCTAATGTAGGTTAAATAACCTTATAACTGTATTTTCTACAATAAAAAAACCTATTGAAATACACTCATGGTGTATGATATAAGATAACAATAAAACTTAAAATAAATTACGGTAAAAAATAAACTCAAAATAAATCAGGCCTAATATTAATTTAATATCGAGGCTGACCAAACTAGATGGGGTTGTACCAAATTAGGTGGTGAGAAAATAGATGCAGCGGATTGAAACCCCACCATGTGAGTTACGTTACACCCGTCATTTTTGTTGTACACTGACAATGTAGGTTGATGTGTTACGTCAACAAAAATGTCTAATGTGAAATTTGAAAAGAACCATTTTTAACGCATATTTATTACGTACGTGTTTTCTTATGCTTATTTAAAAATAGAGTTTTTATTTTTCTGTACTATTTTTATGCAAACAGACTAATAACACCATAATTTTAAACGGAATAGCAAAAATCTTAAGTCGTAAATCATAAATTTAAGGATTTAACATTGGGTTTATTGGATTAGAATTTTAAAATATTATTTTGGAGTAAAAAATTCTTGTAGATTTTTAAAAAATTTGTAAGAATGTAATAATTTTTAAGATTTTTTTAAAAGATTTTTATGATTAGAATTTTATATTTCAGATTTTAAAGAATTTATAAGATTTAAAAAGATATTATGGATTTTTAATATTAGCATGAATTATGTGGATTTTTAAAAAACATTGAAAGCTATTGATAAAGTTTTATGAATTTTTTTCACCTAACACTTTAACTAAAACTTATCTTATACAAAAAAATATAAACATGTTACATAATAAATCAATTTCCCCCAACATATTTATAAGTATAACAAGTTCATTTTCCTTCAATCATTAATCATGTTAATTTTATAAAAATTATATACCACAATGTTTATCAATAATATGAATATTTGTAATCATTATTATAATAATGATCCCACCAAACAAAAAAATATATCTAATAATTATTTCAAATCCAATTTATATATTTATCCACTCATACATAATCAATTTTTCACGTTCATTAAAATTATATAATTCTCATGTTCATATATATTCAAGTTTATTTATATATATAAACATTTAATAAAGATGTCTTAATTGCAAATTCAAAGAATTAGAAAGATTTTTCATATCACACATTTCCTTGCATGTTATCCATTGATCGAAAGAGTAAAAAAATTATGAATATTTATCACTTTCAACAATGAGACAAAATATTATATATAATAGAAAAAGAAAAACGTGTTAATTGACAAGAAAAAAAGAAGAAAGTATTACCTCAAAGATTTGACTGAAATTGTTTTTTTTTGTATTTTTTATTAAAAAATCTTATGAATTTCATTAAAATTCATTCTAAAAGATAATCAATCCAAAATTGTATACTTTTGAATACCAAAAGATTTTTTTTAAGTTATCAAAAATTTTAATTGAATACCAATTAATTTTATTAAATTTCTTAAAAAATCTTAATAGTCTTCATTGAATAATACAAAATTTATTTCTATTATTTAAAAATCTTAATTGAATACCTCAAGATTTTTTTTTAAAAAAAAATCTTTTAAAATCCTAAATACATGCAGGGATTAAATTACACTCATACTTTGTAATATTTTAAAAAAGAAAATTAAGTGTGTATTGCGGTGACTGTTTCTAAAATTGATTTTGCATAAAAATAATTTTATAAAATTCATTTGGGTTAAAATTGACTTTTAAAAATTACTAAATAATATAAGAGTGAGATTGACTCATATGTGTGCATATAAGAGGGAGAGAAAACGAAGATCAATTAACATTAAATATAAAATTTAGTAAAATAATATATCTTCAATAACTTTTACAATTGTTAAATTATGTGATATTATCTTTTGTGATCACACATATGATGAATAAGTAAGGCCAAATTCACATCAGTTTAAGTTCACAGACGCAGCTAATAGCTAAATATTTGGCGGGAATCAATTTCTACTTTAATTATTTTTATAAATTAACACCTAAAGAGATCAATACTTTCAATGAAACAAAAGGGCAAGGTACAAGAAATGTAACAAAACAAATCACGCTCACCCAGAGATATCAATCCTTTTTCCTTTGAGTAATGAGTCAAACTATATATGATGACAATTTCCTTATTCATTCTCCCTTTATTTCTTTAATTTTGTTCTTATAGTAAAAAGCAAATTGAAACAAGGAATCAATAACAAGAATACTTGATTAGAATAATTGATGTCCTAAAGGTAATAATTTAGGGAGTAAACAAATGATGAGTGGCAGAGTACGTACCATGATGTTTACATAAAAGATGCGATGTGGAGTCCACCAAAGTGGCTGCTTGGTGTTGGCATGCTTAAATTTTAATTCCAAATCCCTCTTTGGGGGAATTCTTTTTTCTGTCTATAATAAAGTTGGCCCTATTACTTTGACCATAGTCTTTTTTGTACGTAGAATCACAGTCGCTTGATAAATGACTACAACATGAAAACAAATATGGAGGATCGTTTTTTTCCATAGGAAGAAAAAAAAAGTGTTTAGAAAATTAGCTACAAATTTTATCTCAAAAATAATATATATAGTTAACTTTCAAAAAATTATGTTAGCTTTAAAATCCTTTTACAATGAATTAGGGATCATATTTGATGAAAATATATATTTTTATTACTAATTCTATGGTTGAAATTTTTTTAGTGACAATTTATTTTAAAATGACATATAAATTGTTCTGACATTAATTTTATTTTTTATTTGAGTAGTGTGTTTGGTTCTATATCTTGAACCACATTACAGTTGACACATGCCCATCCAAAGCTACCAAGAATAACTTAATTTCATGTTTCTTTTTATGTGAAAATGTTATTATAATTTCAGGCAAACTAAAAGTAGAACGATTATGTTTCTTATAATTCTAGGAGATTGAGTCCATATTTGACTCAATGATGGTCTCTGGTATTCCACATCAAGGTTAGGAAAGTGTAATTGCAAGGACTTCAATGTTAATACCAGTATACATTAGATGTAGTGATGTGTACTTTTAGTAAGAGACTAAATTTAGAGTTTTTATACTTCCTTCCAAAATAATAATTATTTTAAATTGTGTTTATATAGAATAAGAAAATTAATAAATAGATGAAAGAGAATGATAATTTTATAAATTAATCTTATATCATTATTATTTTATTTATAAATTTTTGTATCCATCATTAATATTATAAAAAAACAAAAAAAAACATAATTCATATTACATTGAAAAATTAAAATGATAATTATTTTAGAATAATTTTTTTCTTACACAATAATTATAATTAGAAGAATATCCTTTTATCTTTATTTTTATAGGCTCACTTTCTCATGTCACTAACAAAGTAATCAAGAACAAGTTTTTTTTAGGTCAGAGATCATGGGTGTCTCTCAATTCATTGGGTTAGAGACTAATATTGTTCATGGCATGTGACTGTCGCTAATTTAAGGAAATTTTACATACAATGAAGATCGAATATAAATTCTCTCACTAAATAAATCGTTCTCACTCATATAAAATACAATAAAATCTTACACCATTATGTTAACCTTTGAATTAAATAACAGGCTATTAAGCATTTTTTAAGCCGTATAATATTCTAGAACAATTATAAATGTACTTATCAAACATTTATAGTACTACAATTTAGAGAACAATCCAAGTACCCTAAAATTGACAAAGTCAAAAATCATGAATCTCAAGTAATGGAAAAGGAATTTTATAGAAGTAACCAACTATATTAATTGAATGAATAAGACGCTAATCTTTATATATATACCTTCTATTTATAAAGCCAAGGCTATACACACAAGTAGCAAGTACAACTACAGCTTACTAACCTAACTACATGCTAATTAATCAACCAACTCTAACGGCTAAGCAGCAATTCATATTACTGCTAGCGCAAACACTAAACAACCAATAAACAACCATTATTTGTGCGGCTTATATTAATATTTGCATTATTTTTTCAGGTGGATTTTACAATATAGTTATTCAATCAAATATGTATATTTAAAAAATAATAATCTGCTTGGAAAAAAAGATGCGAAACACTACTATATAACTTCTGATTCTTAGACGTACATAAGTCACTCTTTAGATTTTAATTAGTTTTAGTTGAATTGGGTGAATAAATTTCAGAAGATTAAACTCTCCTAATACCTATACAAAAGTAGAATTTGAAATCATACTTTAAAAAATAATTTCTTCATCACTTGTATTAATAAAGGTTAGTAAATAACCAAATAATTAACTTATAATGAACAAATATTTATTCAATAAAATTTTATGAAACCCCACCAATTAATACCATATGGTTGTAATTGTACCACACGCGATCAAGCCTCTGGCCCCAAAAGCACAACGATCTCAACAAATTGCGAAATAAGGGAACCATCAAAAGGACCCTTTAGCTATGCTTGTTTAGACGAAGAGAGAAAAAAAATAAGAAGAGAAATTAATTTTCTCTTTTATTATTTCGATAAAAAATAATTATTTTTTATTTTATAATTAGAAAGAAAATTAAAAATATAATAACTATATAAACTATTTTTTTTAATTTTTTAATATGATGAGATATAAATAGGTAAATACATAATTTTTTATTTTAATAAAATTTCAATTTTCTCTACTTAAAAAGAATCTTCTTTTTAAAATTTTTAATATTTATTTATTTTTTCTCTTCAAGCAACTTAAAATAATTTGTTTTCCTCATTTTTTTCCTTCTCAAATTCTCTGTCCCAAAATTGCAGAAGATTTTCACGGCTTGTGACTTCGTCGGCTCTCCAAATAATAGAATTCCCCTTTAATTCATTACCGTGCTAAATGGAATTCCTCCAATTAGTATGATAGAGTATCATTTCTATTTCCGTAAATAGTAATCTGCTAGTTGCTTTGTATTGCTACTTATGGTGGACAATATAGATTCTCTTCCCATTGTTGGGGAATTGAAGAATATATTGCTAATTAGTCCATGTTAGAATCTTCTGTAACAGTGTTTAAAATTCAATTGTTTATCAAGAGTTTCATTTTTAAGCCTTTTCCCGACAAGAAAATATCCCTCCCTAACTCAATTCAATATTCCATAGTAATTTTGATAAATTAAATTTTAGAAACTAAACTAGATGTATTTTAAGGATAAATTTGAATTATATATACTTCAAGTTGTCTCAGCTTGATCTAATATCCCATGTTCTTTTAAAAGTATAATTTTTTAAACAATTATATATGTATTAATAATAAACTTTCTTAACTTAATAAATAATATTTTATATAACAAGATATTTTATTTATATTAATATTTTTTGTCTTAAAATATATAAATTATGAAATATATCTTTTATGAATATATATAACACTGGTATATTATGTCATCAGATCAAGTGAGCCTTCTCCCGTATATTGCTGGATTTTAATGGAGTAGAATTCAAATTAGACCAGAAAAAAGATATTAAAAAAAAAGCAAATTACTAGTACATCAGAAAAATGTTGACTTGTGTGGTATGGTGGGGCAAGGAGCTGGATGGTTCTGGTGGCTGAGCTTGGCCTTTTGTTACCTATGGTAGAGATGGGTCGATGACTAATGTGGGGCCCGACTTCGTTGAGGTTGCGATGGTTATAGAAGGACAACAATGGTTACAAGTTGTTTTATGCTGAGGTAGAACCTCTTGTCATTTTTATTATCGAAATGCAAAGGAAGAATAGGCTAGGCTCAACTAAAAAGTGTGTAAGACCAACTTTTTTGAGACATGTCTATATGTTTTCTTTCATCAGGAGCATTATTTTGTTCATGAGTAGTATGCTGTATGCAGACATGTGAGTTTGTGGACAATACCATTTGTAGTGACTAGTGAGATAAGGGATGAAATTGAGATATATTCTTTTGATTTTAAATTGTAATGCTTTAATATTTGTTCCCAATATTGTTACTCAACAAGTGATTTAAAGGGAAGAAAAGAGCTTTTGGAGTACGTAAATCCAATAGAATTTTAGAGTAAGCGCGCATCAAGGAACAAAATTCAATTAACTTGATGCATTTGATGATTTTGTAGGGTTAGTCCCCAAATGTCAGTGTATTTGATACATTGTATCGAAATATTTAAATGGAAACTGGTGGAATTTTCCCATACAGCATGAGACACACAGACAAATATGATTTAATTACAATCGTATAAGAGTGATGTACATTTTGTACAACTTTAGTTTATGGATGACCTAATCATAGATGCCATAACCTAACGTAGTTTTTACGATGCAAGGATTTTTTGAGAATTTTTTTTAGTTAGTGAAATATCTATTAATTTTAATAATAATTAATAAAAAAATCATTCGATATCTTTAATGGAATCTCTTAGTTATATTTTTTTTTCATATCACAGATGACTTAAATTTGAAACCTATTAAAGGATCTAAGTTTAATTTGTTCAATTATTCGGACCAATGACATAGTAGTATTTTTTTTAGTGATAAGCTGAGGTAAAGACACGATTCTCAGACAAAAACCGAAGAAAATTGGATTCCATCCTTAAGTGTGCCTTGGAGGATGATCTTGGTGTTCTATGTTTTAACAACACAATGATATATTAGGATGGTACTCCGAGAACATAGCATTTGTTATCTTTTGCAAATTCTGACACTAAGTTTTTATGATCACAGGAACATGGAGCAAATTATTAAGGACAAATTAAATGACTAGAAAGATAATTAAGGATTATAAAACTTGGAAGGTCATACATGTTTAATAGACAAGTCTGAACCATTAGAGTGATATGGTACTGTGTTCCTCCTGAATCAGGATACCACAATGGGTCAAGAATAGTGGCAGGTGTATGGTCGCAGTTGGGTATTTCTGAACTTCGTACACTCATTGTTCTTGGCTTGAATAGAACCATTGAAGTCACGATCAAATCTATATTCCAAAAATTATCTGCACAGTGACCAATTTTACCACATAATTGACTGGTTTATTTTGGATTCAATCTTTGTCTTCCTCCTTTTATTTATTGTTTTTTTTTAACTAAAGATATCCTTTAACCAATACATGGTGATCAATTCTTTCGAAATCTAAAAATTAGTAAAGTGAGTTTTGTCTTTTTTAATAAAATTTTCTCCATTTATATAATCAGATAGAGATACAAACGTATTTTAACAATCTAACTATATATTTACCAAATGTGCTCAAATCTGCCTTTACCGTTTTGAACATTTTCCTCGAAAATCTGATATATACTTACCACGTCCTACAGAATTCTGTAAACCACTTTTGGTACAAATGTTCTTCCTATTCCGACAATGGTTCTTCGATTTCATCAACAGTATAATTAGTCAGTCATCTAAAATCTTTAATTACCTGATGGCTTTTATTCTAGAAATTTTTTATTTGTTATTAGTACTATAAAGTAATAATAATTAGGTGATAAATTTTATTTTGATATTTTTTTTATATTTTTATGTCACTTTAAAATAAATTTATTATAAATATATATTATAGTTACTACTCTTTCTCAAAACTTTCTCATTTATCTAATTTTCTAAAAACTAATATTCTTTTAAAAAATTACAAAATTATATAAAATATTACTTTTTTTAAAATGTATGTATTACTTATTAAGGATACGTGTAACTATTGTCACTATTAGAAAAAAAATTTCGACATTGCAATTTCTTTAATATTTATACATTAAATAAATTAATTTATTATCTATTCAAAGTGAAATGTTGTAAAAAATAAATGAAATGCTAAAATTATTCGACTGTAAACTCTAGTCATTAGTTATACATCTCAATGATCTCATAAAGTCAAAAAATAAATTAAGACTTAATTATTTATATTGTATTAAGTTCTACATATAAATTATGCCTAAGACTAAAAAACTTATAAACAGCACCCGTGACTGGTGACTAGATAACAAAACAAAGAGAATAGCCTAGTGACATTAATCATTTGGAAGGCTGAGGCTGCTGAAGCTCCCACACTTCAAATTTATGCCTAGTAGCAACTAGATTTTATAACAAATAGATGTGTGTATGTATGTATAATAATTGCATGAAACGTCGAAATTGTTAAAAAGAAAATGCATGTGGTAAGGAGTGGTCAGCTTCTATGAGTGAAGTAGGGAAAAGGACATTGGACAGAAGTGGACGTATGCACGTGCATGATGGCACGGTCAAGTGGCAATGCAGATTTGCAGTCAATAATTGAGAAATAAGAAAAGGAGCAGGAACAATTCAGAGAGTGAGAAGAACGGTCACTTACATATATATGATGAGAGAGGAACAAGAAACCAAACCAGTGGTCAGCTTCTTCAGTTTTCGTCTGTAAAAACTGGTCCCATGCATGACTATCTTTATTCTAACTAATTAAATCACCAATCAATGAATACTACACATACAAATTTGTTTCATAAAAAAACAGATAATACTGTTACATAAATTTCTCACTTTATACGAAAAAGCAATCACAAATTCGCTTAGCTTTTGGGGGTATGCAACTTACCGGGAGAATTTTTATTTTTTTTAAGTAATTAAGAGCATTATCTTATCTGGAATTAATACTTTTTTCAACAAAATATTTTATTTTATGTTTTTGGTCATCAAAGAATTGTGAGAAGGTAACAAGAGAAAAAAAAATGAGAGTGATGTAAATGATGATGAATATGTTTTTTTTTTTTGTCTTTGGAGTAAAGATTATAGATGTTTTCCAACTTATTAGGTTAACAATTAATTTTATTCGTAATATGTGACTATGGTTGATTTAAGAAAATTTTATATTTATGGTGAATTCTGGTACAAAATATGTACATTGAATATGTAAAAATATATATGAATATATACGAAAATATAAATATTGAGTGATTTATATGAGGAGATATTAATGTGTCATCTATTTTCTTATTTTTTATACACATAATGTTTCATCTGTTGAAAAAAGATGACATAAATCAGTTAACGTGATTTAGATACATGAAAAGAAAGTAATTGGAGGTACCAATTAAATAAAAGAATTCGATATCATAAATTTTAGTTTTGTAAAAATGGATAAAAGTAGAACAAGAAGAAGTTTAGAGAAAATTATTAAAAAATCACATAATAAAGATCCTTAACAAGTTACTTTTTAGCTGATATCCAATTTTTTTAAGTTCAACCCCATCTCGCCTTTTGCACTAGCATTTTCCTAAGTACACCCCCATTTCCAACCTTTACATTTTTTTATTTACACTATAAAATAGATGAAGTTAGTAATAAATATACCTTAAAAATGTCACGTGGAAGAAAAATGCAAAATTATTAAATATAATATTTATATAAAACATAATATTATATAATGAATATGGGGTAAAGATAAAGTTCAAATTTAGGGTTTAAAGAAAATAAGATTTTAAAGACTAACAAAAACATGGGGTGTAAGATATGGGTTTAAAAGGATAAATTTGGTAGAAAAGTATAAAAGGGGGAATGGGATGTACTTAGAAAATGGAGGTGTAAATAGAAAGTGCCATTATATTTTTAGATTAAAGGAAGAGTTTAAACTCCCCGAAGCCCTAGCAACCACCAGGTGCAAAATGAATTTTTTTAGCAAATAATGACCTCCATTTTATGACAAGTGTTATTTTTTTCAGAAGTATCCCTTTTGATGAATGGGGTAAGTCTTCCCACTTTATATCTATTTGGACATATAAAATGCTCTTAGAGCATCTACAATATATGATTTTTTAAATATGTAGTTTATTTTTATTTTGTAGATCTTACAATTTTACATAAATTTAAACACTATATTAAAGTTTATTTCAATTCTATAATTACTTAAATGAGTACTTAATTTAATTGTGTGGATCTTAAATTTTTTAAAAATATAATATTTATGATATGAATTTGTGTTGTTTAAAATCAAGTAACTCATGTAAGTGGTTGGATGATATTTATGCAGATTTGGTGCATAAATAACGTATAACCATGAGCTGGGTGGTAGGGGTCTGTAATGATACATGTATTGGGGTACCCCTGGTAACTTGTATTGTTTTCTATCTTTTATTTAATATATATATATATATATATATATATTCTTTTTCTCTGATAAAAAAAAAACTCATGTAAGTATTACACCGAAAACATCCAAAAATGTTATTTCTAGATGTTATTCCCACAAATAAAATTAGACAACTTAAAACAAACACTTCCTTAGAAAAGACAGCTCCAATTACCCGTAATTATAAGTCAAAATCGACAGTGTCAGCAGAATAATAGTTAAAGTGGCAAAATATAGGCCGTTATGATGCTAAGAGGCTAACTTTTTTGGTGTATATTAATGTTTATATGACAAGAATATGAATTGGATATAGAAAGGATACACGTTGTGTTCAAATGATGTATTCAAATCCCGTGAAGGCACTCATAGTGATGAAAATTATTAGTTCAGGCTTTTTTATCATTGAAAAAAAAATGTGCGGTTTGCACTTTGTTGCTCCTTGCTTTTTGAAAAGTTAGCAAATTAGAGGTCTGAGAGTGAGGGTTGGGGACTTGGGGCATTGGAATTAGGAAAAGGAAGAGGAAAGTATTCAAAGATTTTGGCTGTTGTTTCCTTCTTCTTCTTTTTTTTTAATATGAAATTTGGTCCCCTGAGGGAGACTTTTCTCTCAGGCCCTGTTCTCGGATATTTACCAGTTATAATTAATGACGTATTCAATATGTAAGATAGGTTAACTTCTTTGTTTTTTTTAATAAAGAAATATTTACTTTGTTTTTTGTTGGTTAAGTAAAAGAAAAACAAAGATGAACCCTTGTGCAGTGGTTGAAATGTGACTGCCAAGAGCACAAGAATTGTGATAAGTGATAACTCTTCCAAACATCACTCTGCTACCATTACCAATATGAAATTCCCAACAACAGAAATTTTGCATCGTGGCCGAGACAGTGCACTCATAAGTAGTGCAGCTTTACTCTCCTTGGCACTATTTGTAGCAGGGATCCTTGCAACATGCCAAAATGCCAACAACACAAGCAGCACTCAGGCCGGCCAAGCATAAGACCATTCAGTTGTTGCTTCAGGCCCCAAAATAATTGGTCCTGTGAAAGATGAAAAATACTAATTAGTCTTTGAGTGTCTAAGTAAGTAAAATAAATTAATCATATCATCATATTTGTAAGACCATTCTGTTATTAAGTTGTAATGTTTAATGACCATTTTGACAATAAATTATATTTTTCGAACATCAATTTGACATTAAATTGTAAAGTTTAAGGATCAATTTGTTATTAAATTGTATGTAAGATTAATTTGTTACACTTTTTGCACATTCAAGAATTAAATTTGAATTTTCATATTTTAGGAACCAATATATTAACATCTCACACCTTTAAGAACGAATTTCACTATTTAATATTTAGTATTTATAAAACTTTTATTATTAGTTGGTTCAGTATAATAGTAATTAAGGTGTCATTTTTCTTTGGTGAATGAGATTCAAACCTTGTTAGGAAAAAAACGACTTTTATATATTGTAATGCCTCTAATTTTAGTTAATTTTAAAGAGGTTTCAGCCCTGACCCTATCTCAATTCTCAGGGCATGACCTGAGCCAGTTGGAATTCTGTCTGTCATTATAAGAAAATTCCTACTGCATCAGGTTAAATCAGACAATTTGCTCCTATACAACTTGTACAACGAATTCATAAAACTGTTGTCAATAAGTGCATTCTTCAGCCTGAGCAATAACACAGTAAACAACATAAAATTGTTCTGCATGTTCCTGCATAGCTACCAACCACAGCACCATGCTTTACCATTCCTGCCAAACCATCCCACAGCCCTAAATTATCTCATAAAGCATATGTTGATTAAAATCTTGAAATAAAAAATTATCACTAAACTAAAACTTTGAAATAAAATGTCAAAGAAAATGATAGGAACTCAGAAACAACAACAACAGGGGCAAGGGTCGAAATAGCAAACCAGGGGTACAGGGAGAAGTAAAGCTCAAAAGAAAAGTTGTAAAACCATCTTACCTCAATGACTATGTGTGAGGAAGAATGGTGAGTTTGATCAGCAAAGCACCTGGCACCATAGGGAATATCCTTGCTTGATGCTGTCTGCTTTAGGGGGACAAGCACCGCCAAATTCCGTTATCGCAAATATCTTTTGAATCATTATGTTACTAGGAAGCCTATATATATATATATGTAAATAACAAGCTAGGAAAATCAATGAGAAATATGCAACTACCTCTTCTTCTCTGGAGGTCTAGTGCCTCGAAGCCAGTAATTAGGAGGTGCTAACAGAAATCTACCAAGTCAGTGAAAATTATAAGAGCAAATTAGATTAGTTTGATGTTCCCATGACCCCAATACGTGTCTGTGTATAACACGAACTTGTATTCATGTGCAAGGTTATTCAAAAAACGAAAATGATAAAAGGTGCCAAATATATTGCTCGACTGATACGAATCAAACTTACTAGAGTTAGTTTTGTCGGAAATAACTTTTAACTTCTCCTCCCTCCTAAAAAGTCATGCATCTTTTCTTCGGTCAAGTTTTATTTCATTATTTTGGTGTCAATAACTATATAGCATAATTGTTAAAAAAAACATAATAATGGCAAAGAGATACTTAGGAGATGATATATATATATATAAAGATGTGCACATAGACATAAGTATAAACGTTGAATAAACCAAATTGACATTAGAGTTCCACGTAAAAAAATAAGGATGTTTGCATTGACAAAACTCGTATTTAATATGTTAAAAATTACAAGTATATCAATTAAATTTTAAACTATATAAGATTTAATATTATTAATTTCTTAAAGGAGATTGAATAGGTCTCTACCAAGAAAGAAAAAAAGAGTTTGAATAGAATCCTTCGCGTGGGATAAAATTTCCCATTTCCCTGTACCACAAGGATAATTGACCATTTAAAGAAAGGAAAAAAAGTAATAATAAAGCATGGATGAATCTGGATCTGAATGTGAAAGGTAAGTGACGGGAGTTTCCAAATGGAGAATGACTACGTGATAGAGGAGCACATTTCCAATTGCACAGGAACCATAATAAGATATGTTAAAATTAATAAATATCAATATTAGGGAAGATCATGACTTTGCATCTTGCAACTTGCAACTTGCACATATCTATTCTTCCACATGCCATGTGCTGTGTGGAACTTTCCACTTTCAATTGAGGCCCGTTCGTGTCCATTCATGTCAGCCTCAATTAGCACACTCACCTCCTTTTGAGGAAATGAAGATAAAGGGAAATTCACATTGTAAAAATATTTCACAGGAACCAAGTCATCTGATTTTGACCTACTAAGTGTTTTAATATCCTGAACCATTTATTTAGTGCACATGTGATTTTTTTTTTTTTTAAAGTTATTGGTTAAAATTCATATCAATCATTTCTGATTACTTGTATAAATTTTAACATTATAAACACTAAACTCATACAATAAGAAAAATTGTAGTACAAGTTTAATGTATCATCCAAATTCCAACTTCTCCATGGTCCCCACATAACGCATTAAGATATATACAAACTCAAGGGGTAAAGAAAAAGTTTAAAACAAACATACACACAAATTATAGGGGGAAAGAATTTATAAATGGAACATGAAAGCACGATGCGTATAATTTATTGACATATTAAAAATTGCAACCCTCTGATACAATAAACCAAGAAATTTCCCTGTACAATGAGAAAATTCCCTTTCTTTCCATCAAAATAGGTGGAACCTCAAAATTCTTCATATTTACATTTCAAAATATAACTCAAAATAGTGAGAGCAATAAGAGCTTGCCGCCAAAAAAATCCCCCATCCCTTATGAAGAACTTAGATCCCATGCAGAACAAATGAATTACCTAACCTACTTGATGGCATATGAACGGGTACACACTGATTCAAGGGCCTCAGCGAACAAGGAAGAGAAACTGGTCAATGCCTGAAACACTCCAGGCAAGCCTGTTTGCAAATTGTTGAGAGTCATGGCTCTTGTTACCTCCACAGCTTTTGAATGCCTCAGCATTTCATCTTCGACACGCCTTTGGCAGGTTGCCAGTTCTATTTTTTTCTCAGCAAGTGGGTCACGCGCATCCAACACTTGTCCATTGTCAGGTGCAGAATCAGGAAGGCTAATGCCTACCATAGAATATGAGCTGTAGAACTTCCTCTCTAGGTTTCGCAGAGAGGAAGCCTTTTTCTCAAGTTCCTTAGATGCAGTCTCGGTTCGTTTTTTGATCTTGAGCTCTTCCACTTGCTTGGAAGATATCACGTGGACAACATTGATAAAGCTCTTGATGGCTTCAGATGCAACCGTGTCAGGGACACGGTCAAGTGCGAGTTTCCATTCATCAAAAAATTGGTATGTTTCAGAGGTTTCCCTGCCGTTGATGTTATCATTGTGGACTGGAACAAGGCTGAGCTTGAACCAGCCATGCAAGGACAGGATGAATTCGCGCTGAAATTTTATAAGGCGACAAAAACTGTTGTGCCAAGCTGAAACGGCTGATTCAAGGTCCCGAGTTGCCTGCCTGTGGAGTTCAGAAGTGGAGTCACCTCTTGATGATCTGTTCACAAGACCACGGACTTGCTGCACTATATTGCTTTGAATTTCATGGTAGTGGTGCATTGATCTCCACATGTACATGAATCTACATTTAACATATCACAAATTCACAACCATAATAAGACAACGCGGTTATCTGTGAGCAGGCCATCCCCATTTTTAATTCAGAAACATAAGAGATAAACAACTGTTGCACTGAGGCAAATTCTTTAGGCGAAATTCTGGCACCTCTGTACTTAGATGTTGCAAATAGGAGCTAAAAAAAGTCTCTACTTCAGTACAAAATAAGCAAACACTAAGGAATGACGAACTAAGCTCAATAATCATCTGCCACTTTGAAGGTTTACACAGAATGTGGAAACATCTAGCCATCGTGATTCATGTGGTTAAGATAGATGACAATGGCAGCGAAGTTTATATCATGAATATCATGCTCAAAAAATTTCACACTAATCCAAGATAAAAATATTTATGCCATCAAAATGTTTAAGATAAAAATTAAGGTTTTAGATTTTCTACAATTTTACATGCAAGATCTGCTAGTTATATTTCATCAGTGTATTACCATAATCATTTTTTATATGAAGTTATTTTCGTGGTGAAAGTGTGACAAATCTTACACTATCACTTGCGTTAAGTTAAATTACAACTACAAGATCAATAGCAATAACCAAAGAGCTTTCATCAGAATCATACTATCATGTTTATACACAAACCTCTGGTTTCATACATTATGGCAAAATTGTCCCTGAGGGCATTAGGAACAATAAAGTAAAACAGATTATTATCAGTAACACCAATAATTTTTTACAACATATATAGAACACGCAGGTCAAAATAGCTTAGAATCAGTTAACGAGGGTTATACAATCCTCTACAATAGTTGCTTGAGCATACCAAACTCCATCAATAAATTATTTTTGCTCAAATGGAGCCTAAAAGAGACAAAATAACATTTTGACAGGTAAAAGTGGTGGGCCAAGGTTTGATTATAAGAGGTAGGCAGTAGTTGGACAGTTTGGTACAAAGAGGCACATGCAATTACACAGAGCAGATAAAGCAAGTTGCATACGAGGCCAGTAAGCCATAAAGTTTTCAACTACCACCCAAGATTTTCTTGACCCATATACTAGGCAGCATATTCACACGAGATAAATGAGGGGGATTTGAAAATAAAAAGCATTTCAACTGTTTACATTTAAACTTAAACCTTCTTTCAGAGGGTTGGTTATTTGTTACAGCTCAAAGCCCTCACATTTACAATATCGGTTGTAAATATCCTATGAGCAAGCCACAGCATGATCGTAAATTATGGCCACACAACAAGCTGCACAGTATTCAAAGTGGGTTTGATCATGAAGTCTCAAATGTCACATTTAATTTGTAAATGGACAAAACAAGATCAAAACACATGAAATTTTCAATAGTCCAAAATACTAGACAATTTTTTGGGACCCAATGAATTTATTTAAGTTCATTTATTTACAGTAGTACAAATGGGCAGATCAGTGAGCTCCTATAGGACTGGTTTAATGTCAAATTGAATTGATTGTTGATCACCAAAGTTCTTCACTTTGTTGATTAATGATGAAATGATATAATCTCATTGTACTAGAACTTGATTATTTAGCTATTCCCCACATTTGGAGCTACCAAAACAGTAAAGCTATTGCAGAAGAAGAGACATACCCATGTATGAGATCAACAAGCTGAGGGACAAGATCAGAGTCCCTAAGGCCAATAATGGCAGTTGAGGTGGTAGACACAGCCTGAGATGTAACACTTATTAGTGACTGCAGCCTATTTATGGAAGCCTTGGTTTTGAATATCTTAGCTTCATCCTCTCCTTTGTATTCCTGAGTCTGCAGTGCTGACAATTTCTTTTCATGTTCAATCTTCACACCTTCTCTAGCCTAAATTCAAGCACAATTTGTAGAAAGTGTTAGCATAGCATACCTCGTTCCCAAACCACATGGTTTTAGGCTTTTGGCTCAAAATTAATGCAACAGAACCACCTGACTTCAGTTTGGTAAAAAGGCAGTCAAGTTGGACACAACATTTATGGTTGATTTCAAACATCCATAACAATATCCTAGTCATTACCTTTTTTTTTCTTTTAGTGCCGTATGTCCAAAGAAACGTGGCTTTTTCAGTAAGTAACCCTAAACACACGTGTATGTGACAGAAAATGTTTGCCCTTCATACATAGCTTGCAGACAACAAAAAATGGTAAGCTAGACCCAGTTGAGTGTGAACAGTCAACCACATGTAGGACAAAATTTGAAGAAACAGGCAAGTGCTCAAGTAACTTAAATCTGTTAATTACTTTGTTCTTCATTCCTTCATTGCTATTTTCCCTTCTAGTCAGTTTGTCTCATTGGGGCAAAGAGTTAAAGAGTGAGGGTATTTCGGTCATTTCACACAATAAATTGACATTATCATATTTACACCTCAAAACTTGCCCAAATTCATGTCAAATCAGGAAATTATCTAAAACCATCAAAAATTCTTAGGCTAACCGTAAGACCTAACAGACACTTAAATCATTACAAGACATGTGTAAAAGTATTTTCGGGATAAGTATGTTCCTATCATGGAGCATTATTTGTACCACAATAATAAAGGTTGGTCCCAACAACCGAGGCCATTTTGGTCAATTCGCAAGGGATAAAAAAGGAAAAAAGAGGTCATTTTCACAATTAACAGTCAAATTCTGCTGTGACCTTACGCTACCAAAGTCCAACATAACCTACTCCGCATACCCTCACTTACTCGTTTTCCTTTTTCCCTTCACCTTTTTATCGTCTCGAAAAATATAAATAATTTTTCTTAAAAGGGAAGCGCCTTATTATCCCAAATAACAAAAACAGAACACCCCCCCCAAAAAAAATGAAGCTAAAATTACCTTAATCTCCTCGTAGAGCTTCTTCTCCCACGCCAAAAGGCGTTCCAAAGTGGAGCAGAGACTCTTTGGACCGCCCGGTTCGTCCAGCGAACCGGTGTCGAGCCGGTACTTAACCGCCAGCGGCGGTTTCGAGGTCCAACTAGAGCTCAAGTTGCTCAATATGCTACTCGAGTGATACACGGTTTCTGCAAAAAAAAAAACAAAAAACCCATCAAAATTCAATTCAAACCTACCCACAATTTCCATTCCACTGTTTCAAAAAAAAAAAAAAAACATAATCATCATCCGAAATTGACGCAAAAAAAGAAGAAAAAAAATAAATTCCCCCAATAACCAATCTCAAACCCCATAAAACCCCCCAATTAAAAATAGTAATTAGTGTTTTTTAATAAAACTTTGCATCAGGAAAAAACTTAAATGCAATTTCTTAGACACTTTTGATGTTACTCTCTAATTAAAAATAATGTTTTACCTTGAAAATCTTTATTACCCAGATTCTCTGGGTGAAATTCCAATTGTGATTAGAGAAAGTGATAAGTAGCAACATCTAAGTTGTGTTTGCAAAATTAATGCATAAGGTATTAAAATGATAGAAGAAGAGCATCAGCAGCAAAAACAAGTGTGTTAAGAAACTTAAAAAAAAGGGGGAATTTACTTCTCAATTGCTTGAAGCTGCGATCAAGCTGCGCCTTACTGATCTGAAGCATGTCAGAAACCTTATCCCCAGCGGAAGCCGCGTTATCGAAATTCTCCTTAATAGCCTCCACGATCTCCCTCAAGTCCCTGTGCCTCACAACCATCTTCATCTCCGCCGCCACCGAAGACGCCGCGTCGAACCCCTTCGCCCCACCGCCGCCAACCACCGACTCGGTCCGCACCGACGACCCGAAATTCGACCGGGTCCCGATCTCGGAGCGCGACTCCACATCCCCCTCCACCCCATCATCACCATCATCAGAAGAACTCGTGGTACTATAATGATCCCCCCATTCACTACACTGAACTTCTTCCCTCTCAGTTTCAGTATACTCCTCCGGAAGATGATGAGAATGAGAATCAGTTTTCTCATTCTCATTCTCGGTTTCGAGTTTTCCGTCGAAGTAATCGTATTCAGATCTCTCAGAATCAGTGTCGTGGATTTGGAGATTGGTGTGTTGTTGTGTCTTGTGAGAGTAATGAGAGGGTGTTTGTGTTTTGTGAGAGTAATGAGAAGGTGTTTGTGTTTTAGTGTGGGAGAATTTTTGTTGTTGTTCTTCGGGGAAGTAACCGGAAGCGGGAGGAGGTGGAGGAGGGTAGAAATTTTCCCAGTTCCAAACGGAGGAGGTTTGGGAAGGGGTGGAGGAGTAAGTAGAATGTGCGGTGGGGAAGAAGTTTGACACGTGGCTTCTTGGGGTGGAGGAGGGGCTTGAGTCGGAGAGGATGTGCGGGAGCTTCGGCGGCGGTGGTTTGCGGCGGCGGGGTAGGATGGGGTCGAGTTTCGGCGGCGGAGGAGAAGGAGAAGGTTGGTGCTGGTGTTGGTGTTGGTGTTGGTGTTGGAGGTGTTGGGAGTTGTTGAGGAAGACGGCGGGGGTGTGGTCGGAGACGGAGAGGGGTTCGCCGGTGGAGAAGGTGGAGAGGGCGGAGCCGGTGAGGCGGAGGGACCGGCAGTAGTCGGAATGGGCGGCGGCCAGGTGGTGACGCACGTACACCGCCTCCTTCATCAGGCGGCGGCGCTCTTTGCAGCGGCGCACCGTGTCCTCGTTTTCTAGCTTGGACGCCGTGCAACCCATTGGGAAAGTGTTGAGTTTTTAAGTGAGTGAGGGAGAAAGAGTGTCCTTTGGAGGTGCGTTTTAGGCTCAAACAAGTGCCGGTTTGTTAGTTGTTTTCTATTTTGTTTGTATTGTCTTGGGAATTTATTAAAAACCACTGTGTGATAAGATAAGAAACACATTCAAACAAAGGTAATGATGGGGGTTTAATACTGGTTCAATGCTGTACTCTAATTATTACTAATATTTTTACATTTCGACACAGCTAATTCAATTGGGTGAAAATGTTTAGTTTACTTTTTTATATTAAGGTGGTTCGAATAAAATTGGATTTTGAAATTTTGAGTTTCAGCTTTATAAATAAATAAAATAAGATTTTATTAAAAGAGTAGTCATTTAGGTTCTGTAATTACAACTGACAAAATCAAGAATTACTTTATATCTATAATATAACTAAAAAAGATTGTTAGCTTAATTGTTGTTAGAGTGAAGTCAAATTAATAATAATCAAATGCATATTTTAATATGTCGAATAGTAAATTAATGTAGCATTATAAGAAAATTAAGTCCAATGAAATTTTAAATTAACTTACTTGATCAAATTGCATGTGTTATAAGATAAAAATTCGTAATAAATAAATTAATTATAAATCTCATGTATGTGCTTGTTATTTATTTAAAGATTGTGTTAGAAGTAAAGAATTTTAAAAAACAAAAATTGAAAGTATGGTTCAAACGAATTTCTTGTTTCGAATTTTAGTAAGTTTTTTTTTTTTACCAATTTGAACGTTTTTTAATTTATAGGATTAATATAATGGTACAAATTCCTGTTATATTTATAGGTGGATAAATAATTTATTGAGAATGTGTTTGATTTTTTTATGTGAATTTCTCTTGCGTCAACTGTAATTATATATAACGAATGAAATTAATTTCTAACTTAATAGGGAAACACCAATATGATATTAAAAAATCATTTTTTTTACTATTGTTATTTTTGTTTATTTGAATTAGTGATCTAATTAGTTTTAAGTTTAACTAGTCTAATCATCTCTAATTCAGTTTTCAAAGTGTAGTCAAAAGTTATTACATCATCAATTGATGAGAAATTTTTTGAATAATGCTTTGATATATTTAAAACGTTAAATTATATGAACTAAAAAAATATTTAAAGTCTCGAACAATTAAAATTTCCAACTAAACCAAGAGTGATCAAATGCAATTTTGATGCAACAAAGTTGCTTTGGTGTTGGCATGTGCTTAAGAGATCATGAAGGTAATTTTCTCAAGGCTAGACAACTTGGTTCACCGGAAATCCAAAACCCATAGAAGCATAGACATGGGGTCTTTTGCAAGCTCTGACTTGGCTTAAAGACACCAACTACCACAACATTGAATTTGAAACTGATTGCAAAGCACTTGTAGATGGTCTTCAACTTCTAGCTTGGGGCCATTCTGGTCTTCATTTGTTATTTTCTAAATGTAGTCCATTTATTTCTTTATCTTCAAACTCAATAGTGAGTTTTGTAAAGAGATAAAGAAATTTTGCCATTCACCCCTTAGTAAGAGCATCAATTTTTTATGCTATCTCTCATATTTTTCATCATATTCCAGATAGTATTTATAAGTTTATTATGAATGAAATAACATAAATATATTTCAATAAAACAATATCCAACTAAAACCTTGCATCCATAATCCACCTCAACTTATCTCAAGACAACAATAAATAGATCATTGTTAAGAATATCAAGTGCACATGTATGAAATAGATTTTCACTGTAATGTTGAAGTGTTTTTGCAAATACTATAATTTATCATCACCGATCACAATCATGCTTAAATGGATAACCATCACATAAAATTTTATCAACTAGATCAAAATCTATTTTACACATCTCAACAAGATGTAAATTATTTTAGTTTTACGCTTTGAACAACCAAGTTAGCTTTTCCATTTCCTTTTCCATTTTGTTTTAATAAATTCCTAATATGCAAAAAATAGAGTAAAAAAAAAAAAAACGTACTTTTATGCTGAACTACATAATGCAATCTGTCCAAATGTCGTTTCGTTTTGTTCACTAACCCGTGTGAAATGAGTTGATCTAAGAGTTCCTTTTTCAATGATATATACGTAATACTTGGATGAATGTGCAAATTAGTTAGTAGTATTAAAAAAAAAAGGTTAACTGCCCTAGTTGTTCATTGAGCATCCTCATATTTTCATAATACAATTAAGATACTGTTCAATAACAGAATAAATTACAATCAAACTACATGTTAGCTTTTTCAAAGAAAAATAAAAACTATGAAATTGTTGAATGCCTTTCGCATCCCTTGTGTCAGAGATGGCTTGTCACATCAGAAAGTCAGCTATACATTTAATATTTTTAATCAAATTTGGTTTTAATTAAAATGTCTTAGATAATTTGCTTTTTTATTCCAAGCCGTCAGAGATTATAATTAAAAACAAGAGACATCAGCGCCAATTAATTTTTTAATCAAGTTTAAGTAAGAAAAGAAAACGATAAGTGAACATTCAAACTTTAGTTGATACGTAAAGAGATTAAAAAAGTATAAGTAAAATAAATAATAGTGAATAAAGAATGAAAAAAAAAGTTTGAATATAGTGAAAAAAATTCTTTTAGATATTAGTCAAGAGCTAGTTATTATTGGTTGAGAGGAACTAAAATAATAAAGTTTCTTTTTACAGACAGGGGATATAGTGGAAAAAAATCTTGGATGAAGCTAGTCAAGAACTATGTATAATCTCAGTTAGATATTAGTGAGATGAACCAAGATAAAAACATCTTGTATTTTTCTTCTCTCCTATCTCTCGTTTATTTTTTATTTCACTAATATTTTAGAGGAAGAAGAGTTGGTATTGTGTCTTAAAATGTTTTATTCTCACTTCTTTTATTTCGTTTTTATAATTATAATACTATGATAAGTAACTTCACATCTCAATTTTAAATAATATTATAATAACTTTAATAAATTATTTAATTAATTTAAAAACGTATTTTTTAAAAATTAAACTTTAAAAAATATGTAATATTGTCTCTCCTGTTCCCTTCATATTTTTTTATCCGTCTAGTTAAATATTAACTTATAATAAAACAACAGAGAGAGAATATTAATATTTAAAAGATTTTTTTATAATAATTTTTATTTTAGTTAGGAAAAAAAAGATATGATTTCAAACCCGTTATTAATAGTTCCATCAATGGATTTCGGCGATCTCGTTATTTTAATTGAAAGGCCTTTAATTGGACGTTAGCACATTGTCCTTGAAATTAAGGCATCAATTTTTTCCACAAAATCTAGTCATCAAATTTGTTTTCTTTCAAAACAAAACGATAGAGGCATTCGAGTCCCATGAAAAGGTAAGAAATTTCTTAAGTTATGAGATAAAATAGTTACTGATAACTCAATTTCTTTATAGTAATCTTTGCCATTTTCCACCTATAGGAATGCAACTTGTATCGCTATCATGATTGCTTGGCAACCACATCCAAACGAAACACCTTTATTTGTTTGATAAAAATACTTCACATTAACAATACAACAAAAGGTGCCTTGCTGTTCGAAGCTGTTGAGTCCCACATGTCTTGTGTAATTCGTTTCTCTATAGGATGCTGTGGAATTTTCTGATCTCATGCACATTTCATAATTCTTCAACTTGACGACATTATGATAAAATAAAATTACATTTTAAGAGTTTCCTTTTCATAATAGAAATTATCGTGTTTTCGGCCTTCACTTTATTTGGACATATTTTAGGTCACAATGATGGAGTAATATAGAGGCAAATTACAAAAGGGATATACAAGCTACAAGGCCAGTAAATTAGGGATGATAAAACTTAGCTACAGTTTATTATCTTTCATATTTTTTTATTATCATATTAGTATCAACTATTTATCAATTTTATTGATTATTAATATTGGATAAAGAACATTCATGATCACCTTTGGTGAGAGTCTACTCTCTTAATTATATTTTTTTCATCCAAAAACTCAAATTTAAATCTTAATTTGTTAAAAAAAATTGAGTCTAATATCTCTCAAACTAATAATTTATTAATCATTGATATATTTAACAACACATTTTTATTATTTATCAAAATTTATTTAAAGTTACGAAACTAATGAAATTTATTAAAAAAAGAGTGAGACTTAATTAATAATAATGTGTATTTATAAAAAAATTGTTAATGATATTTCTCTTAAAATAATAAAGAGTATCCTGTGGAGGAAAAACAAAAACCAAAAAAGAAGAAACAGGAAAAGAGACAATAAAGAAGATTTGAAGCAGGTGGAAAGTGTGAAATCAAGATCAATATCCACAACATAAAGTCAAAAGAATTTCTCGTTCTTCTTAAGATGAATTAAGCATATGATTCCATAATCCAATTAGTTTAGTTTTTTTTTGCTTAAAATACATAAATATAAGTTTAATCCTTATGTGGATTACGTTGGAAGTCAAAAGTACGCAATAGCGTTAGTTGTTGAAGGCTTCACTTTCACTTCTTAAAACAACCTCTTGACTACGATTGTTCACGTTCAACTTTCACACATTGTTTTCCAACTTTTTTTATCAGCTCATTTTATCAAAAGATGAAATACGTGCATGACAAAGCATAGCAAGAGAGAAGACTGAAGTGTAACAGGCAGCAGCATGCATGAATATTCTACCAATAAGTGGAACCTTTTGAAGTAAAGCAAAGGATAAAAAGAGAGTGAGGAGTGAAAGGCAGAAAATTCAAAACTAGTGAATTGAAAGAGCCTTTCTTATCTAGCTATCTCCATCTTTCCTACTCACAAAATCTTCTTGTTGCACCCTACCTTTCACTTCAAGACATATCACATGCACACCTTTTTTTGGGGCATATTTAATGGTATAAAAATATATTATTTAAAATAGAAAAAAAGAAGAAGCTAACATTGTCTTTGGCCTTCTACCGTTAATGGTAACGGTGTGAATTAAAGGGCTTTTCTTTCTTCTTGGACTTTCCAATGGGAATAAGCTAGCATGCATGGAACCCCACACACCTTTGGTCACTTGAAAGAGTATCCAATTCTTCAAAAAAGCATAGTGACGTTTCTATCAAAATATTCTTTTTTCTTAAACTTTTTTTTTTTCTTTTTGCTAACATCTCATCTTTCGAATTTTCCCCCCCTTTTTGCTCAATTGGATCATGCATGCTAGCTAACTTGAATATCAATATGATGTTACTTCTCTGTAGTTTCGGAGCTGAGGACCATGCCAGTGACTGATAAAGTGCAAATTGCAAATCCCCACTGACCCCACGGTAGAATACAGCCTCTAGCGATTTTGTTTTTGATAGCAGAGTTAAATATTTGAATACAGGTTAACTTCATTCACTCACTATTACATGCATGTTTGATTTTTTGTTCAGTGACTCCAAACGTGGTTAAATAAAAAAATTTGAATTTTCATTTCTCACAAAACATGTATTGAAATGTATATTTATTTAGTCTAACGTTAAATCAAACACACTTTCATAGAAGCTGAGATATACTCTGCATTTTCTTTTTGTATGAGTAATATGTGTAAGATTTTTTTATGGGTTTGATGATATTGGTTGAGGATTGAGGGATTTTCAAGTGATTACCTTTTGTGTTACCGCTTTGAATTTTTTTTTTTTTTTTTTATGTTTCAAAATCTAATAGATTTTTCCTAAAAATAAATAAATAGATGGATATCCATGCATGCATATTTATAAATATCCATCAAATTCCCATGTGGGTGTGGATTGAGTAAAGTGCGGATTTCATGCGTGAGATCGAGCAAGTAGGGGGAGGGGGTGCTAGTACTTGCCTCAAGTTTATTTATCTTTCTCAATTCAGAAATTCATTCTGTTAATTTAACAAATAAATTAATGAATAGACAGAACCTAAATCAAGGTCCAAATGTGTTCTCTTCTCTGTTACTGACTTATACTTATTTTAATAAAAGAGTTTATTGAATCAATTCGTATAATTTAAAAATTAAATAGGATGAAATGAAAGTTTAAGATATCTATCTAAAAAGGATAGAGTTTAGGACATTTTCTCTTTATTTTTAGATAGGTAGCCTTTCTATTAGACTTGTCAAAACATGTCATACTATTTTCAAATCGCACTAAACGTGGCCTAATATGATATGCGTCAATGTTTTGTCAACCCATTTCACTGTACTATGGGTTGAAACTTCAAAGGTAAGGCGTTAGGAGGATGGTTCTTTTTAATATCAAAATCCAATAAAAAAATAGCAAATAAGAATATATAAGAAATTTAATATCCTAGCCAATAAATTTATTAATTGGACCTCAATTCTTCAAATAAAAAAAGTGTTACATATATTATTAGTTGATAAGCTATAGAGTAATGCAAGATAGTTAAAAAAAATGAAATACAAAGATAAATTTGGAGGAAGAAGGTCTTTTAAAGGTAGAGCCACTTTGTTAGTGACGTGCTCTGGTCTTCTTAAAATAAAAAGAAACACTCTTCCATCTTCCAAAAATTTTTTGGACCAAGAAATGCAGTGAAAAGATTATGAACGTGCTAAATTTCTCGTGTGGTGAGATGAAGTAAAAAAAAAATAAAAATTGGAAAGAAGAAAATAAAAAGTGTGAGTGATGTCTGAGGCAAAAAGATGAGGATATGGTGGACTTTATTGAGACAGGGCTACTAGCTAGGGTGAGTAAGCAAAACGTGAAGCTTACGGACTCCACCACCACACGGGACTCATCAAACTATTCTTATACCCAAAGTTTCAAGAATTTGTTTCCAATTACTATGCTCATTAGTACATATATAATAATAAAGTTTTGTGCTTCACTTGACTTTTTTAAAAAAATAAATCTAAAATAGCAGGTACTTTTTATGAAAGGTTAACTTAGATGAAAGGTTTTATAGAGTTTGAAAGCATAAATTCACTGCTTTATCTTTATAACTGTTTGAGTCGGATGGGAGGAAACATTTGGTTTTGGAAAGGAAAATTCTCTTAAAAATAAAATTTGTTTTCTACACCACTGTTATAGAACTCTTTTTTTTTTCCAGCTAAAACAAATAATCTTGATTTAAAAATGTCCCCCCCAAGTATTGGTATATGACTCTTAACAGTGCCATGAAAATTTTCGTTAATTAGTTTTTATATTCATTACTATTTTTTACACCATTATTTTAATAAAAAATATTTCTCATAGCCAGACCTGTGAGTGAGTTATCAATGCAAGAAAATGGACCAGCTTCTGTAACATAAAACTAAACAAACAAAGTTTTGTTGTACAAATTAATTTACTGTGGTAGCCATAGCTGTCACACCATTAATTGCAGGGACATTTAAACATGGCATTGAAAACTTCCTGAAAGTACTTGGGAAGATATATGCTTCTCTACTTTGGAGATATTCATAAGTAGATACAAACTATCACCTCATTTATTTTTTATCTACACAAATTATTATTTTGTGTGAAAAAACTTTAGATATCCCTTTCAAAAAATAAAAAAAAATTAGATAACCATGCATTAGATCGGGTTATATTGGGCTTAACACACTTTATGATAAGATGATCCCAGCCCATTTCAATTTACTGTGAACTAAAATACTTTTTTTTCTTGATAGTAAAATTAAGTTCTTGAAAATAAAAGCTAATAAAAATTAAGAAATAGGACGAACACATTTTTTAATTGAACTTTAAATCTATTAATAAAAAAGTGAACAACATTATTAATTGATTTTTTTGGTAATATTATAAGCTAGGTGATATTTTATAAAACAAAAAATAATTAAATTTCAGGTGATCATAACTGTATATCAAGTCAATCAACACCAAACCAAACAAAGTTAGGTTTTGATTTTGTTATTCTAGTTTTCATAGTCGATCGGGTGCATTAAATTCAACGTTGAATTAGGACATATTTTGACTACTAGATTAATTTTTATGGTACTTTATAATTTTATACTACCTCCTGTCCTTACCACTTTTAATTACTACCTAAACATTTATGCTGATTAATTATAGATAATGCTATTAACAACCACAAAAGCGGCATTCAATCCAAGACTGTGATTTCGAGTTTGAATATTCTCAAGCTGCTTTTTTTTTTTGATGAATTTCTCAAAGCTGCTTTATTCGTACATATATTATATCTTTTAAAACACAAACATATTTTGAGATTGGCATGAAGGTCTATTTTAGTAGTTGTTGTTGAAACTATATTATATCATATGTTATCAGCTTATTACGAGACCATATACAAATATTTTGTCCTATAAATTTCACATATTTACGTGTGTGAGAAAATATAATTATGTTAAAAATCTCACGTTACCTAATGATAAACTTAAAATAATGTATATAAATGAAGAAAAATTATCAATTAATAAGTTTTTTTTATGGGTGATAATGAGTTTGATTTTTTTAAGTAATATTTTGATTTTAAATTTTATGAATAAAAAAAATATGATTGAAATAATAAATTTCTAAAGCTAAACAACAATTAAATTTTCTTACGAAAATGAATCATTAACCGTGTGAATATTTTACGTCAAATGGATAAAAGAAAATAAAAACAAGTATTACTTTTAAAGTTAAACTACCTTTGAACTCAAATTGTAAAATCATCTCTAGCCAAATAATTAATAGTTTTAACTGGAAACAAATCATTGTATCGAAGAAATTACTTTAAAGCTGCATTAATAAATTATTCTCCATAATTATAGGAGTGCATGGAAAACTGATATGAAAGGGCTACTATGGTGGTGGGGCAGCACAGCAATCCAGAGAAAATGATGCATATGTTTACTTCTAAAAAGCCACACACACGGGACCCCTTATTTTTCAACACCACCTCCACCAAGGTCCATCTTTCTGAATGCGACTATTTAAATTCCACACCAACTAATTTTTCTTCTTGTGGACCCAATTTATCTATGCTTGTTCACGGAGTATTTCATTATTATTATTTCTAAAAATAACTGTATGTATTTCTCAATGTCATAAATAATAGTAAATCATTTAAAGGAATATGCTGACTTAGGAATAATGACCTGCATGTAGGAAAGATACTACTAATTGGAATCGGTGTGTCGGTTTGAGTACGTAGCGTCATGCAAATATCCATAATTTGACCTATTATTAATTGGTTATAAAGACAGCGACAAAACTTATTTATGCTATATGTCTACGTACAAGTTTTCGCAAATTTAATCATATTTATTGCGGTACTAGTGTCATAATCTTTTTATTTTAAATTAATGTGGAGTATGTGTTTGTGTTTAAAAGTTATTTAATAATCCGAGAGTCTGTATTTACTAGTGCTGAAGGGAATAAAATCCTCAAATAAATAAATATTGAATTTAGTCCCCTGGTATTCACGTTGATACAACATTAGTTGTTTGCTTATATACAATTTTATGTTTATACTTATTTAGTTAGACCCTTGCTTAGTTGGCTGTCATTTATACTTTGTATGCAATATTGGCTGACTTTCTATAAAAAAAATAAAATTATATCCCAATTAGCTAGTGTGATCGTATTAATCCAAAGAGAAACTCTTTGAATGCTGGTTCTTATATATTCACGCACACAAAAAGTAGTGTACATACACTAAATAGTTTGTATATTCTAAGTAATATAAATATTTTCCCACATTATTATCATGAATTGCTATAAGTAGTAAAATTGTAGATTTTTATAATAAATATTTTACAAGCCACTTACAATAACTTTTAATTAATTAACAGTACTTTTTTTTACGATGTCAATATATTGAAATAAAATTCTATTAAAAAATACTCATACTTTGTTATTTTACCTACTTTCACTTTAAAAACTCATCCAAATTAAGCAATTCAAATCTTATTTAAGAATTTTAAAATGCGGAATAAAAAGAGTGATGGTTGTACAACAGTTCCATGATATACAGGTTTTTGTGTGCATATCATGACCCGATGGAAACCCAAGAAACTGAGAAAGTGTAATTGAATTGTACGTCTGTACAATTGAACAGTAAAGCGCACTGTCCACGGTAATCGATCTGATATCTGAGATAGTACTAATAAACAATGCACCATTGCTGCTAATAACGGTCTTCATTCTCTGAGTCCCTTGCAATGCAACTTCCTATTAGTGGTGGCAATTTATTTTAATAAACAATTGCTATTATTAATCATATAGCTAATTTCAATACATAAAAGTAGTGTGGTGTTCAAATATAAAAAATTAACATATTAATGTGTAATTTCATTAAAGTGAGAGAGTATAATTAACAGTCACTTGTATATGGATAGCTTACCGATGTCTTTTCATTGCTAAGAAATTGTTAATTTTTTTTTTATGAATCCAATATATCTTTTGCAAGAGACAAACTCGAGTCGAATAGAACTAGTGCAAATGAAAGAATTTTCTTTTCAAACATTAAATACAATTGAATACCCAATACTTAAATTTCAGAATTTTAATTAAGTCAAAACAATCATGCATCAGTTCATCAATGTGATAAATGATAATTAAAACTTATGTTCCTAAACAAAAGCAAGGGTGAAAATAATAATCTATATTCCACTATTGCCTTCTGCTTCATCAACGTAAACTCTGTACTTACAAGTCACGTTTTGACCAACCCATCAAACGAAACGTGGCACCATATCTCAGACAAAATACAGTGCCACTGCTCAGGGCTCAGGGCTCAGGTTCAGCCATATCCCAATACAACACTGTTAGTTCAACCCGAGAAAGAGGAAACAAAAAGGGCATGCAAAAGAAAGCCAAAATATTGATGTTTTAAAAACTGACCTAATATTGAACAGATAAAATAAAAGTACTAGTTGATGATTTATTGGTCCAACTGTGATTTAATTGTAATCTAATAAATAGTATATTATTAATCTTATATAATATTGCAATAAAATAATATAAACTATAAGAAAATATAAAAATTGTAAATTAATATTAATAACCAAATTATATATTTTACAAGTTAAAAAAAACTGTAATTGCCAAGACGGTTTATAACTTTTATTTATATTAAAAATGTTTTAAATTAAATTAAAAAATACTTTTTTAAAAAAATACCTCTTCAAACTGATTTTCACAAACTGTGGACTAGTTTGCTCAATTCTTTACCGATTTTAATTGATTCGGAGATGAACTGGTTTTTGAGATCAAGACCAGTTCCCAGTTGAGCCATCTGATCGAGCTCAGTTTTTAAAGCAATGCAAAGCATGGAAAAACCATTTGTATTGAAAAGCAGAAAAAATACATACTATTTTCATATTTCTTTCACATGGACATCCCCACCCCACACAGGCCTAGAGTATGTGACTTTACAGTCTGTGCAGTGTGGGAGCCACCACGTTTTCTTTGCCAAACAGTTAGCAGAAAATGGAAAATATCCATGCTTTGTGTCAAACAAACAATTTCTCAAGGGATCTATACAAAAATACTAATCATCCATATGGTTGAATTCTGATACAATAACTAACAAGTTGCTGAGAACCTTTTTTACCAGACAACATCCCCTGCAATGTGCTGGCACGTGCCCCCGTGATACTTGCTGTATTAACACTTACAGCCACGGATGATGCTTGGCAAGAGTGATATATAATATAAATATATATATGTTATTGGAGTGTATCCCCGTGTTTCATGAGGAAGGAAGCTAATAGTTCCTCAAAACCCAAAGTACAAAAAAGAAATAGGATAAATGGAATAAATATAGTCCCACCCACCAAAATCATATTATATTTTCATGTTTGGAATCATCTTCAGAAACAGAATCCTATTCCCCACCTCATCCTTTTTCCAAATTATTATCTTGTCATCACTCATCATGATGATAATCTAAGATTGCTAGAAGTGGTACCGTAAAGTAATGTGGTCTTTAATTTCAATCCAAGCAAGATATTATAAAGAATACACATGGTCACTTTATTTGTGAATTGATTTAAATGATGTGCTGTCCTATACACTCCCATTCCCTTCCCATACAGTAAATGAAGGAACTTTACTAGTTTGCTGCATATGACTGAACAAGTATGATCAAGATCATACCATGGCATCATTGATTGCATAAGCCACACAGTAGTGCTCCTGAACATCAATAGAAAGGAAAAAAAATTAAGATTGTAGTAGTGGAATAAACAAAAGAGGAACTCTTCATAAATGAATGACAAAGCACATTGCTAAATTGTGGGTCATGTAACCACCAATTACTTGCATTCAACTGGACTATTGGTTACATCAAGAATTCTTGTTTACTTTTAGTCTTTGACCAATGAATAAAAAAGAAGAAATACGAACAAACAATTCACATCCCCACTTAAAATGAGAGACCATAAACTATGGCCTAGACACCTCCCCAAGGCCCCAGCAAAATGTGTGTAACAGTGTTCAGACACTTTTTATAGCAAACAATTAACAGAACAATAATAAAAAGCTGACTCGCCTGCATCATGTACCACTCTTCAAATTCATCAAACAATTCCAGCCGTTCAATCCTAAACGGTAAAGTATCACAAATTAGTATCTTTAGACAATTTACAAAAGAAAGAAACAGACCACCAACCATAAAGTAGATAGAAAGAACAGAGGGGATGGAGAATCAGGGAAGAAAAAACTGCCTTTCATATGAAGATATGAACTTTAGTATCTAATAGAAATCAAACAGTTCCATCATATGACAATCATAAGATATTGATAGAACGTAGTACCTTCTACATATTAAAATGCTGATAGGAATAGAAAACCAGGCAAAATGCTTCCTTAAAAGAGAAGCCAAGAAATTGAAGCACCAAGAAAAGGCAAATATTACTGATGCTTACTTAGGCAGAGCTGATGCGGGACCACTACCCTTCCCACCCTAAGAAATTTGGTTATTTCCATTATTATGTTTGTACACCATGACTTTTACATAAATAGAATCTAATCAAAATAATCTTTTTGTCCATAATTGTACTGTTGAACCAGACACAATAAAATGACCATGATGACTATAGAAGGGTACCATAAATTTGTTTTATGAAATTTAGTCTACTTTAATCTTTGCAGGCCCCAAGGCTATTGCTGTTGCAAACAACTAGTATCATCCTATTTTAAGATAATTAGTCTATTGTAATTATTCAGCTAATTAATTGCCTTTAGCATTAAAACATCAGAAAACACTGAAGAATTTGTAAATTTAATACACAAACTTCCAGATATTCAGCAAGAGAAAAAAAGAAGAAAAAATACCTGTCTTTCTTGGGCATCAATAAAATCATTATAAACTCTCATCATGTCCCAGGCAACAGACTTCTGATACCCAGAAAAAATAAAAGGCATAAGAATATTAATGTTAGTGATAGACTAATACTACATGATGAACCATTTCTGATGATATTGATGATAATTATAATCTAACAATTATGATAACAAGAATGTAGACTCTGAACCATTTCTAGTTTAGTCTGCTATGTTCTCATACTATCCATGCCTAGATGACTCCTTCATCATCATTTAGAAGGTTTTCCAGAAATGTAAATTAAATCACATACCAGATGCACAATAATATTTAAAAAATAAATAAAAACAAAGACTTCTTTTCTAGCAAAAATTACATGATTTACCTGCCATCCTTGGTCCAGAAACAATTTTTCCTTTGCAACTAAAGTTGGTGTAGCATAAATACCCAACAGATCACAACCTCGACACTAATGCAAAACAGGAAAGTCAAATCATGTTATGGTTTCATTTCATATACATCAATGATTGCTATCTATGGAAGTATCAATCAATTCATTAGTGTGTTTAGACACAACTTTTATGTACCTGAGATAGATATCTTTAATTCAAATAAATTAAACAGTTCATTTTTCAACTCAGAAACCAGAAATTTTCCCCCATAAACAATGCATGACTTTCCATTATAGGATGGCTCTGAGCAAAAATGATTATGACAAACTCAAAACAATAAAATAAAAAAAATAAAATTGACAATGTCACCAGTTCTCATTTTACACAGTGTGATTTCTTGCAGTAAAATGAGACATTTTTATGAAAGCTGTTTTTCCAGTCATATTGAAAAAATATGTCAGACATTAGATTGTAAAAGGAAGTCCACAAGGCACAAATTTGGGGAAAAAAAAGTAAATATTCATTTCATTAGACATTATATTCTTATCCATGAAAAACACAATGTTTATTGGCCAAAATATGCATTGTATTATCAACCCAAAAATCTGAAACTCAAGGTAGAGTGGTTATAAACAAAGACTAAGAAATTTCTCACTCCAATTTTTCAGTCAAAGTAAGAGTTTGTGAGGCTCGCTTCACATGACTCAAGTGATACCTTTTCTTATACACTCCCTTTCTATCTTCCTGTCTCCTTCTTTATAATACTCAAGTCATACCAAAAGGGATTGTAGTTCACTACTTCACTATCACTCCGATCTCTGGGAATGAAAGTTCCAATTTGATGAATGATCCCAGAATAGAATGAAAGTGACTAATATACACATTGTGCATAGTAGATAGATTATAAAACCCAAACCTTTACATAAGTGTCATCGCCTGAATGGAAAGAATCCTAGGGTGTAAAAACTGTGTCCTAGGGAAATAAACTTCAAAAGACTAATCTGTGCAGCAGTGATTGCTGGGTAAGAAATAAAATTGATGTTACAAAGAGCAGAGAATAAGATTTCCTTCTAGAAGAAACTAAAAACCAAAACTATAAGGAAAACAAAATCCAGTAAGAATACCCTTATGGGCACAAAAATAGTATAACTATAATGAACAAAAACAAAGGTACAAAAATTAGAAATTCCACTTTTGAGATAAGTATAAATTTTTTTTTTACATCCATACCTCCAAATTCCGAAAAATAGTATAACTATAATGAACAAAAACAAAGGTACAAAAATTAGAAATTACACTTTTGAGATAAGTATAAATTATTTTTTTTACATCCATACCTCCAAATTCCGTATCATTTGTTGTCCAAAAGCATCATCTGGGTGGATCTGTTAGCAAAGAACCATATAATGTGAACATCCTACTTTCTTCACATAAAAGAAGTAGAAAAAGAAACTTTTAAGGCTCCAACCTGCTCATAAAGAAAAAATATTGCGGTTGAAAATGTTTGGGAAGCCCAACCAACAATTGCACGAGTTGAATCAGGATCCAAGTAGATCAGAACACATTCTGCAATTATAAAAGTTGGCAGACTGATAATAATATCAGAATGAATCGATTTATCAAGCCTTGGTCATGAAAGAAAAGGAGTTTAATTTAAATTAAACCAAATACACATTCACACACACACACACACACACATAAAGTAGCTAAAGATTAACCAACAAGAAATAAGCATTAAATACTCCAGCATGTGAATCTCTTTAGCAGATATAAAAACATGATTCAATAACTATATACGACAGTAAGCACATTTTTTTTTTTTTTTTGCTCCGCAAAAATATATAATATATATTAATGTAGTACCAGAGGTACTTAATTACAAATATTGGGATGCCCAACACAGAATTGGTTCCAAAACTGACTAAAATGGAGTCAGGAGAGGAACCGCAATTGGCTACCCCAACTAGAGCAAACTAGATTAGATACAAACTGTTACATGAACCCTGCAGAAATGTTACTAGACCATTGGTTAAAATGCATAGGAAAATCCTTCTCTAGATTCCTCATCCATGTCCAAAGCAAAAAACTGCGTCATCCATGACTTTGTTGCTGTCAAAGTCCTCGTTGGAGAATATTATCTTATTTCTCTGCTTCCAAATGGTCCATGTGACAGCTATCCACCACCACTTCCATCTTCTGGCCCGCGAACCACTGGTCGTAGTTAGAGCATGTTGTAGAAAATGCATCTTTGGGTCTTTCGGGAAAACATGAAATTGACTCACCCATGACATTGATTCCCACCATAAGGGGGTAACTTTTCTGCAGTGAAAAAACAAATGGCCTGCATCTTCCACCTCATTCCTACATAGAGGGCAGCTAGTATCCGAGACTGCTACTTGTCTTCTGTGTAAGTTAATTTTGGTAGGTAACCTGTCCCTAATTAGCCTCCAACCAAATATTGCATACTTGAGTGGTACCTTCAGTTTCCACAATTCATGATATGCAGTATCGTGTATCCCTTCGGCTGACGCTTCTCTCAACAACTTGTATGCTGATTGCGCGGTGTAATGGCCACTTGGATCTCCCCTCCACAACCACCCATCTCTTCTGTGCATCTGAATAGGCTGTCTTTCAATATCATTTAGAAAATTGGCAGCCATGAGTACCTCGTTATCGAACAGCGGCCTTCTCCAAGCAAGCTTCCACTCCCATCCCGCTTCCTTGTAGTCTCCCATGTGCTGGATTAACTGATTTTGTTGGCATGAAATTTGTGACAGTCGTGGGTATTTTGCTCCCAATGCTGCCTCTCCTTCAATCCATTCATCCTCCCAAAATTTTATCCTATCCCCACATCCAATTCTCCACTTTATACCCCTTTTTAATTCCTCCCCTTGCTGTGATGTGCGAAAAACTGATTTTAGATCCCTCCACCACAAAGACTGTTTTTTATCATTAGTTGCTACATCCAATCCCCTCCATCCTCCATATTTAGACTCCAGTATTCTTACCCACAGCTGGCCTTCATTGTGAAACATGTTCCATCTCCATTTGCCTAGGAGTGCAAGGTTGAACATATTTATATCTTTAATACCCAGACCACCTTTTTCTTTTGGAAGGCAAACGGTCTCCCATTTGATCCAAGCAATTTTATTGTTGTCCGATCCTCCTCCCCACAAGAATCTTCTTTGCACACGTACTAATTTATCCATCACCTTCTTTGGAATCCTGAAAAAAGACAAATAATAGATAGGAATAGAGGTTAAAACTGATTGGATTAGGGTCACTCTCCCCCCGAATGAAAGCCATACAAAGCAAATGGAAATCAAGAATTCTTAGGCTCAAACTTGATTTCTTCCAGTCATTTTCCATTATGTTAAATATGTAATTAAAAACTGTGAAAAGGAAAAAATTATCACTTTCCAATTAAAAATTCAGAAGTATTGTCTTCGAAATCATTCTAAAACTTCTAGTTGCATATTCTGTTGTAATCTGTGTAAAGAAACACAATATTGCTGTCGTGTCCAAATATTAAATTCAGAACTATTGTCTTTTACTGAAAACTATTCTATTTTCCCTACAATTTTTTTATCTCTTCCTTAAAGGAATTTGAAATCATAAAATCTTATAATAATTTGCGATCAATTCATTCCATTTTCCCTTTTTCGAAGATAAACTGATATATTTAAATCATGAGTCAGATATACGAATACCCTATCCTATTCACCTGAAAATCTTGGTTCAAATCCTTCGATATTGGATAAAAGATGTCTCTTTCTTTCATTTATTAAGGTTGTTTTTTTCTTATTATTATAATTGGAATAGTCTTTTTACTCCAAAAAAATTGATTTCTATTTTTTTTTTCAAAAAGTAATCCAAGATTTTTCTTGTTCCAATATAATTTATATGTATGGGAATATGAATCTATCTTTCTTTTTCTACGTAACAAATCCTCTCAGTTACAGTTAAAATATTTTCAGTCATGAAATTCACTAGAGAAGAAAAAGAACAGAAGAAGAACAGGATAAGGAATCATTACTGTCTTTAAAAACCTTTTTGAATTAGAATTTTCTAATTCTAAGAGGTTTCAAAATTATTCCCCTCTTTCTGAGAAGCGGCTGATGCCTCCAAACAAATCAATTATATCTAACAGAATTTCACAACTGTACACAAAAGAACAAGAGATAGAAAGAGAGATGACTCTCAATACATACCTTGGATCCAAACCAGCATGAGTTATAATAGCATGTAATTGTTGCACATCACGCAAATCTGAAGGGAGTAGTTTATAGTGTGCACTGAACACTTCTCCTTTTTCTGGCAAAGAATGAAACATTACAAGCATTAGTATGGATCAGCAGTAGTTACGCATGCTAATTTTTAGAATTAGTGTCCATCGATCACGGTGAAAAGATTAAATTGATTTTATTCTAAAATGCTACAAGCAAATGTGTTCTGAGATTAGGCCTAGTGGCAGAATCCAAGTTTCTCTAATCTTCTGACATTGAGCCTGCAGATTATCCAACCAAAGCTTTTCATGCAGTTTTAATGCATATACTTGAAGGGCTACAGATTAGTATCATGAAATTTATTCTCTCTATTTATAATGAAAGATCACTTGATGGGTCTAGATCCCAAGTCCCAACTCCAGCTTTGCTCACAGATGTTCAGATAATTAATTTAGGCACTTTCAATCACAACAAGCCATCTTTAAAAAATTGTTTTAAGAATTTATAAATAATTTATTCCATCTTTTAAGAAACTATAATACCCTCTATAGTATAGTAACATCATAACTCCTTGCAACCCAGCTTCACGTCCATCTATTACATCATCTAAAATTCCCAAAAATCAATTCTTTACACTAGCATAAGCATTTAAATGGTGATGCAGATTTTTGCATGCATAACCGACTGGCTCTCTGATTAGGCCAGAAATCCACTTTGGGGGAATTACTTGACATGCATGGCTCTGATCCTGGTAAAGAGATTTCTGCTGGAATCTTGGATAAAGCCACAAGAAACCAGAAATTTCACTTAGCATCACTATGCTTTTTCCTTTCTCTCTTGTTTGGCTGGCTAAACAATCGATGAGGGAAAGGGGCTGCAATGCAATACTAGAGGAACTAAATGTGTAGAGTTTGAAAACTTTAAGGGTGTTAATTTTTATACTCTTAATTAATGTTTGCACTCTGGAACAATGTATCACCACAAAAGAAGAGGACCATAAAAAATAAGAATAAATACCAGTGGAGAACATCCCTCCCATTTAAAGCATCATACTCAGTATTGCTTACATCTAGATAGGACTGCTGTCACATCAACTTTATTCCTCAATGGACTGCAAGTTTCAATCAGTGCTGCCTTTTTACTAGTTACCTAGATTACAAATATAATAGTGGTTTAACTTTCTTTACCAATAAATGGCAATAAAGCTAAAGATTTAAAAACTATAAACAGCTTTGTTCCTCTTCATTTTGAAATTAGATATGTATTTAGTTAAACTCAACAGTAATAAACATGACAAAGCATCTGTAAATCAATCCAACTCAAAACACATAAACAACTAGAAAAAAAGCTGCATTGGCAACTAAACCCTTTAAAAGGTATTCAAATTTCTACCTCCTTAAAATCCACTTCCACATATAAATATGGTGCTTTACCCTCATCCTGCCAAGAAAAGATTTGAACATTTAAGTTACAGCTGTAAATAGGCAGCACATGTCATGGATGAGTGAAGCTAAGAAATAAGGTAACAAGGAAAATTGGAACTAGTGGTAACAAAGTACAAAGTTTCACACTTTCTGTCCACATGCATAATCCCATCTCAACAAAGCACCTGCAACTGAAAATATGTTGTGTCAAAACCAGCTCCAAGTGATAATATCTGCTTCTTTATTGGGGGATCTTCATATGACTTCTTCTCACCATCAAGAAACTGATAGAGAAGTTTCCGAATAGCAGCCCAGCGAGCAAAGTAACCTATATGCTCCCAAACAATACAAAAGCACCAAGAAACTACTAAGTTGAAGTGCTGGTACTTAAAAAAGTCAATTCCTTAAAGAAGGTGAATCTTACCTCGATTAATTATTGGAGATCTACTAACAGGTCGTCTAACAAATAAATGAATGTAATCATCTTTCATGTATCCCTTTTTCACACATGACCTACAACCAGTTTATGGAGATTAAATATTCATCACACAATACAAATCACCAAAAAACAAATTACTAATTGCATAAATATAACATTATAATCCATTTAAACTCTGATAGAAGCTGAATACAAGATGAAATTTTGAAGCCAAAAATGACAAAGAAAAATATCAAGTATCAACAATACTGAACCAATGTTACATGGATTGTCATACATACATGGTGCATGACTTTTCCAAGTACTCAGAACAGAGGGATAGACTGAATCTGGTTGCTATTTGGGATTAAAATTCATTTAGAATTGAATCAATATGCATGAACTTCAATCAGTATTATTATTATTATGAGGTGGAAAAAATTTGGATAAGTCCCATTTTTCCATTTTAGAAACCAAGTGCACCTTGTCTGTTTTGCAGCTGGCTAGGAGATATAAGGTAGGTTGAATAGTTAAGGTGGAAGGGAAGAGGGGAAAGGTCACAGGTTTGGTCCCCTCTGCTAACAAAAACTAACAATACTAACAATTAACATTTTCCGATAAAAAAAAAAAAAAACTTTGCAGCTGGCTGCCATGGGAGGTTTTTCCATTCATTGAGTCATCAACCCACAGTATAGTATGACTATTTACCAATACCATAAAGTATTCAAAACTCCTCAGTCACTCCAAGAAATGTAATCAATCCAGCCAATGTTTCCTTAAAACCATTTTTAACTTTTAAGCATGGCATGCCATGAGTAAACAACATTCTCTTTACATTGTTGCATTTTCATCAGAAACCAAAAGCATTTTATGCTACTAAAGAGCCATTCATTACTACCGAGACAAGATTCAGCTACATTAGTGCTTATGCTAATCCACACTGGAATCCCCAAAAGGAACCATCTAAGTTAACCTTCTACAATTTTCAGAAAATATATAAAAAGCGTTAAAATTTTCAGAAAGAATAAATGACGGAAAATTCACTACTTTTAAAAATCTAAAATAATTGCACAAGAATAAAAGTAGGTGGGAGGGATGAAGCAATTACCATAAACTAATCAAATCAAAACAAGATATCTCATTTTATAATTCAATTTCGCATTGTTCTAAGACAAGAAAAAAAAGGAGATGTTCGAACAATTTGCTGGCGGAGGCGTCATCGTTGGTGGCTTGCACCGCTGCAGTGTTGCAGTGTGAATCTTCCATCATCAAACGTGGTCGGTCTCTCGCTTGTTAGGTTTTGGAATGGAGAAGAGAATCACAACACCACCAGGTTCTGGCGCCGAGAGAGAGAAACACCCACCTAAGCTCTGCATAAATAAACAAATTGCATTTTCCAATTGCAAATATTTATATGAATATAATTATAGTAATTTATTATAAATAAATACAAAAAGTATTTTTAAATTTACAAATTATATTTTGATAATGTTGTATAAAAATTGATTTTAAATTAGAAATTTTTATAATATTATCTGTTAATTGTAAAATTTGTTTGACAACTTATTATATAAAGAATATTTTTCTTAACAATATGATCCTCTAATTTTAATGGAAGAACGCTATGAATACTTTGCATCTAAATTTTGTTCAAAAAATGGAGTAATTACTGTATTTGTTTAAACACATTCAATTATTTTTAAAATACAGGTTAAAGAATTTATACATTTTACCTTAATTAACTATTAATATTAGTAAGTTTTATTTCCCCGAAAGGTGAGCCATTTTTATTTTAATCAGCATAAATACTCCTCAAATGTGTAAAAGAAATGTGATAAATTAGTTTAATGACAATTATCTCACGCATTTAATCACATGACAAGGGTGTCACATTTTTAATATTTATTAAAATTAAGATTTAATTATAAAAATAGTTTTTTTTTTGTTTTTTTTCACTTACTAAATTGATTTTTTATATTTTAATTTATCATTAGTCTTTTTTTCTCTTCAAATTAATTATTTGAGTTTCATAACTAAAATTAGACGTCGAAAGCTAATTTTTACATGTTACTATCTGATTAATGACCCAGTCAACAATGATCCACGTGACCGTGAATGACACACTAGTTAAGGCAAAGAATAGAAGAGAGTAGTGATCGGAGGTGATGGAGCAGTTGGTGAAGCAAGCCTCTGCTTCCCCCAACGCTAACGCACTCACTTCCGTTCTCGTTGAAGCCACTTCTCACCTCAACCTCTTCGCTTTCTCACAATTTCTCGCCCTCCCCAACCTTCTACAGGTTCTTCTTTCTCCAATCATCATCGTTGGAGCTTCTGTTTATCGATTTTACACCTTCAATGAGTATTACTTTATCGATTTCTGTTTCCATTCTTTTTCCATGACATTGCAGCTTCAAGTAACTGAGAATTCTGTTTATCTTGATATGCTTCGGTTGTTTGCACATGGAACATGGAGTGATTACAAGAGTAAGCATGTGGATAATGGATTCACCTTTTATGTTTTTTTTTTTCTTCTCGCTATGCATTTATTGTTTTGGCTTTTTAGTTGTTCTTATTTGTTTGTCTTTAGTCACTATGGTTTTTAGATTATTATTATTATTTGATTGTTTTAAGAATTTCTTTTGTCTTTTTTTATATTTATTATTCTTGATATTAATTGGTAGTTTTTTTTTCATTAAAAAATCTGCAGGACATTTTAGTTTATAGTATATATTACAGTTTTTTAACATCACTGTCATGTTTCTGCACTTAGTTGCAGCACCATCCACCATCAAATATGGTGGATTTTTGGTTGAACTGCTATTCATTATTCATTATTGACATCACCGGTTTCTTAATGCTTCTTGTAATATTACGGGTTTATATTTACATGTGAATTTAAATAATAGAAGCTATGCATGCTGGAATAAGGGATTGCCTCCATCATAATTGACTTGAATAAACTTTCGTGCTATAAGATCCATCTTAGGCTGTGACGAGGAGAGGGAAGATTTTGCCTTAGCACTATGACTCTAAAGATTCTAATAACCTAGCATCCAATGACTTCTTTGGATAGGCTGTGCGAGTGACCAAAAAGAATGATATTTTCATAAACCCTAACAACAATTAACATTGTATTCATTGTTACGCATTAGCATCTTGTAAATATAACTTTATTGCATCTAAAACACTCAAAACTTTGCTTGTTTAAGCTTATTTAAGAAAATACTTCTTTTTAATAAAATAGACAATGTTTTTATTTGTTTATTTAAACATTTTTTTTAACGAAACATTTTTCAATTTTTTTTAAGAAGCAAATCTTATTTGAATATTTACTTCTTAAAAAGTGATGTTTTAAAAAGCACTTTTCTTTTAGAAAAATTAAGTAGATTGGCCAAGTGTTATTTATATACATTTTTAATTTTTTTAAATTAAGAATAATGCTAATTTATATGGTACCTTACAAAGAGCTAAATATACACCTAGACTAATTATTTTTAAACTACATCAATTGGACCAACATATCTAAATTCATCTGGAATAAGTAATTAGTTTTTTTTTCAATATTATTCATAAATTGGAGATACAAAGTTAATTGAGTGGTTAAAAAGGAAGAAAAAGTTGTTAATAGTATAAAGTGTACAGTCTTTTTCTCATGCTTTATAAACATTTTTAAAAAATAATATTGTACTATTTTGGTCAAAATACCCTCTTATGTGTGTTTCTTCTTTCTCACGTTTTCACTCAACTGTCAGCATCTTCCTTTACTTACTATTTGATGTGGCAAGATTGTGTTTGAGAGACAATAGATTATGAGTACTTGTTCTTGTTTCTCGGAAGGTCAACAATTGCCATGTGAGTGGATATGGCGAGCTGTATTCGTCACATGCCAATATTTACTGCATTGAAAGAAATATTCTTCCACTGACTTATTGTATAGCCATAAAAATATAGAATATCTAATTTAGCAATGGTGATAATGTTTTAATGCTTTTTTTATTGCCAGAAAACTCAGTTTCATTGTGATATACTATTGCCTGAGTAACTGCTTAAACACAGTCCCACATTACTGAATTCATTTATTTATTTTTAAAACAAAATGTATACATCTTTTACAAGAAACAATTATGATTAAATCAGATAAAATAATTGTAGATGACAAACTCTTCTTTTTTGAATATTTAGCGCAACAGCGTTCATACCTAAAATCACACACTATATAGTAGTTGATCAATGTAGTTGTTTGATTTTTTTTTTTTGATAAATTCTATTTTTCTATAATTACTATTCATATTGTTAACAATTATGAATCTATAATAAATATAATAAGTAATGGTGTATTTAAAATTTAGTAAGTTGATATATTATTAATATGTACTTAGGTTATAATTTTAAACTTATACGGGAAAATAACTCCTTTCAAAGTGTAGCGACTCTATCACTTTTAATTTTAATCAAACTTTCGTCGAATATATTTAGGAGACTCAAATATTTGTTATTATGCCAAATTTTATTGATCAATATATGTTAATATTTTGATACACTTTAGATTGAATAAAGGATGGATATACTATATTTACTTATTTTAAATATGAAATCAATTAAAAGGAGTATTGTCAAAGATTATGGTATGGCCTTGAGAACTCTTTCATTCCGTAAATGAACTAAGTTGATTGAATTTAAATCTTTTTTTTATTATATATATTCACTTTCTTTTTCTTTTTCTTTTTTTTGTGAAGAGGGAATGCTCAATTTTGTTTTTCAAATGTTTTCTTTTATAACTAGAGGTGAAGCTCCGTGGTTAAAAAAGTTCGTATAGACTTTGAGAGTATTAATTCGATTAATTAGCATCAACATATCGATCTGTATAATTATAAAGGGCATTGGATCAAATTTGAATATTTAAAAAACTATACTACTCGATTAGGGAATCACGACCAGCAAAAGAAACAATAAAAACGCGATTAAGTCTATCAAGACATGCTTACGTCTAATCATTTACCAAAAACTTTCAAATAATTAGTTCAAACCAAGTACCATGCGAATGACAATGACTGATTCTTTTTTTTATGAATAAAAAATAAGTATAAATTTTTTTATAATATTCATAAACTCTACTTAATCAACTGAATTAAATTTTCTTAATGACTAATTCTTTCAACTGAATGTAAGCTTATTTTATTTTATAAATTTAATTAAAATATAATTAAATACATGTCATTTATTATGAATAAATATATGTATAGATAATTGTTAAATTTTATAATAGTTATTTAAAAATTTATATTTAAAGTGATGTTATTATTATTAAAATTACAAGTCTTATTTTGTTTCATAACCAAAACATTTAATTTGGTTGTTGAGAGTGGACTGGTCTGTGGTCAGTGGTCAGTGGTCAAAGTAGTTGATCTGCATGCCTATGCCTGTTATATATCCCGCACGTTGCATGCATGCCGCTATTTTGATAACCAATAATTAGTTTTACTGTAAATGTAGTTTGGCTTGCTGGACTTTCACATTGCATGCATTACGTGAATTGAGATATATTTCTTACTTTTATTTTTATATGACATATTCCATTTGACTAAAATATTTTCTTGTCTTCTTTATGCGTTATTAATGCAAAAAACTATTATAGTAAGTTTAAATTTACTCGAATTTATTTTTGAATAAAAAATGACACATTATAATTTTATAAAAACAAAAAATATATTAAAAATTTTACAGGAATAAAATTTGAACATTTTCATATTTAATTATAAGGATGAAAAATATATATTTTAGCTTAGTATATATATAGGGGCGGATAATATCCAGCCTAATTAAAATATACTAGAGTGTTTTTGGTTTGCATTTTCATTTTCTGTTTTCATTTTTAAAAGATTAGAATTCTGAAAACATGTTTAGTTTGACTTCTTATTTTTTGTTTTCATGAAATAAAAATACTGAAAATTTAAGATATATTGACTTCTTGTCTTTTTGTATTTTTATATTTGCTTAAAATTACATTCATTGTCACTGCAATTTCATTTTACCTGAAATGAGGTTTATGTTCTCAACTGAAAACACTTAAAACGAGATTTTATTGTTTTCATTTTCTAGTTGTTTCCTGTTTTCATTTTCACTTAAAATGTTTTCAGAAATTCAACCAAATACATTTTCATCATCGTTTTCTGTTTTCAGTGAAAATGAAAACAGAAAACAACCAAACCAAACACTCCCTTAGCAACCAACATCAAAATATTTAAGACAAAAAAGTAACCAAACAACAAACAAATCTAAAAAGATTTCAATTATTACTCCCTAAAATATCTCAATTAATATTGTCATGATTATCGTTGTCACCACTATAATTACCACCACCTACATCACTATCATCAGTCGTCACCACCTTTGTTGTTATGACCTCTATCATCGTTCTTTCCACCATCATGATTGTCATCGTTGTCACCACTATTGTCATCAGTTGCCACCATCGTCGTCGTTATGACCACTGTTGCCATCACCACCATCGCCAACGACGGTCATGCCAATAGCAGTAGTGACAACAGCGACGGTGACGACGATCATGCTAACGGAGGTGGTGACAGTCATGGTAATAGTGACGAGTTAACGATAATTGAGATATTTTAGGACGTGATTTGTTTGATGAATCTTTTAGAGATTTAACAGTTATATTAGATTTTAATTTTGAAATATTTTAATCTCAATCATCTATTATTTTGAATCTAATGATTGTTATTAATTATTCTTGTGTAAGAAAGTGTTCTCACAAGAGTATATATATATATATATATATATATATATATATATATATATATATATATATATATCATCATCATCATCATCAAAGTCATGTAATATAAAGTAACTTTTGGTGCAGATGCATGTTGATGGAAAACACTCTTGACATCAAGGTAGTTACAATATTTCTTTAATTAATTATCTATAACAATATATAAAAAAAGTATATAGGAATTTGGTGTATACATTTATTTGGACTAAATTATCCTTTAAAACTGCCTAAATCTTATGCGAAGATTATGGATATTGGACAATTAAAAAATTAAAAATTCACTTTGCGTATCAACCCTTGTAATGTTGTAGCTAACGCTTTAAGTATTTCATCGAAGGAATGTTTGCAAGAATGAAACTCAAAGGAATTGACGGGGTCCACACAAGTCGTGGAGCATTTGGTTTAATTCGATGCAAAGTGAAGAACCTTACCAGGGCTTGACATGCCACGGATCCTCTTGAAAGAGAGAGACACCTTTGGGAACGTGAACACAAGTGGTACATGACTATTATCCGCTCGTGTTGGGTTAAGTCTCTAACCCTTAGTTGACTGAGATAATACTCTTGAAAATATATAATGATATATCGTATTTTATTCAAATAAAACTCAGTATAATTAACGCCTAACTTATATGAATAAAATTTGATGGAGTTCTTTCCTCTCTTTTTTTTTTCTTGGGTCGTTGAGAGGTTGATGATCATCTTTGTTCTATACATCATCATGTATTATTTAAAAAGGATAAATTTTGTTGAGTGTTTATATATATATATATATAAAAGACAAACTTTAGGTAGTTCTACGAAAGTGGGCCGAAGTCTATCTGGTCACTTGCTAGAAGTTGTTATTCCCTTCATTTTTTTTATAATTCATTTATCAATATGATTACGTTTTTTTTATCACATATATACATTTTCTAAAATGTAACATATATTCTTAATGTATATTCAGTTATATGCGTGACGTATTGCGCCTGATAATAGCAACGTTCCATCAGTCAAAGTCAGAAAAAAAAAAAACTGACTTTCCATCACTCAACCCCATGGCTATTTAATATTTTAATTAACTTCTTTTATATATTATATTTAACAACTTAATCCTGCCCAGAAAATTTTCATTATATATGAGAGAGAATCTTGTTAAGTGGAATACAGACTACATCCTTTTTAACTTTAATATTTAAAAAAAGTTGACATATTTGATCCTTCTTTAATAAATAAATTTCATTACAGATTTTCTAATTCCAACGTATACATGATAGAGAACCAAAGCTAAAATATTTGTAAGAAGTAGTATTTGTTGCGTTAATTAAAAAGACAATAGTCATATAATGCATACTTTTATTAGTAGTTAAAATCATTTAATAGAAGATTAATAAATTTTGTTTTACCCTAAGAATTAAAGATAAGTATAAAAATTTTATAATACCTCACATGACGTCATTTTAATTAATTGAAATAGAGTCTCTTAGTTTAAACCGATCGAGTTTATGAATACATATTAGAAAAATCATATTATAAAATATTTTACTTCTCAATTTTGCTAATTAATATTTGTAATATATACAGATAGACAGGATAAAATAGAATTGAAGATAATATATTAATTAACAACGAGGCTATGGTGATCAGAGACAAGTGATGAAGGACAGCCTTTGAGAGAATTAGTTTGCTCCAAAGATAAAGGAATAAATGATATGTAAGGGAAACACGCTTAAATTATGCCAAATTTATCTTATGGTATAAACTAATAGGTAAAAAAATAAAAATAAGTATGTCAAAAAGGAAACCCTCTTTTTTCCCTACCATATTATTATTGTCGTTGGTTCTCCTAACATTCTCACCTATAAATTCTTAGGCCTCTAGCCAATCATGAACACCACATATACCTGATAGAAAACTATGCAGATAAGTATGGCCACTAATAATAGTGAAGAGTAAAATTAAGTATTGACATTAAATAAAGATCGGGAACCTAAAAAATTCTTAAATAAAAAAAGATTATTCTTAATTATACAATATTCCATCCATATGCTAGAAATATCATGACGGGAAAAGGACAATTTAAAAAAAAAAACTACATAACGAATATATGTGGCAGAATTGTCATATTTTAAAATCAAATCAAATATATTCATTCATTTGCTTTGGCAACAGTAGACGCTAAGCTCACCAGAAAACTAAAATAAGTAATAGATCTGTCAATCAGGTAATGGATACATCGAAATAGAGAAATACTAGCACAGACATGATGCAGTAAACTCATGCAATAGGTTTACTTTATGTGAATATTTACCTCTAAATGTGACTATAATTAATCATGATGAGATTCAACACTGGTGTTATATTTGAGTGAAATCTACTTTATTTTAATTAAAAAGCGAAATAAAATAGCATGCTGAAGGGCAATATATATAAACATAAAATCAGTTTAGTATAAAATTTTATCAGGTCTTTAAATAAAAGCTAAAGACAATTTTTCAAATATTTAAACCGGGAATAGGCTAACTTATAAATAGTTAAATACATGGTGGGTGCTCGGTTAGTTAGATGAGGTGTGACTCACAATACAATAAAAATAATTCAATATTTAAGGCCATAAACTTATTGTTAAAAGCTTATACAAATAGAGTTTGCAATTAGTAATATTTAAAGTGAACAAACAGGTGACGACAAATATTGACACTCCAAAATTCAAAGTTCAATAAGCAAGATGCCAAAATCCATGGAACTTTCAAAGAAGCAACCATTAAGAATATTATAAGCAAAGATCTGCACGTTGTGCCACAGTAGTCATCAGAAAAATACAATTATTTAAACAAATTCCGATGCTATATATGAAACATTGAACCATTTAGTTCATGGCACACACACTGGTGTTTCCACCAAATACAGTGAGCAAAGTTAGCTAAAAATTAAAACATGGCTTCCGCCACCGTGGATTCCGACTTTGAATTCTTGGAATCTGTTCAACAATACCTACTTGGACACGATTCCGTCAATCTCATGCCTGAAACCCAACAAACTGCATCTCATGATCCATTTTCAGACCCTAAATGTGATGGTGATTTGGAGAACATCATTGTTTTCCGAAGTGAGGATGCAACGGCTGTGGTGGCGCGTGATGTCCACGCGCCACCAACATGGAAGCATTACAGAGGGGTGAGACGTAGACCATGGGGAAAGTTTGCGGCCGAGATTAGGGATCCAAAGAAGAATGGAGCTAGGGTTTGGCTTGGGACTTATGATACTGAAGAGAAAGCAGCTTTGGCATATGATAAAGCCGCTTTCAAAATGCGTGGGCGAAAAGCTAAGCTGAATTTTCCTCACCTTATTGATTCCGATATGTTGTCGGAGGAGGTGATGGTGACAACTTCCAAGAGAAGTTTAGCGGAAAATTCTCCACCCTCATCACCGTCGTGGTCGTGTTCAGATGATAGCTTAGAATCACAAGGGGCAAAGAGGAGGAAGAGCCTGGCTGATCTACTGAATAAATTAGCCAAGAATAGAAGCCATGTCAAGGTGGAACGTTGAGTGGGCTTAATGAGCCTTCAACGATATTTGTAATCTAATATGATGTTCATAGAGTGTAATTTTGTTCACCATTATGCACTTGTTATGTTTGAATGAAATTGTTTGCATACACCATTGGTGAAGTTCAAGTTGTGATGAAATATCAATAAAACCAAGAAAAACAGTTTGATACATGTTCAACTTTTAACTTGCACTATGGATTTTGATTATTAGTTGTAAAATAAATAAAAAAATTATACCATAAACATGTGGGGGGGGGGGGGGGGGGAATTAATTTATTTGGTTGATTTTTACAACCTCATCCAAATTAAAAACGATAGATATATGCATTATGCAATACTTAATTTTTTTTGTTAACTCCACCCTCCGGTGGTTAAAAGGTTATCGTCAGCAAGTGATGAAACATAGATGAGAATGAGTGTACAAAAAGTAGAGGTTAATTTGGTAAAATATGGTATGCATTTGTTGGTGTTTAAAAGCTTAATTTGAGTTTATGTTTGAGTTAAAGAGAAGCAGAGGAAGAGGAAAGGTGGTAAAAACGAACAATTAAAGAGGGAAAAAGGAAAGGAATGCTTTGATTTTCCCTTTTTTGATCAAGTTGGTTTGATTCAATTAGTATGTAAAACTTTCTAAATTTAAACAAATTAATGTGTATAGATATGCACTCTTGTTCTTAAATCGAAGTATTTAGTAATTTGGGGCACCACAACCAACCCTACCTTTGCATCGCCGCCAGCTAATGAGGCCATGGGAAGCCTTGTCCTTCCCTGCGTACCTACTTTCATTCAATTTCTTTAATCATTACTTTTAACAATAGTACTGTTCCTTAATTATAAGGTTTTTGTTAACCGATGCTTTTAAGAGGGTTGGTTTTTCTTTTGGAAAGCGGGCCCAATTTCGCACTGAAACATTATGCAAAGCAGTAAATAGAGGATGCTTTCGTTGATTCTAACATTAAACAGTTAGCCCTTTATTAATTATTATTTTAAGGCTCTTTTAAAGGTTGTGGGGGGTAATTAATGTATTTGACATTTTAAGGGGTCATACTTATCCGGCTGGTTGTGTTGCAGTCGCGTCTTTTTTTCTTCTTCTTAATACAAGTTATTTCTATTATGCCATTAATAAATTTACATAGAGAATGAATTTTACCAACACAACCATTCAATTATAACTGTATATAACTAATTCATTAAAAAAAACTATATAATAACTAATTATCTTTGAATATATCGAAGTTAGTTTGTAAAAAATTTCTTCTGTATTTTGTCCCAATAAAATTATAATATCATTTTTTGGTCCCAAGCTAGGTGTCGATAAATTTAAACCTACGTAATATTTTTTTAATTTAAATATTAAAATACAAATTCTTGGGATTAAAAGCCACAATAAATTACAAGGAAAAAAAATAAAAAATGTATGAATTGAACCACCTCTCTCTCTCTCTACCTCCACCTCATAACAAACACAATAACTATCACAAAAGATCACATACACTTACACTCACGGATCCCACCCACACATCCAAATTCAAATCAAAACCCCCCCTTTTCCTCCACCGTCGCAAACCCACCCCCACCACAAAACAACAAGATCTGACCAAGAACAAGAATCAAGAACATGAACAGATTTGAATGACCAACAACGAGAATCAAGAACAAGAACAAATCTCGGAGAAGAAGTCGAGGAGGTAGATGAAGGAGGCAATGAGGGAGAAAATGTTGACGAGCTCCTCCTTCTCCTATTTGCACTTCTTGGCCTCGACCTTCTTGTCGTGACGTTGAGGAAGTTGGTGCTGCTGTTGGAAGTGCTACTTGGGGTGCGGTGGGGGCTTTCCGTCAAAGGAGTCGTCGTCGGAGGAGGCGGGGAAGGAGGCATCGTTGGTGTTGGCGAGGAAGAGGAAGGGTATGAGAAAGAAAAAGAAATAATAAAGCTGATGCGTGACTTACTTTTAGTGGACAATCATATGTCACGTACACTCAGAAAATAATACATTATAATTTTATAAGAAAGAAAAACAAATAAAAAAATTTATTAGGACAAAAACACTTTAATATATTTATATGAACAAAAAAACATATTTAACTTAAAAAATACTAATCATATTTCTAAGATATGGATACGATATACCTATTCAAGTCAGTCCAGTCATTGGAAATTTAAATAATTTGCCTGAGATTTCAAATTTAAACTTCATTATTTCTATGTGTGTACAGAACACATGATAATTTTTTGTAAAAAAAAACACACACACATGAGAAATAAAAACAATTAACTAATCTTAAGCATATTATTATTAAATTCAAGATTACTTATTCCAAATGTGAGTAGCAAAATAGGAAAGGCTCAGATTCCTATGTTAACGGAGATCTCACAAGATTACTGCCTATACTTATTTCATAAATAGGGTCGGGATGGATGATGGATCATAAATTCATAATACCATCTCATGCATTCCTGCAAATATATTTTTTGTTATAATATTTTATGCAAATTTTGTCTAATTTACATATCTTTAAAGTTAAGATAAAAATTTGTTTTATTAATATTTTGCGGTGTATAAGTCCATTATTAATGATAAAAAAAAATGAGAAATAATATGTTGCTCCTATGTTACAATAACCAACACGTTATGACACACCAGGATTATCAATTATTTATTCATTATTTGGAAAATACAATTTGAAGATTTCTAAAGGAAGATACAAATTCTCGCATGTTAGCATAAAAAGAAGTAAATAAAATAAATAAATAAAAGAATAGCAACCCTGAATGGAGGTTGCAGACACTGTAATAACAATGCTACAGAGTACAAACTGGGAGAAAAATACAGGGAAAAAAGCAGTGCTGATAAAATAGATATGATATATTATAATATACTTACTCTTCACATTTGACGTTACGAGAGATTGCGATATTGCCCGAAATCCACACTTGGTATGAAGAATTTCAGCAACATCATCCTTTGCATAAGCAAATCAGCTAGCACTTTCCTCAACAAATTTGCACGCTGTACACCTGCCAGCAGAAGATGGTATCTTGTCTTGAGACTCTTGACATTGGTACAACAACAGCATGTTACTGAGTTCTAATAAACTTCCACCTGTGGTCCAGTATCAGATTACCATTTATTGAACTGGCAACACCATATGAACAATCATGGCATGATATCTCTCTTCATTTGTTTTTCATCTGCTAGGAGATGCTTAGATTTTAATAGTTGTATATATTGCTGTAGACCAAAAATTTTCTTAGACATCAAATCAATTTCAATAGAGAATTGTTTCTGAATTTGCAAATCCGCAGTGGCTTTGAACGAAATATGATCTTCTTATTGATAGAAAGTGAGAGGCCATTGGGATAAAGGGTGAGTGACGCTATGCCATTTGAACAAGCCAAAAGAGAACGTCATTTCCCTATAATCCAATTGAGACAGCCATTTCCCTAAATACATATTGGATCCACAGGTGACAAGCCAACAAGATTTTCGACATTATCAAAGTTAACGGTCTCATGCAAGATGTAGGTAATTATAATAATCAAAATAATGATACGATAACCTTCCCATTACAGCTCACCTCAACCAGAGACGTCCTTGCTTTGACACATCTAAGTGATAGACAAACTCATCAAAGGAAACCTGAAACATGTAAAATATCATGGACAAACTTAACTTGACTGTTGCATCTGTTGTTCCACTTATACAAAAACAAGAAATAAGGGAAGGAAAACAGAAAAAACTTAATGAGAAACTACAACGGAATGATAAATCAAATAAGCATTAAAAATTTGAAATGAACTTCACGAGGATTTCAAACTTTCTAGAACTTCAATGGGAAGAGGCAAATGTAAGGCTACCTGATGAATTACAGAATCTGTGCCATTCATAACCCCAAATGTTGATCACATTAACATAGTAATCGAATGCAGAATTCAGTATCAAGATGCCAAAATCTCACATCATATCCAGCAAGTATATTTTTTACCCCAATACTTCGACAGCAAAATCCAACTGGTTACTGATCCAGATGTAACCAACCTTAGAAAGCATCAAATCACATCATAAATTTTGTTACTTACTGACTTTGATTGCTAAATGGTTTTCCTTGTATATTCTTGCAGACAAATCAGAAACAAGATCATACTTATTGCTTTCATAGCATGCAGTCATAAATGCCGCTATTGTTACACGATTGACATTAGGGTCCTTGTCTAGTAACTTATGAAAGAACAGCGCTGCCATACCTACTTTCCTCTCACTACATAGCTTCCTGACCAGGGTATTAACTGTCCGGACCCAGAGTTTCTTTTCCAGCCTTTCAAGAACAACCATAGCAGAGCAACCGTCATCTATCTTGCAATATTCATAAGCCAAAGTTACTCGAGTAACTTCACATGGAGTAAGGCCCTTTTCTATCATGGCATCATACAAACAACGAGCCTCATCTAATTTTGACTGTTTGCACAGCCCACTTATAAGAGCACCATAAGTAATAGAATCCGAAGCACAACCATGGTCACTCATCCTATGGAAAAACTTCAAAGCCAATCTCAAATTACCTTCTCTGCAATAACCACATATCATCGATGTATAAGTTTTGTTCGTAGGAACAAGTCCAAATCTCACAGCTTCCTCAAAAAACATCTCACTTTCTTTCATTCTTTTTTCCCTACAGAACACTGCAATCAATGTAGTGTATGAATGAATGTCAGGTTGAATACCACTCTTGACCATCTTATTGAACAACACCAACGCTTGCTTAATCTCCGCCTGTTTGCAATGTTCAGATATGAGAATAGTATAAGTAACTTTATCAGCGTCCAACCCATTACGAAACCCACTCTTAAGCACCTTGTAAGCCTCTTGCACCCTTCCCTTTTTACAAAGGCCATCGACAATGGCATTATAGGTACAAACATTGGGACTGAAACCTTCCTCATTCATCACATTCATCAACTCATATGCCCTTTCAAAATTCCCAGCTTTGCAGTGCCCATCAATGAGAGTCGTGTACGTGTTCGTGTTAGGGGCCAATCCCTGCTCCTTCATCCGGCTCAGCAGCATTTCAGCGCGGTTCATTTTCTCATCCCTGCAATACCCACTAATCATGGCAGTATACGTAAGCACATTCGGCTTATGATTTTCACTTCGAACAAGCTTAAGAAACAATCTAAACGCCTTCTCAGTCCACCCTTTCTTGCACAGACCATCAATCAAAGCCGTGTGAGTATACACATTCGGCTTCCACCCTCTCCCAACCATCTCCTCCAACATCTCAAAAGCCTGCTTCACGCTACCCCTCTTGCACAACCCCTCAATCATACACGTGAAGTTAATCAAATTAGGCCTCAACCCCATCTCACAAAACCTCCGAAAATACCACAATGCCCTCGTCACAAAACCCTTCTCACAGAACTCCCTCACTATCAAACTCAAAGTCGCATTATCAACCACAAACCCTCTCTCAATCATACCACCCAACCACCTATCCGACTCCAAAACATTACCCAATTTACAATAACCAACAACCATGACCCTGTAGCTGACACAATTCGGTTGCACCCCTCTCGCACACATTTCATCAAACAGATTCTCTGCATACTCAACCAACCCCATTTCAGTCACAATCTTAACGACCCAGTTCAGAGTTTTGGTACTGGGAGCCAACCCCTGGTTGTGCATTTCGATGACCATTTCAATAGCTTCTTTGACCCTCCCGATTTCGGCGAAACTCTTCACCATGCACTGCATGACTTCGTGGGCCTTCTCGAAATTTTTGTTTGAAATGAGAGATGCTGCGCACGCGATGTAGAGGCGCGTGAAGTGGCGGAACTTGGAGGAGGCAATGGCCCAGTTGAAGAAACTCAATGCCACCATTGAACCGGCGTCGGAGGCGAGGGAAGCGACGATGGTGACGGCTTGATCGTGAGTTAGGGAATTGGGGTCCACGTCGAGGTGGAGGGTTGGAGGGGAAAATCTCGCGTGGTTGTAGTGGTGGTGGTAAGAATCGTATACCAGTGAGCACACGCGTGTTACAGTGGACTGCACACAAGATGGTGATGTGATGTGGGTAAGCGTTTTTGTTCGAAGGATGAAGAGTGAGGTGAGCCTGTGTGGAGAGGCATGAGTTCTGAGAATGACAGAGGACAACATGAAAAGAGTGTTCACTGCAACTCTGCAAGCCAAGTGAAGTGTGGTGATTCAGGCCTCACTCCTTGTCTTTTAACTCATCTTAAAGAGAACATGTCAAAGTAAATTATTTCATAAACACTAGTGTTAATTTTAAAGTTATTATCAAACAAATTCAAATTCGAGTAGTTTGAATGAAAAAATATAATTATACACCAAAGATTATCTACAGGTTCTCTCAACAGACATTATTCTCACAAAATCAACATACACATTTTACTAATAACATAATTAAAAAATTAAAAAATATTAACTTTTGAAATATTCAATCAAAATATATAAAAAAAAATCCATGCACCACAAATGATCAAAAAGTTGCATGCAAGATAATAATTGCAAAAACAAAAAAATATATATATTAATATATGACAGGTTATCGTGAAATTGTGACCAAATTTAAAAAAAGTTTTCTTCAGAATTGCAATTTGCAACTGAAATTTTCTCTTTAATGTGATTTCTCACATTTAATTTTAAGTTCTGAGTTGTAATTTGTTTCTTTTTGACAAATTAAGAATGCATCTGGGGAGTGTATTTTCATTTTCTGTTTTTATGTTCTGTTTTCATTTTTTGAAAACTATTTTTATTTTTAAAAGATTAAAATTCTAAAAATATGTTTGGTTTGACTTTTTATTTTCTATTTTCATGAAATAAAAATACTGAAAATTTATTATATATTGACTTATTGTCTTTTTGTATTTTTATATTTGCTTAAAATTATATTTATTGTCACCGTAATTCTATTTTATCCGAGATGAGATTTCTATTCTCGACTGAAAATGATAATTTATTGTTAGTTAAAAATATTTTTATATCATAATTTAAATGATCTTTTTAAATTGAAAATAGAATAAATGTTTAAAAATATTTATTTATTATAAATTTTAATCCACTCTAAATAAATAAGAATGGTTATCTGGAACGCTGGAGTCTTTTCTTTTCAGTTATTTCTTATCTATTTTTATAAGAAATGTATAAAATAATTCATAGAGATTAGAGTATAATTGAGAAAAAAATAATTAATGTTATATTGGGATTCTGAAAACTATATATAAATAGAACCAAAGTTTTTCAAAATATCGGACAGTTAAAAAAAACCGAGGGAATATTATATAGATATAGATACGTCTACTGATACAACATATTGTGGAAAAGTAAAATTGTTTAACTTTTTTTTCCAATTTTTTTTATAAAATGAATTGAATCCAACTATCATATGTAACCAACGTAACAAAACTTTAATTTTAAAATAAGAAATGTTTTATACAAAAATATTTTAAATTAACATTTATTTTATATATATATATATATATATATTAATGTGCAATATTTTTATATTAAAATGGTCATGCACAAAAAAAAAAAAATTGATCATACATTTTTTTTTCACTTTATATTAATCACATGAATGTAAAATCACTCGTAACATTACATCATGATGATACGTTATAAAGATGACTCAAACTTTTAATCATTATACGGCTAAATTAGTTATTTCATTTTTTTTTCATTTTTTAATGTTAACAGATACTATCAGATATATAATTTGTAAGAACTTATTTAATAAAATTCCTAAATAACTACAATATTTAATATATTTAATTTTCATAATCATGACTTCATGAAAAAAAGTTACAATTAATATGGTTAATTAAATAAAAAAATATAAATAATGTCTTAAAATCACTTTTTATGCTTTAATATTTTTTTGTGCATACTTAATAATTAACTTACAATAAAATAATAAATATTGTCAATTAAGTTTCTAGTAAATTAAATTTTTTATATTTTAATTCTTAGCATTTCAAAATTTATTTAAAAACTTTTAATTTTTTATTAATTTTTTTTGAGTATTTTTAGTCTCTTATTTTTTTTTGTCCATTTTTAATCTCAAGGTTTAATCTTGAGTAACAAAGAAATGAGGAACTAAAAATGTTAAAAATATTTTAAAGGAAGAATTTGTTAAAAATATTTTAAATGACTAAAAATTGAGATCTAAAAAATTGGAGTTACTAAACACTTAATTAACCTTAATAAATAATATTAATTTCTCTTTACTTATAAGTAATACGTGTTCAATTTGCAATCAATTATCTAACTTTGGTTATAAATCCCTTATAGCGTGTTAAAATCGTACCGATAAAAAAAATGTCTTCGTCTCACTCGTGACTCGTCTCTGTCCCCTCTCTGACAATTTCCGAGTCCTTCTCTTTTCCGATGGCTTCTACAAAGGTGGGTTTGCTTCAATCTCCATGCAATGTTCCATATTTATCTCATTCGTACTAAAGTTTCGTTTTTTCTTTGTATTACTGTGTGGGTTTCGTGTACCCTTGCTATCAGGTCAACAATCGAGGTTCCCCTGGATCAAAAAGGTTTCGAAACGACGGTACATATATGATCTTTATGGTGCCTAATACTGCAAGTAGCTTCTTTTCCTTTCCCCGTGTCTTGTTTTATTATCTGGGCTTGCAACAATGTTTTTTTTTTTTTTTTGCTGCATGAAGAGGAATTAGCACTATGCTTTTGTATTCTGGACTGTGTGAATTCAAATTTATGAGGTGAAATTTGTTTTTGGTTAGGCACAAAATGTGGTGTAATCAAAGGAGAGAATTTGTGCTTTCATACTCAGTGGTAGTGTATAAGTTGATTTTAACTTAGATAAAAGTTTAATTCATTTTATCTTTTTATTTTAAGTACTTAGTACTCACTGAGAGGTTATATTCTTCTTCTATGAAACTTGCTGAAAAGTTTATACAAATAGGACCACAGAGTAGTGTCTCAGAAAAAGGTGTGCTGCTTATGATGTCATTCATTTAGAAGTTGAACCTGGTTTTGTAGTCAAGGGGAAAACCTGAGAGGGCCTGTTTTATTGATTGGGAGAAGCTGTTTTATATTTGAAAGTGAATTTTGTTTGCCAAGAGAAGTTTTCTTGATGAGAGAGGTCGAGAAAAGGGGAAAGAAAACATTCTCTTCCAAAATAAATGTAAAGGGGAAAATATTTGCACTTAAAGGGCTTGTAATTTGATAGGAAATTTGATTTGACAGTGATTAAAGAGTGCGATGACAATTACAATTGTAAACTACTTTGCTTGATTTTCTTTTGGTTTTAACCATGAAATCCATGTTCATTTTCATTGCTCCATGTACTAATTAAATTGTTGCTGCCATGGAGCGGAGAGTAAGAGAGACCTTCTTTTTAGCTTATCTGAAAAGCATTAATACTGTCCCTTTTGATGACCCTTATTTTCTGTAGGAGATGACCTCATGCATGGACCTAGTGAAAGTTTACCTATTTACGTTAATTCAATGCTCCTGGCATATGAATGTTCAAATGTTTATAACACTTAGATTGTTCTTTTTTTATTGGAATCAGCTTCGCGTAAAGATGGAGATTGGACCTGTCCTAATTGTGGGAACTTAAACTTTTCTTTTAGAACTGTTTGCAACCAGGGACACTGTGGTGCCCCAAGACCATCCCTAACTATAACTCCAGTAAGTGCATGCTTGTTTTGGATTGTCATTTCATATCTTGGTGAATGAATAATTTTATTTGAAAAGGTATGCAATGGACAAACTCCTGAACTGGATGTGTACAAATAGATGACCTATCGTTCCAAAACAATAAAAACTTCGTACCCCATTGCCCAGAGGCTCTTCGCTATGCGAAGGTATGGGGGAGGGATATTGTACGCAGCCTTACCCTTGCATATGCAAAGAGGCTAAACAATAGAAGAGAAAAAACTTTCAAGGAAACCACAGTGGACTCTATTTCATATCATGTTTTTTGTTTTCTTCTCAGTTTTGGAATTTTGTTTGTAGAAGCAAATATATTTATCTCTTTTTCTAGTAACTTTATTACTTGAATAGTGAAAGATCCAAATCTCCTGTAAATATTTGATACTTCATGTTATAGTTTCTGGGTGAAAAATTTGTGGAATGGGTATCTATAAATATAAATTAATTTATCCCAGTATATGATGTTAAGCTTGAATAATTAAAATTAATTTATCCCAGTATATAAATTAATTATGAATATAGATTTTTCTTAGCATATAATTCTTGGTTAAAATTAGCTCTAAGTGACAACAATGAATTAAAAATTTGTATAATTGTTGTTTTATGCTTGGTAACTTTTAATTTTGACAAGTGTTTGATTGATTGGGATCTGCAGCCAGCCCCCATTATAAGCCCATATAGAAACAGTCATCCCTTCTACCATGGTGGTTTTGGCATTCCTCCTCCATCATATGGAATACCAAGTCAGTTTGGATCCCCAATACCTCATCCTGGCCTACAGTATGATTATGGTTTGTATGCTAGGGCTCGTGCACCATACAGTCCATTGCCCATGTTCCCACCTGCAAGCTTTGGAGGTATTCTTCTAGTAACTGTATCGGTGTTTCTTTAGTTGTGCACCTATAATTATTTAAGTTACCATTGAATCAGGTATTAATTATGGCCCAAGGCCCAGAATTGATGGCTATGGATATGGCTTTCAAAGTCCTCCTCCTCCATGGGCTGAAGGATTAGTAGCTGATAATTTTGCATCTCGAAAACGCAGAGGAGGTATTTTCAGGATCTATTACCTCTTGATTTATCTGTATATCATGGTATCTTTGGTATATTTGTTTGTTTCTTGTTTTCATATATTAATTCACCTTAAGAATTTTCTTGCTCTTCGACTAGTTGTCCTTTGCAAAAGGTTAGCTTAATAGTTTTTTAAAATATTGAACTTGGCTTAGTAGTTATACCAATGTGTTGTGGGAAAGAAAAAAAAAATACTTATAAATAAGTGTTGTTTTTGAAGAACTTCAGTTTAAGAAGCAAAGCTTGTTCCACAAGGAAAAGAAGCAAGTTTCGATGTAAATGCTCACTTCTCACCATATTATATAAAGATATATTGAAAATATGAAGTATTAACATAAAAGACTTTAGAAATCTATTGGAGTGTGAAATGTAATAATTACCTGTTGTTTTTTCAACTACTACCCGCTAGCCTTTGTAGTTCATAGCTGGTATTTTAGAGTTTGACTTTATGGTTCATAATAAAATTACAAAACTAAGGCTCTAACATCTGTCATCAAGATCCATCTTCAACATCATTGTTAACTTATTATCAAGTGTATCAATTTTATCACAAGTAGTAAAGATTAAAATGGAAGTCTAAGTGTCGAATTCATGTGAACTTTGGTTGTACTTAAGTGATGCAAACCCAATTATTAAGTAATGAAAAGAAGTAGAAAAAGATAAAGATAAAGAATTGGAAGTGTGAAATTTGGAGTAAGATAAAGAAAAAGATAACAAGAAAATAAATAATAACTTAAATGCAAAAAGTGAAATCAGAATGTGATAATGTTGGGGCCTAATATGCCAAAACTACTTATAATGTAATGTAAAAGATTTTCTCTACTTAATGAAATCCCTGTTTCCACCCGCATCTACTAAATTACCCTATCTTTGGTTTCTCACATGGAGGGCCTAGTTATTTATCCTTTCCCCCCAAATTTCTTTGTAGAGACAAAAGTAACAAACCGCATTAAGATAAGAGATGCAAGAATTCTTTAGGGCAAAACAAATATCAATTTATTTCTAGTAATGAATTTATTTAGATACCCTTCCCCAGTTCTTTAAAAAATAATCATTTTTCAATGCATTATCCTTTAAACATTATATGGGTGATCAGACCATAATAACAGAAAAGTACAACGAAGAATAATAGAAATAGAATTGCATTAAATAGATAATAGGGAAGAATTACATTACAAGAGTTTGGCCTCTAGGCTCCCAACAAAAGGGATTTAGCCTCTCATACCCATGAGAGGTTTTACACTTATGGGGCTCATGGAAGAAGGGGTTGGATGACTAATAGCAAGAAAATGGGGAATGGCTAAGGAAGAGGTTTCCTCTAAGGGATAGGCTCAGACTTTGTATAGCTGAGACTTGGTGTCTCTTTTCCTTTTGCTTCCTACTCCTTTTATAGGCCTAAGGTAGCTTACTTTTCACGCTGACCTCGTGCTTAGCGCGGACTTTCACGCTAAATGCGAATCTGGGCTTCCTTGTGGGCCTTCTCGCGCTAAGCCTATGTTGCGTGCTGAGTGAGACTGCACGCTAAGCTTGAACTCGCCCGCTAAGCGAGAGTATGCGCTAAGTTTGGATTGCGCGCTGAGTGAGCTGTCCAATCCTTATTCAATGCTTTTTCTTTCAGATTTTCTTTAATTTCTTCTAAAGTGCTTGAAATCTTCTTTTTTTTGTTTATTTCTGCTAATAAAAAATTGCAAAGATGTTAATTTCTTCGTTATTTCATTAAAATCGATAATAATGTGAAGAAATTATTATCATTATTAGTCAAAATTGACTATCAAATTAGCTCAGATTTTGCAGTTATCAATCATCTGACACACTCAGGCAACAGACAAAATCAAAGTGTATGTGTTATATTCTGCATTTATATGAACCTTTGCAGTAGAATCATTAACATTGCATCTTAATTGTCTTAATACATTAAGCAAGAAAAAAGAAATATAAAAAAATGAACCATGTTGCATTGTTTGTGCAGGGCCTGATGGTTTGTCTGAAGGGGACTGGATTTGTCCAAGGTGTGACAATGTTAATTTTGCCTTTAGAACCACTTGCAACATCAAACATTGTGGAGCCGTCAAACCTGTAAGTGTTTCATCTTTGTTTTGCAATGCTCTAATGATTGCCTTTTTACATGAATCATGAATGAATATTGCACCTAAAGATAAAATGAATTATAAGAGGGAGAGTCTTTAGAAAATAATCTTTAAATAATTACAAAATGAGAAAAATATGCGAATGTTGCTTTTTTTAAAAAAGTAAAAATATGTGATATTCTAAACTAATCAGACTTAGCTCAATGTTTTACCTTTCAAGTTTTACCTGTTAGTTTGGATGATTTTTCTACTTAGCAACTTAACTTTTTATCATGTTATAGTGTGTACCTTATGTTGCTTTTATCCCTTCTTTTAATAGATTTTTGTTAGGGTGAGGGTATTTTCTTTCCTTGTTTTCAATGTAACATTATTTACTGATTTTTACTTTTCCTTGTTTTATTGAAGAGCTCAAACAAACCAAATACAGCAGTTATCCCTGAAGGTAGTTGGACTTGTGAAAAATGCGGTAACCTCAACTATCCCTTTCGAAATGTATGCAACCGCAAAGACTGTAGAAATGAGAAAACAGTTTCTGCCTAGTGACATCTCTATATTGTAAATAGAGGCTTCATTGCATTTGTCTCCTTTTGTAAAGGAAAGTTACTCTTAAATGATAATTTTTCTATAATGATAGCCGGGACTTTTAAGGGAAAGGTTTTCCTACATATAATTTTGCCTTGATTATTGATGATAATTCTTTTTCGGAATTTAATGTCAATTTATATTGAACGACTACCAAAAGTGGTGGCATCTAATATTTTGAGGCATGTCATTGTTCATATTAAATGGTAAATAATAGTTCAGTTTAAACAAACTTATTTGTTAAAAAAACACTTATTTTAATAAAATAAATAACTTTATGTTTTTTAATGTTTTTGTCTAAACTAATTTTGCTTAAGAAAAATAGCTTTCACCAATGTTGTTATCACTAATGTGACCCATCACCATCCTCAGTCACTTTTGTCAGCACACACGATAATGATAATAGTAATAATGTGATAATATTAGTGGCAACAACAATGATAGTCTTATAAAAGGAGTTTATAATTTCTTACTAATATTTGTAGTTTTAATCTAAGATTAATTATTATTTATTCTCATATTCTTACGTATCACAGTAATATATATATATATATAGATAAAATAGAGAGGGACGAGCCACAAAGATTGATTCTAAACTTTGAATCCAGAGTGTGAATGAAGATAGATTAATATAAGCTGCCTTTATTCAAACAAGTTATATTCTACTTTGAGTATAGTCGCAAGCTATTCCAGGCCAAGAATCAGATAAATAAATAGTTAAACATTGGATATTATATTAGTATTTGTAGTGTACAGAGAAAGTCATCCTTTTCTTTAACGGCAAAGTTAGAGATATCATTAACCCACTTCCCTATCACCTCCTACCTTGTGTTCAAAATCTTTGTTGAATTGCAGCTTTTGTGTTCAAGTGTTGACGAAAAAAAATTATTGCGAATTTCCGATGAGCTTCATGGGAGGAAAAGGTTGTTAATTTTCTTTCCTTTCATAATTCTCATCAATTTTTCACATGCTAATACCACATTTTGATTTTGCACCTCAGGGCTATCAACGATCAAGTTATTGAACTTGGTAGTGAATACATTGTATAACCAATTTGTTGATGGATTCAAAGTTGGAATTCTTGATACCTTCAAGTAACTATGTAATTCAATTCCAATGAAAATGTTATCTTGTCTACCGTTATTGCCTTGGAATGATAAGTAATTAAATGAAGACAATGAAAATGAAAGTTTCATAGGATGGTAATGATTAAGACTCTTATGATTTGGATATAGATTTTTATTTATAGTCTCGATTAATCTTTTAGGTGAAACGTAATCATATTTTATAATTAACACAATATAAGTCATACTTGGCATCATTTGTTAATCTTCTTGTCGACTCTCAAAATTAACGGTGGTTTATATTTATCACTCATACTTGCTAATAAATTTAATGCTGCACTATCAACATGGCCTTGCAAGCATTATATTGCACCATCATACAAGGATGTAAAGGTTAATTATCCTCTAGGATGACATGTAGTACTTCCTTTGCATGCATCATATTTATAATAACTTAAGGCATATAGTTTAATTTCCATTCACTAACATAATAGTATTAAATTCTCTGATAGCAAGACTAAATCCAATAATTAACTACCATTTTGAACTTTGAAGGGTTTGATATTAATTCGGTCCAAAAGATGTTTAAGACTTCACCTTAGTTTCTAAAATATAAAAAGTTTGGTAAAATGAATTATTCTTATTTTTTTATTTAGTTTAATTTTTTATTTCTTAAAAAATTTAATTTGATCTTTTATCTTATTTTTTCTTGTTTAATTTAGTCCTTTATCTTAAAAAAATTATTTTGATTATTTATCTTTTTTTTAATTTAATTTTTTGATCCATTTAAGATTAATGCAATAATCATTTAAGATTTTTTTTGTTAAAAATAAAGTGGAGGGAGATAGGAGAAAAGTGAACCAAAAAAGTTCATTTTTAAATGATTAATGATATTAATCTTAAATAGATTGAAGGATCAAACTGAAAAAAAAATAAGATAAAAGATTAAACTTAACAAAAAATAAGATAAAAAATTAAATAAAATTTTTAAAAAGTTAAATAACTAAACTGAACAAAAAATGAAATAAATAATCAAATTGAACTTTTAAAAAAATAAATAATGACACTAAATAAATAAAAACTAAATAGATCATTTAGCTCTAAAAAATTAGATGACATTGATATATCCTTGTGTCAAAGTTATAACACCACACGTTTATGGATAGGTTTTTCATCTTCCATCTCTAACTTCCTTGGGGAAAACACTTTATACCTTATCATGTTTTTCATTCAAACTTTTGCATTAAACTATAAAAGATTTTCAGCTCTACTCAAACTTTCATTTTCCAGGACTTGTTCGAACAATGGAAAGAAACTAATAAGGAAGACCAAAAGATGTTCACTGAATTCATTAATGAGAACGTGAATCTGAACAAAGCAGATGAATCTATGTTAACCACTGCAATAGTGGCACCACCAGCAGCCATGATGGATAAGAAAGCAGGACAAGTAGTGCCTCAACTTGCACTTATGAATGCCATACCTGATGTTGTGTTTGTGCCCTCAGCTACACTTTTGGCTCTCATTGCTATTAAGATCATAAAATTAACCTTCATTGGAAATACAACATCTAAGGACACAAAGACACATGTGCAACCTACACCTGAACAAAAACTTCCAACCACAATTGCATTTGAAAAAGAACCTCAAATTGCAACTAAACAAGAACCTCATACTACAACTACAATTGAAGAACCTCAAATTGCAACTGAACAAGAACCTCTAAACTACAACTGCACCTTCACATATACCTCGATACATCCACAAGGACAACACCTTTTGCCCCTTATGTAATAAATACCACTCAGTAACATTCAAAATACCTTTACCTCATTATTATGTATATATATTATGAGTTTAATATATATACATATATAGTCTCTGACTTACTGAAAAACATTTCTACACAGATATCTACTTTATTGCCAAACCATATTAATTACCTGGCAAAATAGTCAAATTTTATTAAATGTCTGTAAAAAATTTACATTAGTAGTGTATATAAATTAACCTCTTACGTATATTAATTTTTTAGTACTATTTTTTTGGTAGGCTTAGTTGTTTAGTTTTATAATTTTATGTTGTAAGAAGAAAAAGTTAAAATTTCCCTTTTATATTATATGCATGGGTTTAGTTACGATATCCTTGCTTAACCTAGCTAGTATATATATATATATTATTGCTGATTTAGAAAGTTTGATAATTTCATTAGTAATTAGGTTCAAATTAAGTTCACATTTCAGACTTTGTTGTTTTCCTTTATCCAATTTTTGATAGTTACTAAAATGTGCGTATATGTTGTTTCTTTACATTTTTCAATCTCTATAGTTCTTTTGATACAAATCTTGAGCATTAGTTAGATTACCAAGCTGTGAACTGATTGTTTAGGTGAAGAGCTAATTGCTAAGGCTAATAAGGTAGGAAGGTCTAATGCTGTTGCATTGAAGACTTAATGCCAAACCTTAAAAATGGAGTTGGAAGCCTCCTCTGGATACCTAACGTCACGGTGCTTGAAACTAGGCAGAAATTTGCTCCCTGTACACATAGTGCTTGAGCATAGGAATTACATTTGCATGGCATTAGGTTTGGAAAAGGAAAAAGAGTATGACATGCTCGGGATTTTAACACTTTGTCATCATCTATCAATACGTGTGATTAATTTGGATATATCATATTAAGATTACAATTAAATTTGTAAGATTAATTAAGATATAGTAATCTTAAAATTTAATTTATGTTAAACAGAAAGCTATCTTTAAATCGGTGTGATATATCCATATTCAAAGTTTGAATGATCTCAAATGTGAAAATAAATTAAGAAAAAAGAATTTGAAAATGGTAAAAGATAAAAAAATATATATATATTTAAAAACACATTATTTATGATCAAAATCAGAAATAATATCCAATTTATCCTAAACGATGCTTAAATTTAAAAATATATATACACAAAATTCATATTACACAAATATCTCATTTATTTGTAATTTTAAATCTTTTATCTTTTAAATATTATCATTCCTTATTTACATTTTTTTTAGCCCTATAAGAATAGGTGTATAGTGGTTCTATTCAACTCGAAATTGTCTCCATATAGGATATCTATGGTTAGATAAAAAAAAAAAATAATGGTTCAATTGTTCACTTATTACCCGTTAGAATTTATAAAAAAAAAAAAAAAAAATAGTGGTTCGATGGTTCACTTATTAGAAGAAAAGATTGAAAAGCCTCAGACTCTCGCTAACGAGAGTTGATTGAAGATATTCTGTTAAGATTATAAATGCATATGTAAGTATTGGCTTTCTCTAATTTCCGATCACCAATTTGCTACATCGCATTTTAGCTTGTCCGCTGCAGCTACCCACCGGTTTCTTCTGAAGAGATTTTCGGAGGAATTCAATTCGGAAGCTTATTCCATTGACATTTCATTTATTTCATCATATGGATTCCGTGAACGGGTGCTTGCAGCAACAATATTTATGTGGCATTGGAAATGAGGTTATCAGAGATTCCACTGCCACATCAATTGGATGCATTGGTAAAGTGATCCCCCTCCTCCACGTTTGAGGGTAACACTAGAGTGTCTTTGTCTTTGTGTTTGGAAATGAAGTTAACTTTATTAGTTTTTTGTTTACTAATTAGATAATGGTTTCTTGATTGTTAAGAGCCAAAAATCTATGAATAGGACTCTTTGTAAATCATTTTTGTTGTTGAAAAATACTATGCAAATACTGTGTATATTTTCAACCACATTTAAATAAAAGTCTTTACATTGATTCTGGCCATTTACTCGCTTCCATGGATTTCTCAAGTTCTTTATATTTCAAGTCATTTAAATTTTTGTAATTCTTCTTCTACTAGCTTCCTTTTTGTTTTAATCTTCAATTTATATATATTTCAAGAATTTTATTCGCTTTTCATTACAATTCATTGCAATATATTTATTTTTTAGTTACTCGTATTTAATTGCATAATTTCCTTCTTATTGTTTAAAGTTTATTCATTCAAATTTACTTTAATGTGAAGTTACATTTTAAGAAATTTAAGTTTTCCATAGATCTTTGTAGTTTTATTTCCTTAAAATTTCAAAATGTTTTTTTACTTTGTATATTTATTGTTTCCAATTTAATACATTTATTTTTAATTTATGCAATTAAATTTGTAGTTTATATTTCTTGTTTCTTTATGAAATTACCAACTTTTCATTGCATTTGGTTTTATTTAAGGACTCAAATAATTATAGTTTGGTAACATTTTTTAGTTATGGTTATAACTTAAAAATCTACAAATGGACACATTTTGAATTTAAATTACAATTTTACATGTTAGAATCATAATTAAATTTGATTTTAACAAGATTTCATACTTGTTCAAGCACACAACCAAAATCACAATCAAGATTAATTTTAACAAATCAAATTTAGATAAATGTTTGTGCATCAAAATCTTGAATTTTTTAATTTAGATTTTGACTCACTTAGTGTGTTTGATAAATCATTTTATTAATTTTTAAGTTATTCTTATTCCTAACTTATTTATAAGTATTCAACTTTTTAGTTCTTAATTTATAGGCTTAAAGTAGTTATAAACTAGTTTTTATTAAATACGCTTATATATTTTTCAATTGAAAGTTAAACATTATTAGTGTGACTAAAAAGAACTCAACTAATTTTTTTATTTTAAAGTCTCAAAATACATACACATTATTTGTTAGAATCAAAAGTGAAAAGTCATATCAAAATTTAAGGTCAAAATTCCAGAAGATTGAAATAATTTCCACCATCAACATAAACCCATGATCGAAATAATCTCTCTTTTTCTTAAATTTTTCTTCAAAAAATATCCTTTGTCATTCCCTCTTCTAATTGCCACGTCACACTCACTTTTCGTACCTCCTTGCATCTTGCACCCTTAGTCGTCATGTCCCTATTCATGTAATTCTTAGTGAGTGAGTGATGTTGTCTTATTAATATTTTTTATTTGTCTGCATATAATTCAATCTTACATATAATTTTAATAAATTATAATAAGCCTTTAAAAAACATATAATTTCAATAAATTTTTATATTTTGAATAAAGTTGTATGTGAATAGCATTGATAGTGAATTTAATACAAAAAACAATCTATTCATTTAGAAAAATAAAGTGTTTTCGATTTTGCTCCTCGACTAATTAAAATAATAAATTAGTCATATTTAAGTACTTTTTCAAAATTAAGAAATAAAATTTAAATTCTTTGATGAATTATTTTAACACTTGTTTCTTTATAACAAACCATTTTACTGTTCAACAACACAAGATATGCGGTTTGACTTAGTACATAACAAAACTATTCCCATTGCTTTCGGAGAGTTATTGTGAAAACAATAATCTCCATCAAATGACATCAAAGTTATCCCTCATACACCAAGGTTTTGGAATAGTTTCCTTTGTATAGGTAAGAAATTCATGTTGTGTTTCTTAAGACTCTTCTCATTTTGATGTATAATAGTTAAATGTTGATGATGATCAAACCATTTAAATTGAATTCACAATCATAATAACTTCTTTGATTGTTGATATACAGTTACCATGGATCCCTTTAAAGGACAAGGAGGCATTCAGATGCTGCTGATTGCAGAACAAGAAGCCCAACATATTGTTTCTAATGCAAGAAATTGTAAGACCCCCTTTTTTTTATAGTATTGTTATCAAGGTTTATAAAAAATGGTTTGGAGTTGAGATTTTAGCTGTAACGTCATTTTTTTAAGTGTTTGTGATCCCTGCATGACCACAATTGTAGCTGCATTTGCCTATAACTTCTCAACATATCAAGAAACGCGACAATAAGGCAACCACTATCGCATAATTTAAAGCTGTGCTTCTTATATATAAACTTATCATCATTTAATATGAATGAATGAATGAATTGTGTTTAATTTTTTAGTTAGGACCCAAAGGTTAAAGTAGGCAAAGGATGAGGCAGAGAGGGAGGCAACAGAATACAGATCTCACATTGAAGAGGAGTATCAAAAGTCAATTTCAGAGGTATAAAATGGTGTCTTATAGTATTATAGATCAAAATTAAAAACAGGACATATTTTCATTGGATTCATAATATTTCACTACTTTGTTGTTGGATTGAATTTCCTTAGAACACTGGGAGTTCTGGATCTAATGTAAAAAGGCTTGAGGAGGAGACAAATGCTAAGATTAAAAATTTAAAGAAATCAACTTCAAAGGTCTCATCAGAAGTGGTTGACATGCTACTCAAGTATGTTACAAATATCAAAACATAATGGCCTAAGGTAAATATCTTAATTCCTCTTTTTAAGTATTGAATTTCATAGTGGGGGTTGCTCATTTAACTTCATTCTTATTTTTGCTTAATAATTACTAATAATGAAACTTTGTCACTCTTTTTCTCACAAATCACCTTCTGTTTGTTAATTTTTATAATAATTACCTTAATATACTAACAATGATTTTTTATTAGTTAATAGGTAAAATAATTTTACATCAACCATGTATAATCATTAAACTCTTTGTGAATACAAACTGCATACACTTCCAGAATTTTTGAATGATCAATTCAATAATATAATGAAAGTGTAGGTAAGACTACAATGAAATGCAAATGAATTAGTCATAAACAATGGCATGATGATCACATACAATACCATTTATTAGGGATGTCTTATCTTTCTAAGTATTATTTGTTGTCGCTATTTAATTAAGTATATATTTATCGTTTGTGTGTTCTCTTGATTCAGTGATTGTTGAAGATGTTAAGATAAAGAGTCATCACCTATAATAAAATTAACAGGCAAAGTTTGGAAGACTCGTCTGAAAATTATTTGTTGTTTTACTTTGGGTTGGCATAGTCTTGGCCACAAAAACCTGCCTTCAACAATTATTCTTTGTCACAAAATGAACAAAAACATTTTTTTCTCTCGTATTTAATATAATTATGTCTTTATATTTTTTAGAATGTTTGAGAAATATGAAACTCTTTTATCTTTTGTGTGAAAGAACTAATCAAGAAGCAATAATCTGGACTAGAGATCTTGCATTTGTTGTAATACAAAGCAAAAGACAATTTCTATTTATTTTATTGTGACAATGGAAAAAATTCAAAGCAATGTTGAGACATAGAAAAGTAATGAGCAATAACAAATTATAAATTAATTGTCAGTGAGGTTTGTTCAATTGATAAAATTGAAATTTGTGAACAAAAATGTCTTAGGTTGGATTCCTTCATTGCCATATATATGTGCTATTTAAATTAACCACTTTTAAATCATGAATATGAATTGAGAAATATATAATGAATGCAAAGTATAATTATATTTGAATTAAAATGTTCTTATTTAATATTTTATTGTCAGTGATAAAACATCAATAGTTATGAAAAGGATATGGCATTAAATAAGGGCTTAATTGAGAAAAGATAGCTAATTAGACTTTGAATTTCTAAAACATTAATTTTTGGGGGATAAAAAAGATCAAAGCATCAGTGGTTATGAGGAGATAGTAACTTGAGAAAAAAAGTTACAATCAAACAGAAATCAAATACGTCTATTCATGTATGCAGTAGTTTTTGTCCAAAAAAAATTGTATTGAGTTACATTTTCCCAATAATAGATCGTGACATATAATAATATTGTTGACATTTGTAACAAATTTTCAAAGTAATATTTAAAATAATTTTTAATTGATTAATAATATAAGACTCTTTATACGGATAGGATATAAAAATTAAACGCATGCACATCAGTCATGCGTATTGTGTGAATTAATATACAATTTAAAAGTAGAAATTATGTAATCGATAAAGAAGATCCATTCTATACGAAATTATCAATAATGTAAAAATTAGTATAACTTTCAACATTACAAGTTTGTAATCCTTCATTGTAAATTATTCTTCACATACTTTCTTTTAAGAAAAAATCAAATTGATCAAGAAAATACATAAATTTTATTTATTTGTATTTTGATGACAACTATTACTATTTAATTTATTAATATTAAAATTATTGATTGGGACATTATGATGTGTTTTTCAAGATAGGACTCAACTTGTTAATTCAGCGTAAGTTTTTATTATCGAGTTCAAAACATAGATGATGTGAACGATCAAAAAATGTTTTTGAACATAAGGCAATGGTGTTCAATCATTCAATGAATTGGTGGTGGAACTTCATTCTCCGATGGTGTCAAAGAAGGGATTTACAGTGAATTGGGATCAGAGTGCAGGAGCTAGGTTTTTTCAACCTCTAATTTTGAACTTGAAAAAGAGAAAATCAAGTATTAAAAACTAAAAAGAATGATTATATTGATATATGATAATGTGATAGAGTGAGGTATTTATAGGGAGAAAATAGGCGGACTAATAATGATGAATCAACACTAATCTAACAGACTAACAGTAACAAGTTGCACATTCTAATATTCTCTTATTATCAAAAATCGATATATGATTTTTAAGGTAGTTAAATAAAAATTAACAAACCTATCAGTAGACAAACTATTTATTCCTACAAAAAACTTATAGTGACAGGATTATTTGAGTTAATAAATTTCAGTTAAAATTTACAATTTAAATTATAAAAATGGTTTGTGAATAAAATAAAATAATAATAAAATATTTAAAATTTAATAAAAATGCAAACAAACACAGTTATGCTTGTCTTTGTAATAATAGTAATTTTAAAATTTCAATCATAGCAAACTTTAACTAAAAGAATAAATGTTTTTTGGTCTAAAACTAAAAGCATAAATGAAAGACTAAAAAAGACTTTTAAAAAGGACAATAAGCATTTCCAGCCCTAAATAAATTTACCTAAAATCATGATTGTACATAATACTGTAGAATAATACAAAGAAAAAAAAAACATCAAGGCAATAAAATTTATGTCAAGGTGCCTATTTGTTGCAGCCTTGATATGAAGAGATTGGTACAGGGGAGGAAAGAAATACATCTTAATTTCTAAGCAGTTCCAAAGATGGAAAATAGAAACATGTCAATTTATAGCTTGCTTCACATCACATGCATCACGGTCACCGACTAGTGTTCTTATGACACATTGGACAGTTTGTCTACATGTGAAATATTAGAAGTCCAAAATGGTTTGAGAAAGGGGACTGTAAACAACAAATGAACTCATCTACGCTAGTGCTTGCTCTATCTGGTGATACTCAAGATTGCGCAGAACAATTCTGGCAAAGATTTTTGCTTCAAGTGGAGCAGTTGCTGCAGCAGCTGCACCACGCAGAACTCTTGATGCTCCCAGGCTTTGCATGAGGCTAGCATGGTGCATGGCATGTCGTCCACCAGGAATGGTAAACTGCAATTGAAAGATCAACACATAGGAACGCCAAAATTTGAACCAAATATAGATATAAAAAAGAAAATTAAGTATGTTGCTACTTGCTATAGTTACCTGGAGAAGAGCAAATGCTGCACAAGCCTTGAGTATAGATGATGGATTTCGTAGCATAGTGATGAATCTTCCAATTTCAGCACCACTGAGAAACAATCAAATAAAATACGGTAGATATATTAAACCATCATATAATAATTGTGTAACTCCTTCCAGTCTTAATGGTCCATGAAATAAACATGTGGGAGACTTCTCAGTTAAACATTATCATTGAGTAAAAAATGCACTTTGAAAGAAGAAGAAAACAAAACATACTTGTAGATAATTTTTTTCACTTCTTACTTAATATTCACTACACTTTCATGAAGCAAGCATTCAGAATATGATTGGTCAAAATATCCACTATATGCCCATAATAAATACATAAGCTGCATGAATACAGATGAATGAAGAAAAGTGTAAGTGCTAAAAACTTAAAATTGTATGCACTATTGCAACAAATAAAATTTTGACACCAAATCCACAAAAACCGGAGATGGCTTTGCATAATCAGAAAATACGACCTTTGTATGAGGTAGTAAGGTACAACTGTAATGAAAAGAGCTACTTTTACTAGAGTATAAGGAGGGGAAAAAAATACCTGCATCTCAAATGTCCTGCTTCTTGAATGCGCGCACCTTCAGTAACCTGTGCTAATGCTGCAGGAGCAGATGATGCAGCAGCAGCCGCAAATGCTTGTAGATCAGAGAACATAAGGACAAAAGCTTCAATGTGTTTCAAAGCCATCCTTCTAGCTCCATCCAAGCTCACACTCTTAGAAATACTTTCAGATGAAGTGACTACTAAAGCATATTCATCCATTCTGCAAAACACATCATGATGCTCAAATAACATGCATACAATGATCTCTTATACCAAGTTTCATTGGTTAAACAATTTATTTTACTACAGTAAAGTCATTTTCATTTGCTTCACATATTCATTCTACTATAAATACAAATCAAATCAAATATGAACAGAAACAACATAAATCAAAGCTCCATCATATCTCCATAATAAACATAATATCTCAACAAGCTTCAATAAAGGACATTAATTAAATAAGAAAATAAGCATTCTAAGAAACCAACAAAAAGGGTGATATGCACACAGCAGGTTTTAATCAAATTAATTACCTCCCGTCAAACATGTATGCCAATGCCAACGCAGACATGAATCGTGCCATTTTTGATACTGATGAAGAACAGAGATCAACAAGTGCAGATACTCCACCTTCCTCTACTATTCTTAGAGCATTACTAGCATTGAAAGCAAGATTCCATAGTGCTCCTGCGGCAGTTTCATGAACATCCTGAAAGTGGAAAGTGAAAAGTAGTTTGAATTTAATCAGGATTTTACATATATAAACAGATAAAGATGGTAAAAAAGTATACAGACAAAATATATAAAACGCTTGTGAGATGAGAAATACTTATGGGCAAAGTATGAAGGAGCCAAAACTCACATAGTAATATACACAACAAAGTATTGCCCACAAGAGGCTAAATACAAATAATGAAAGCTTAAAAACAAGACCAGATATTCATATGGAAGTCCATGATACATTAAAAGATGCACCAGCCGCCAAGAAGACCAAGGCTTTTGGCACAATGGTTACACTTAATTATATGTATATATGTATGCAACCAAAGCCATTACTTGTTACTCTTTCTATCATCAGATTCATCTGGGAAAAGGTTTAGTATATATGGTAAGAATTTCCAAAACTCCAATTGTTAGAGATGTAATATAAATCATTCATTTATCTCCACCTAACAACTTAAGCTTTTGGGATTGTTGATTTATGACAAGGTATCAGAAAATAGTCTAGAGTTCAATCCTTGCAACCCCATTCCTCTAGTAAAAAGTTGAATTTCAACACAAGATAGGTAGCCCTGTGAATTATCCCCACTACGAGCCAAAACAGCTCTTGCATGAGAGGGAATGTTAGTTGTAATATAAAAACCATTCACATGTATTCACTTATCAGCTTAAGCCTTTTGTGATTGTTTGTTTATGACAACAATAACTCAAAGTAAACCTTTTATCATAACCAAGAGAAGGCACTTTATTAAAAACCAAAGGAAAATGCTGACAACAGCCTAGCAGCTAGCAGCAAATATAAGTTGTTCTGTTAAACCAGCTGCATAACCCAGATAACAAGTGATGCAAACTATGAATTAATATGAAAAACTATTAATAAACCCTAAAAGAGAAAAAAATTGTGGAACAAGCCAATATAAGTGCAAACAGCTTCTAAAGCGACTTAAAAAGAATGTAAATAATAACAAGACCAACAATGAACTAATTAATACACCAAAATGGGATGCTTTTTCAGCATTGTTATGTACTTGTCTAGTATTGATTAATAAAAATATCCATAAACATCAAACATCAAGGGAACAAGTTACCTCTGCTTCAGACCGTGCAAGTACATTGTTATGCACTTGTCTAGCATCAATTAATAAAAATATCCATAAACATCAAACATCAAGGGAACAAGTTACCTCTGCTTCAGACCGTGCAAGTGCAATCAGAGGTGCAACACCTCCTTCTCGTCCAATGGCAACACTAAGCAAACAAAAAACAAAAACCAACATTAATAAAAAAAAAATAAGTATAATCTAGTGTAAAAAGATAATGATATCATGGAATGACAACTTTCTTTTACCAAATTCAAATCCATATATTAGTCAAAGAAAAGAAACAAAATCATGCATTGCAAGTAAGAATGTTTCAGAACAATTTTTATTCTTATTTTATTTTATTTCTACTTATATGCATTTCATTTAATTATTATATTTTTTATTTATGTATAAATATTTTTTCTATATTTTTAAATTTTATAGAGTACTTTATGTTTTTACAATAGTATAATAAATGAGTGGCCAATCTAAGATTTAGGCCCAATACCCACTCTGACCCAAAAAGTAAAATAAAGTGAGAAACCCTTGTTTCTTTCTCTTTCTCCCATCAGCCACCATCTTCTTTCAGAAAACTCCTTTTGCCTAATCTTTCTCTCCGACTCTTTCTGTCTCACCAAAATCACAAGAAACCCTAATCTCTCACTTTCTCTTTAGCTCTTTCTGCATCGTCAGAATTGCAGAACATCTCTACCTTGCCAGAAGTTGCAGAACATTTCTGCCTCGCTAGAAAAGTAAAAAAAAAAATAAAATTGACGCCTCTTTGGAATCACGACCACTTATGCCCATGGCCCTCAGTTTATCTGCAAAAACACGGCTGCTTCAACCACGACAACAAACTTGCACCGCACTACCGTTTTGCGCCATGCCATGCTTGTTGCTAATCTGCAACCACACCCTGCAAATTGCCGCTAAAGCAGCATAATTAACTACTTAGTTTCTTGTTTCCTTATTTTAATTTAGTTTCCTTAGCAGTTTAATCATATTATTTAGTTTCCTTTGATAGCTTGATCATACTATTAATATCTTAATTCAATTTAATATTTAATAATGATTATAAAGGCGAGGAGCCTCTGGGCCCTGGGGTACACTAGTTTTTTTTAATGATTATAAAGGAAAAAATAAGAAGAAAAAAAAAGCAGAAAGAGGGGCAGGTAGAAACCAAAATCAGAGGCTTTATTTCAAAGGCCCAGAACGTGCCCAATGTGAGTTTTAGACACAACCAGATCAATATGATCCACATAAACCAAAATTATCCTAGAGAGAGGATTAGAAACCAACCCTAAAAAAAGGAAAGAAAAAGAAACAAGACACACAACTAAAAGCAATCCGAGAGGGAAAGGTTGGAAATGGGGAGAAAGAAAAATCAAAACAAGAGGCGTGTTAAACTCAAACAGAGAATGTAGAGAAAGAACGGAGTATGTCATGCTGTGTGGCAAAGTAGAGGTGACACGAATCAGTTGGCTGAGTGGGAGAAGAGAAACTTTGCATAAAGGGAAATGCTTGTTAGGGCTAAACCACGAAAATGGGTTTTCTCTGCACTGGGTTGCCCAACCTACAATGTCGCGGGTCTTCAACTCAGTGAATTTGCTTGCCGATCCTAGTACGATCCACTCCACAGCGATCCCACACTGAATCGAGCACAGAAGCCATCCAAAACTCAGGATCGTGTGATTTTACAAGTAAAATTCGTAATTTTGATAACATTGTCCCATACATATGCTTCTCATGTAACCCTCAATATTTTTCCTTCATTCTTCAGACTTAGCTAAGCCATTAATTTTCCCACTAACCTTCTGTAAGCGATCAATCAAACAAATGGTATAAGAATCAAAGGTCGTGACTTCAATTTCTAGAAAGGCACAAAACTGCCAGAGGCAAGTTCTCTGAAGGGGAGGGGGATGAGTAACTTTGCCAGTATTCTGCATTGACAAGGCAGAGGTTGGTGGAAGTCTGATTGATTAAAGCACTAGAACAAATGCACTTAAGTAGAAAAAAGTTGCACCTTGATTATAGCTTTAGCCTAGAGATTAGCACTCAGTCCAACAAACGCAATCTCCACCCAGAATGTTCCATTTCCTAAAGAGGTTAAATAACTAAATACTTTCTTTCTCTTCAGTAGTTGAATTACAATTCCATTTCAAAAATGAAACTTGAATCAACTGACATTAGCACTTACAAAAGAAAATGCACCAATTTTAATTGAATAAGATCCCAACATTCCAAAAGAATCCAAGCAGAAAAATCACCCTCCCCTCCTAAAAAGTCAACTGAATAAAGACTAAGTTTACACAGTTACAGATCCCCATAGAGTTGTTCCCTGTTGTGCCACAACGGAACAACAATCAACCACCACTAAAAGCCTAGCAACACTCATAAACTTGGCTTTTCCACTGCATGTATACCACATTTAAGATATCAGAAGAATCAATGGCACTTGACTGTCTGATGTGATTCCAATGCATTCCCTTCATGCCTTGCACTCATGTCATTAATTCCATATTTTCATTTAAGTGAATAAATGATTTATGCTAGATTTTGACTCCAGACTAAGTTATTATGATGAATTAATGAGGAGGAATAAAAAAGACAAAATTACAGGATAAGTCTGAACCCATAACACTGAGAAGTCTAAAATAATATGCAATTACATAAACACCAGCATTCCCCACACAAATAACCAAAATTCTATCAGAAAAAAGGATATTAATAATTAAACCTATGTCTATATGGAATTAGCTGAAGGGAATGGAAGAGAGAGATTTGGAATTAGATAATCATAGAAGATATTGCAATAAGGTCGAAAAAGAGTAAAAATTAAATTAAAAGGAAAAGGAAGGAAAAAAAAAGTGGTAGAAAGCCTATTCTAAGATTTTCAAATTTCCTCAATGGCTCATCATAAAGATTTAAGTTCAAAATAAGAATGGAGATAGGATAACAAATATTGGAATTATGAAAGCAGGTGAAAAGATTCAAAACTAAATATCTTTTTTATTTTTATAAATAAAAAGAAAAGAAAAAAGGATTTGTCAAAAAGGAAGCAAGAAAAATAAGGAAAGGACCTACAAAGAATCCTCAGGAACCAAAAAAAGGAGATAAAATAATGAAAGGGAACACAAGAAAGCAAAAGACCAATACAATAAACTCATCTAAATCCAAAAACTAATAATACTACACTCTGAATTCTGAAATAATGTAATCAATCAGTTATAAAAGAGAAATATCATCTTTAGTACAAAAATGGCCTACCCCAATACTCCATCATATACGATAAGAGTTTCAAAAAAAGTCTTAAGAATAAGATTCAGGGAGCAATATCATTGGGATTGGGATAAGATATAAACTGAACTCTTAAAAGTACCTGTTAGTTTCCGAGACTGATAATCCCCACAGAGCACCAGCAGCCCTCTCTTGAAGTCCAGGGGAGGCATTAGCACAAGCTTGGGCAAGAGCAACCTATATAAACCACAGTATCAAAACATCAACATACTAAACTTTTCAGTCTCCTACAGTTCTACAAGATCAATGATCTGGTAAAAGGATTTACAAGATCCATAAAAGATTATTTTTCTTCAGAAAAGGAAAAAAAAAAATATTCATCTCTATAGCCTCTACATATTAACTATCAAATAAAATTGAAAATGACTGAAACATTAATTCATAATCTCTCCAAAAAAATTATTGCACAAAATCATGATTGCAATAGAAATTAACATTAATGCATTTTAAAAAGTCTAACTTCACTTTTATGATTGAAATTTGTTCCCTAAAAATGGATTAACTTCAATGTTCTTTCTCATGCATGGAAAAACAATTTGAATTAAGGCACTTTATATCCATTCAAAAATGTATTGTAGAAGACTATTAACAGTAGAATATTATATCTCTAATATGGATGTTCTGCATAAAGGATGTGCTGTAGAAGAAAGCAATACCATTCTATCTCACAGTCTCTCTCCCTCACTCCCCCGCTCTAAATTCAACAATGGTTTATAGTGCAGGTATGTCCCTTTATCTGTCTAAGATTTTCAGTCTTTTGGAATGTTTCTTATCATCCCTTGAATCTATTTATTTCTATTTAATACTATCTATTTTTTCTATTTAAATAAAGTTGGCTTTCAATGGTACAAAACTTACCAAGGCCTGAACTCCACCAGCTGCGGCAATGGCCTCTCGATTTCTATCGTCAAATGACAAATTCCAAAGTGCACCAGCAGCCTCTTGCCTGAATAAATATCAGAAAGTTAAAGCAATGTAGGAGTGAATGCAATATTTTTCAAGGAACAAGATCACAGGTCAAAAGAAGAAGCATTAAAGGTAAACCTTTCATGAATCAATTATCCCACAAGCTTAAACTGTTGGGTAAAGGTGTATAAATGGATGGATTTGTGAAGCCTATTTCTACAAGCAATGCCCCTTTTTTTCCGATCATACTGTGGTTCAAGTCATTGTGAAGTCCATACAGAAGTTACAACTTTCAAGGTTAATATTATTTTAAGTGAGTTTATCTGTAGCAAACTTAAGCAGGAGTGTTGAGAAATATAATTTATTAATACAGGTGTTAAGTCAATGTTTTGTATCACAATTATTCAGAGTCTCATAAGCAAAACATATTCACATTTGTTTCCTCCATCTATCTTCCTCTAGTTCATCTAATCCCTTATTTTTTAACAAAAGGATAAAAGCAATACATAAGTACAATAGCACACACCGTTAAAAAAAAGTACAATAGCACACACCCGCACGCGCAAAGACCAGTTAAAGATTACCTGACACCCTCGTGGGGAGAGCAAGTAAGTTGAACAAGAGCCTCAAGGGCACCTGCTTCTTGTCCAACGGCAGCATTGTTACTGTTACTATCTCCATGGGCAGCTAAGTTAGCCAATGCCCGAGCAGCCTGATGTTTAAAGGTAGTTATGTTAATCATCCCACACCAATTCATGTGCATCCCTCAATGGAGAGGACAAGATTTTAAAAAACATACAACTGAAGAATCAATATTTAAGTTAAAAAGTAATGCACATGCATCTGTAATTAAGGTAAACATGAAGACATGCTGATTCATAGGAGATGATATTAAGCATCTCTTAGCTAGATCATCATTAGCATTGTCTATACTTGCAATATCACATCTAAGACATGCATGTCATCCCCCATGTGGCACTGGCACATGACCATTGACCAGAATAAGACATAATGTAGACTACATCTCCATCAAAACTGAAATGACATATTCAAGTAACTTCCACAAGGTGTAACTGATGGTCCTAAGTCAGCAGAGAGAAAAAGAAATTCCATGCATATTTTGATAGCTGCACGTAGAAATAGTAGATGCATGATTTTTGTTCCACTTATGTCTACGTCATTGTCTATCCAGAATAGGAAAGATGAGACAGTGTTATCAATGGTAGATGGCAGAATATGGCAGAAGGCCAAAATTCCACCATATAAACATACCATTGTGGCCTATGGCGCTGCCATAGCAGGCCTCCCTTCACAAATTGCCTCTGGCGGTTGGCAAAAAATCTGCCATGGCACTGCCATTTAACAACATTGAGATAAGATAGAGTCATAGAGAATATAAGTCCCAAAAATTCAATTAAGGAATCAAGAATTGGACTGAAATTCTAGATGCAAGTAAGCACCTTGTAATGCGATGGCACCACCAATGTCAACAGGAGTTAGGCATTGCTAAGACATCCAATTTCTTAGTTAACGATTAGTAGGTAAAAGTTCAAATAATCCCACCAACCACACAATTTCGTAGCCCCCACCACCTTGGCAGGAGCAAAAAGGAAATAACAATTATTGTTGGAAAGCCGCCTTAAATGCAGTCACCCCTAGCCGGTCTTAGCTGCAGCCTTTATGGGAGCTGCCTTAGTTGCAGCCTCGAGGATAGTGTTTATTCCTACATCAACTAGAGATATGGCTCAAATATAGCTCATACAGCTTGAGTAATCCTCACCTTACAAGCTAGTCTTGTGGGGTTGAATTAGGCCCTAATTCTAAGAATGATAATCACGAACACAATCATAAGAGTATTTTAAAATAACTATCATAAGTTCCAACATTCAATTGGCAGGTATCATCTACCAAATAAAACAGCTTCAAAGATTTTAGCAACTGAACTGGATGGTACCCAAATAATAAAAAGTAATGCTACCTGCTCTTGCACTCCCTCAAATTTGCAGTTACGAGCAAGCATCACTAGAGCATGTACACCTCCTGCTAGTGCAACCTCTGTACTACACTTGTCATCAGCTGCCAAATTAGCCAATGCACCAGCCGCACGTTCCTGAAAAATAAAAACCATGTAATCAACCAACTGCCACATGCATTGTAAAACAGCAACATTACTGGATAATAGAAGGGCATTAGCAAGCTCATAACCATAAAATCAGAGAAACTTACTAAAACTCCATCTCCACTAGAGGACCACTTGAATATAAGATCCACTAAAGCTTGTATTCCACCAGCTTCAGCAATGGCACCCTATGATGGAAGCCTCTTAGTTTATACTTTAAGCATTAAATTTCAACAAATGAAAAACTAAACAAGATACAAAATCCAAATTCCAACCTTGTGCTCTTCTCCAACAGAGAGATTCCATAATCCTCCAGCAGCCTCTTCCGCCACCAGCTTGTTCATTGACCTAGCCAAACCAGCAAGAATCTGAATCCCACCCTCTTCTGCAACAGCTTTGGCCACATTGGCATTGACAGACAAATTTGCAATGGCCTACACAAATTTAGAAAGTTGGGACAAATACACATTGATTGTGTCAGATTTTTGCTAGCTAAGATTTCTAGTGAAATATGCATGTAAAAGGCATCAAATATCAAGAGTACTACCTCAACAAAATGCAAATATCATTTTTTCTTACAACAGTACAAGTAAAAGTGACTAGAAATGATCAGGTTGACCAAATTTTATACACAAATGAGGAAAAAAGAGTACCTTGGCTGCCTCAGATTGAAGCCCTTCTCTCCAAGATTTTGCAAGGCCAAGTAGGAGGCGTATGCCTCCATCTCGCATAACTGCTTCAGCCCTTCCACAATCTATGCTAGCATTTTCGTCATCAATTACAACAAAAGTTGCAAGACCTGTGGCTGCCCTCTCTTGAACATCCTCTTGAGAACTCTGCATTAGACTAAGCAAAAGTGCTCCACCTTGTTCAACCCAGAAACTATCAAGACCCTGTTGGGGACTCTCAGCAGAACGCAAAAGTGTATGGGATAGCATCCACTCAAGCCAGGGTATAATTTCATTGAGGTCCTTATCATTATTCTTTGAGGTCCTCCAGTCTAAAAATACATTGTTTCCTCTCCTTGTATTATCAAACAATAAAGAAGCCAGCCCTTTAAAAATATCAGTACGAAGAGAGATTAATAACTTGTTTTTATATTTGCTAGCAGAGAAGCTGGTGTCTTCTTCAAGGATGGGACAATTCAGAGCAATTAAAACCCTCAAATTCTGTGATAAGGATAACATTCTTAAAAGAGCAGATGGACCAATATCAGTTCTTGAAACATCTAACCCAATCAGGTTAGGAAGTTTATGCCAAAGATGGGAAACCACACCCCATTTCATACTTGATGTCCCCGCAACAGAAAGGAAACGAACTGATAACACATTTCCCAGCGCAACCTCATCAACATTCAGACAATCAATGAACCCAATATCAGTCAACTTTGGACAATGCTTAGCCAAGGCATTAATAGCATCAGCATTTACGTCCCTGATGCCTGAGAGTCTAAGTTTATTCAATTTAGGACAGCAATGAGCTATTGCTTTAATAGCATCACTACTTATTCTCTCACAGAAATCCGGTCCAAGCTGAAGGCTCTCAAGTAACTCATGCCGAGCCACAATCACTGAGAGAGTTGCATCAGTAATCTTCCTGCAATAGTCACCGCTCAATTCACGCAAGTTCCTAGCTCGAAGATGAATTATTGCATCAGCAGACTCTGCCCCGCGAAACCTGAGCTTCTGAAGATGCACACACCTGGGAGCAAGCGATGAAGCCATGCCGGCATCAAACCTGTGCGAACGAAGATCCAGAGAACTCCACAAACACAGGGAGCTGCCAAGAGACCTCCATGTCTTACAAGTTGACGACAAGCTAGCTCGATCTTGATAACTCAGACATGACAACAGCTGAATTACTGTATCATCGGGCAAGCACTTCCAATCAACAAACCCTTGCCTTTGGGGTTCCAAATCCAAAACCTCATCTTGATCTTCAGGGAAACTAGACTGCACCACATTCCCTTTGTTCTTCCTCGCCACCTTCCTCCTCACTCTACGATTCATGACTCAACAAAATCACGGCAAAAACCAACACCAACACCTTCAAACTCCAAACCCCAAATCTCCAAACCACTGAAACAGTTCACCAATACAAAATCCTCAGACAAACCAATCCAACAACCATTGAATAAGATAACACCACCCTCCAAAACACAGGCACCCCTCCACCCCAAAAAACCCTAGTCATCAACCAAAGTTAACAAATCAAAACACGAAAACAAACAGACCTGAAACCCCACAGCACAAAACAACCCGACCCCAGATGCCAAAAATACAGACTAAACCCAGAATTCATAAGCAGGCAAGAGCACAAAAACGAAGAAAAAAATGATTTTTAATATATCAAACCTGTGAACTCAAGGTATGTGGTCTTTATTGCAAACACAAATCAGATGCATTCAATAGAAAATTGCAATGAAACCGGATGAAGAAAAAGGAGTGAAGAATGAAGCAGGCTGAATGGGGTGTGGAGAGAGAGAGGGGGAGAGAGAATTCATAGGGAAAATTAAGAGGGCGAAAAGGGTTGGTTGTGTTACGAATGAGAGTTGAATGGAATAAGAATGAGGAAGAGAAAGAGAAGGGTGATTAGGTTTAAAAAATAGAAGAAAAATGTGGGAAGAGAAAGAGAATTACAGCATTGGGGGAAAGGGGAGCCAGGACAGGAGGAACGAAGGATGGGAAGAGAAGGAGAACAAACAACGCTGTGAAACTACAACTCAGAAAATCAGCACTTTATATACTACATTACTAATATTAATTATTTCATTGCCTAACCTTTTTTTATGAAAAATTTCATCACATGTATCTATTAAGAACTTACATGGTAAAAAAAAAGAAACTAACAGTGATATGGGACTAAGTAAATAATATTATAGCAAAAGAGGTTTCCCTTAGTCAAAAGTCATGAACTAATAATTTTTATACTAAATAGTATTTTTAAACATATGTTATTTTATGCAAAAAGACCTAATAATTTTCACGCATCTGATTTTCTTTTTTACAAAATCATAATCTGAATTTTGATCACAAAACCTCTCACATTTGAAATCCAACAATGTTTTAAACAAGAATATAGTATGAAAAATATTTGTATTTTTTTTTTACAAAAATACTAATTCACATCGCTTGTATTTAGGTAAATGAGTTAGTCTTTAGTAAAATATCAAATCATATTATGAATTTTTATTTAATGAGATGTTTATATTTAGTATTTAATTGTATTTCAAGTTAAATCACCCCTAAGGAAGATATTTGTTTTAAAGCAAAAAAATAAATGTAGAATATTTCAAGTCAAATCAGCACTAATAAAAGATATTTGTTTAAGAGTAAACAATAAATGTAAAATATAATTTAAAAGTAAAGCGTAAAAGTTATGATCATGAAGTAGAAATTCCAATTATTAATCTTGTCATTAATCTTAATAATTTTAGTCTTATTATCTAAAATACATATCAATTTTTAGGACACTTGAAAGAGTTATATCTTAATTTCTCATATACTCTTGCATTTTCATCTAATGTGTTATATCAATACTACGTCAAATTATTAAAATGACATGAATAATCCTATATATTAGGTAAACAATATTAATTTTACTTAAACTTATTATTCTCTAATTGAGTTTGTTGACCATATACTTAAAATTAAATAATCAAGATTAACTCTTCTTATCACATGTCCTTAAATAGTAGAAATATATAGGCTTCATTTGTTTTAAAATTAACTCATCAACGCGGTCAAGTGGGGGTTAGAGCATCTTTATGGCGGTTCTTCAAGTGAGTTCTTAACTGTTCTTGTCAGATTTTGGCATTGGAGTGTTCCTACCTGGCAAGCACGGTGTGAGAACCGTTCTTGGATAAAAACTTCGAAGATTGAGGAAAAAGAAAGAAGAAGAAAAAGAAAAATTAAAGAACCTGCAGGGTTAGAGTGAAAGTAAACACATATTATTCATTTTAAGTGGCCCACAAAAATGTATTCAGAACCTAAAATTGAATGAAAGGGGCCAAGTACAAGAAAAATTGTAGCAGTTACATCAGCCAGAAGGAACAAAAATGGCTAAACAATTAACTACCTAATTACCCTCTCTTAGAGTATGAGACCAAGTAAAGTAACAAAAAATGGTAGATTAGTGAGATATTTAAATTTATTTGTTAAAAATATTTTTAAAAAATAAAATAGGCAGTTTTTTATTTTTAGGTGTGTTTGTTTAAACTGCTTTTGGATAAAAAAAAATAGTTTTGTGAATTTTTAACAAACAAATTGGGTTATTTAAATTTCTAGTCCCTTTACTTTTTTAGATCTCAATTTTTAGTCCTTCAATTTTTTAAAAGTTTTAATTCTTCACTAATTTTTCATCAATATTTTTAGTCCTTCAAATCTTTTTTGTCCATTTTTAGTCCATCATTTTTATATATCTTGAACTGATTTTGAGCAATAAAAATAAATGATGGACTAAAAATAAGTTAATTTTTTTAGGGCTAAAAATGGTAAGAACAAATTAATGATGGATTAAAAGTTGTCAAATAAATTTTGAGAGACTAAAAATTAGAATTTAAAAAAGTTGAGGGGTTAAAAACTTAATTAAGACAAACAAATATATATATATATATATATATATATATATATATATATATATATATATATATATATATATATCTTTTACATTCACAATTAGATGAACAAAATCCTAATCATTCCATTATTTCAATATGGTATCATAGAGTCATAGCCAAGTTGATATTTCTTTTTCTTTTTTGTTTCTTCATGGTCACATACCATTGCTTTTAATCTACCTATTAAATTTAGTTTTTGCTAATTACTAAATGACTCATCTCCTTAGAGTCAGAACTTCTTAGTGGTTATATAACGATGATCACTTCATGTTTTCCATCCAAAATCATTCATGATGGTTAAGCCTTTTTATTTCTGTCTTTTTAGGTGGTTAAGTCATTTCGCTTCCACCTTTTTCAGGTGGTTAAGTTGTTTTTTTTTCCTTTTGCCTTATTAGTGGTTAAGTTGTTTTTGGCTTTCTATCTTTAAGTGGTTAAACATTTTTCTTGCTTCTACTTTTTTAGGTGATTAAGTCTTTTTGCTTCTATCTTATGGTGGTTAAGCGTGTTTATTTTTCTTAGGAGGTGTTAAGCCTTGTGTTATGACTTATGTTTGATGATTAAGTTTGTATTTGTTGGCTTTGATCGATGTGTGAACCTTCTTTCCAAATATCTTACATTTTCAGACCACAAATTTATGATGAACAACATTGACGTTATCATTGCCACCACCATGTGTTAGACTATCGATACAATGAAACAATTAGTTGCAAGTTGTTACAATTTAAATTCAAGTCATGGATAATTTAATAGATAATTCATTTGTACTCACACTCTCTCTATATATAATATATTCATAATTAGATGAATAAAATCATAATCATTCCATTCTTTTACTATCAACATCATAAAACGGGAATCTAAAAGTGAGAGTTCTCTAAAAAGTATCCTCTTTAAAGAATTTGTCACGTGAGCCAAAATTACTAAATTTTAGGGTAAGTGTCCTTATTACTAAAATTAATTTATCCATAGTTGTTAGTTGTTATCCATAATGATCTATCACTTGAAAGACACAAGGAATGGGCTGATTTAATTCTTTAGTCGCAATCACAAATGATTTTGCAAGATAGACGTAAGCACACAATTGACACAAACATAATCAACATATATGCTAAATGTAGGGATACTTAAGGTTTTGACCTAAGTAATCATGTTACACATATGGATTCATACCTCACGGTCATCATCAAAACATCAATATTCGTTTATCAAGAATTACATCACATCAAGTATTTTTGGGGGATATACATTCAATTAGTCTTGATGATGTTGAGTAGGTGTCAAGGTTATCAAGTCAGTTTTTTGTTATTATCTTGATTATAAGTTGCTAGTCTATCCATTAGGATTCTCATAACTAGATATCATACCCTTTATACCTTTCTAGTGGTCCATGACTTCATCCATTTTAACTTCGTAAACCTCATCACAAATATTGCCATTAGTGCATGATTATTAATCTCGTCATGTCATCAACACATAAATGACAAACACCTCAACATTTGCATCAATGCATGGTTCTCAGCTCAACACTTTGGTTACTTAACCTAGAGTTTCACCATTTCTCAATTTTTTTCTATAAATTGTGGAAGAGCTTCCTCAATAAATTAGTACTTCCCACACATACTTACTCAGAAGAATATGTGCAGTAAATAGAAAATAGATATCAAGATCCACATACATAATCAATGGTATCTCGATATCCAATCATAAATTTTCATCTCACATACATATTATCATGCAATATAGCATTAGAAGTTTAGAACAAATTGAATTTAAAGGCCAACTATGGAGTATGAAAATAATCATGGTTGTTTTCCTTGAGTTGGTTGAAAATAGCAACTATGGAGTATGAGACATTTTTATCAATTTGTAAGTTATCAAAGGGTATAATGATACTTTCACCTAATTTTATTCAAAATAGTTTATAGTTTAGTAAAGTATCTTCACCAAATTGTTCTACTTTTAAAAAAAAGAATATTACTATAATTATATAATTTTGATTTGACACACTTATTTCCAAATGGGGCAGGTTTTTCTCTATAGGTTCTTGATAAAAGTACATACAACAAGTATTTCAAATTTTTCTTTCATAACTACACAAAGTTGAAATTAATGAAAGCATGTAAATGAAAAAAAAGCATTTCATATTTTAGTTTCGTAATATTTATGCAACAATTTAATTTATTCCTTTATTATCGTCTATCAATCAATCCCCTCAGCGAAAAAAAAAAAAACACACGCAGTATTTGTTTTTTTAAGTGTTGAAACATAGACTTAATTTGAACATATAGATTTTTAATATATTTTCACTCTGCAAACTAGACTTTGAGCTTACTACACTTTGAACCACTTAAAAATCCATCATTTTGTGACTTTCATATACTCCAAACTACTGCGTTTGGAACAGTGGTATGAAGATGAAGGACACCAACATGAAACAGGTTGCACAGGGAATATACGTGGAAACAAGCCTATTTTGCTAGCCATAGGCATTATGAAGAAGTTTTTCCTTCATATAAGAATTTGAAATTTCACCTGAGATTTTAATGCTTCCATACCCTTTAGTGAATGATGATTGATGAGAAAGTGAGCAAAAAAAAAAAAAAAAGGACATGGCAATGTAGTAGACACAAACTCCAAAAGCAATCAAGCATCAGTTTTCCCACAAGAACAAGAAACATGCCAACATTATGGATGAAAATTCAGAAGAAAAGAGTATGGATATAGTATCAGATCTGTAGTTTGCAGAACTAGTTTATGTCTTAGTTGTTTGCTGTTAGTCTCAATTGATAATTTGCAGTTAGCCACTGGAAAAACACATTGGTGTACAGAGGAATTAGCACTCTTCACAAGTCATATATTTTTTTATGATATTTTGAACTGAGTTACAGACTAGTAGATGGAACAAAATAACTTCCCTCCATTTCTTGGAGATAGTACACAACATTTTATTTACATTATTGAAAGCAAGTGATATAACATCGGTTCTAGTTACAACCAAATGCCACGCATGAGAATAGGAAAACACTTGGCAAAGCTAAAAGAGAATAAAAACAGAAGTGATCCCAAACTAAAAGGAGTCAAACACACTAGTTATTCTTCTACACCAACTTGTAGTAACAGTTATTTTGAGAAAGGAGAACCTCATAGCCTTTCCCACAGGGGCACCTAAAACCAAGGCTTACGCACCGTTCAATCCAATCAACACTAACAGATTCTTCAGAATCTCCACCTACCAAATCATCCTGCAAAAACACATGGACTGAACATAAAACATAAACTCATTTTCTCTTCCATCTCTTTTTCATATAATTTTTCTTTCTATCATATCTATGACTTTTTCTTTTTTCTTCCAATCTTTCTCTTCCCCCCATTCCCAATTCATTACAATTTTTCGTATGTAATTGGATAATAATGTAACATTATTTATTATAAATCTTCTTAGCACAGTTGAAGAACCAAAAATACATTAAAGATAACACAAATCAATCATAGTCCAAGATCAAGAAGACTAAGCCTTATACACGCACACGCATACCTGAGCTAGGGCCTTGTCATCTTGAGCAACAACTGCACACTCTTCTTCTCTTCCACCTCTATCTTCTTCCTCATCTTTCATAACTTCATCCCACCACTGTCTCATCTCTTTCAAACGCTCCTTCATCCTTCTCAGCCTCTGCAATTACACACCCAAAAAAAAAACAAACAAAACCCATTATTCCAAACCCCAAAAGATCAAAACTTTAATTTCACCTTTCAATTTCTCAACTCTCCATACCACGGAATCAGGCGTGGCAGTTTCTTCGGAGCTCAAACAGGACAAAGCCTTATCTGGCGAAGGAACAGAGAGATCCGACACGCTCCGTCGGAATCTCGGCGGCAGGGGAGGCAGCCCAGAGCCTCTCTCCGGCGGCATGGATTGCTCCGGCTCCGGTGCCGGCGCCGGAGAGGTGTAGGGGTCGGAGACGCAGCGGCGGAGGACGGGGAAAGAGCCACCCTTGTTGACGAGGGAGTTGATGTTGAGGGGAATGGGAACGGCGGAGAAGCCGTAGTGAGTGGGATCCTCTTGGTCGCAGAAGAGCTTCTTGGCGCAGGGCTCGCCGGAGGAGGAGGAAGACGGGGGTGATCGGCGCTTCATGGGGTTGGTGGCGGCGGAGCAGGGTGGCTGACGGTTGTTGATGTGCATCATGGAGAACAGGTCTGTGGGCTCCACCACTTGTTGGTTTTGTTGAAGAATATGATGATCGCACATTGGTGAGTGTGATGGTGGTGGTGAGTTTGCGGTGATTGGGTGTTTGCGGTGATGTGGAGAGTTTGCTTCACCCATTTCTTGAACTGTTTCTTGGCTTCTTTTTTGGAGTGGCGGAGAAGAAAGGAGAAAGGGTTGGGTGTTATATACACTGAGTGAGGATTTTGAACGTAACGGCTATTGGCGGGTTTCGCAATGAGGTAGTTTTGTTTCAGCTTACTGTTGCTTTTAAAAGAGTAATCACGCATTTACATTTTAATATCATAAACACTTTGTTAATACTACTTATTATTATTTTTATTCCATTTTCTATTTTTTCTCTCTTTTGGTGTTAGCTAGTATGTGGTATTCGTGTATTATTTTTCCATTTTAAAAATGGGTAGAATTATTTTACATTAGAATGTATTTTTTGTTTAAAAAAAATATGAAAAATAAGTTTTCACCATAAAAAATAATTATAAAATACTAATATTCAGTCAGTTTGTTTAAATTTAAAATAAACATTTATTTTTTTAATAAGCATATATGATTTGCTTCTTTAAAGTAAACATAAAATTACTTTTCTAAGTAGAAATAATTTAGAGTAACAAATTAAAAAAATTACTTATTTTTATTAAGATAAGTGATTATTTCAAAAATAAATTTTAACAAATTAGGTCGTTGGTCTAGGTGAAACTAAAATTAGATTCAGTCTCTTGAGTAAAATCTCAAAGTTTAAGTCGGGTAAATATAAAAAAAATAAAATTGATAATCTTACTAAAATGATTAGCTAAGTTTTTCAATAAAAATTAATTATTAATAAAATTGATGGATAATTCAGACTTATAATATTATTAAAAAAAATATAATTCTAAAATGTATAATGTAACATATTTTTTATGTATTTTTCTTACATTTATTTGTAGTTTTTTTGTTGTATTTATTCTTATATTTATTGTCTTTTTTATTCTTTTTATTTTATTTCAATTATCATAATTTAATTGAAATTAAACCAAAAAAAAAACAAGAAAGGGTTTTAGATTTCAGAATGATTTGAGGGATTAAAAACTAAATTAAAATAAAAGTAAGTATTGAATATTGGAGGGAAATTAATTATGAGAAATATTTGTGGAGATGAATTAATATAGAGTAATATTTGTTCCCGTTTAAGATATCAAAATGTATCTAATTGAATTAACTTATACTTTTATATTATAACGTTCCATTAAATTCATAAATTTGTAATATGATAAAGTATCAAATCGAATTGACTCTTACAATCAATAATTTAATTTGGTCAAAATTAAGATAAATAGCTCGAATCCAATATAGATTTTTGTTCATCCAAACCCAGATATAAAATAAAAATTGTACTTGGGAGATGCAGGTTTGCATTTGGAAGGAAAAGTTGAACAAGTAAGGATATCAGTATTGTGCTGAAATGTAATGGCAAATTCATTAATTTTGTGATGTAATATATATTTTGTAGTAATGTCGATTTTTCAGTATGTTTTTTCTCACCTTTCCAACCAAACATGAGAGTGAGAATGATTTGCAAATTATTTTTAAGTGCATGATTGAATTTTACAAATTTTCAGATTTTTTTAAAGAACTTTCTCCCAATTAATAAAATTTTAATCAAAAGATATTATGAATGCTCTTAAATTATTTTTGTTGTTATAAAATTATTTAAAATTAAAAGCTTTCATGGGAGATATTTTAGAAAAAAGTATTTTTTTTCCATAAAATTATTCAAACCCAAAAATATAATAATGAATTTATTTTAAATTAAATTTATTGTATTTTTATGTAATAAAATTGTATTGAGAAACTATTAATAATGTTATGGCATATGCATCACTATTTTGAACAAATAAAGTGTTGGATCTCATGTCCCTTGAGACTATTAAACTCTTTGGCCAGTTGATATTCATTAGCTGGTTCTGTCCTCTGGGTGTCTCTTTCGTTGTTTGTGGTTTGTCTTTGACTGATTAAAAAAAAAATGTTTGCATAGCTGGATGGTAGGAAGGGACGGAACTAACACCCTAACTCAGTGAAAATAAATTATAAAAAATAAAACCAATAAATTTAATTATATAAATATAAATGAAATAAAATATAAAAATTTAAGATTTTATTTATAATTTTTAATTTTTAAAAAATTTTATTGATGAATTTTAAGAAATGAAAGATATAATTTAGGTCCGTCATGTCAGGATATTGTACCTCAGTCACAAATCACAAGCTCAACGTGAAACACATTGGTAGCTATACCTACATCTACATCTATGATAATTGCCTCAAATTCTCAATCTTCTTTTCCATATTCTTTTTTCTTTCTGCTCATACTCCGTGCCTTTTTCTTTTGTTTAGTGAAAAAACTTTTTTTTTAATTATTTAATGTTATTTTTAAATTTTAACCTTTACTGATAATAAAAGAAATATTCCATTTGGTCTCCACATTTCATTCAACAATTTTATCATTAATTACTTTTTAAACTTTCAAATTTTTCTGCTAATCTTCTATAATTTCCCACTACTTTTATATTTAACTTCTGTTTATTTGTTATTTGTTTATAAAACTTAGAGAGTTCCCCTAGTCATTATAATTCTATTTACTGTTAAATTGTAATATAACTTACAAATAATTGTTATATCCATAAAACTGTTAGATAAGATTATTAACCATAAAGGATTGTTAGTGGCACAACTTTTAAAGTATTTCTAATGCAATTTAATAAATATGTTTCATGTTTCTAATAAATTAAAAAATATTCAAAACCGAAAATATCATTGCTTTGAAAGGATAATTTTAACTTTTTTAAAAATATAAAAAATTAAACTGATTTTTTCAGAAGAAAAATGTCTAATTAAATATAATCGAAAACATAAATGATTAAAATATATTTTAATATTTTCAATAAAAACTTTTTATCTTTTAACATGAATAACAAGAGTAATGTAATTTTTTTACTGTAATAAAACTATTTTTTAAAATGAAAAATGTTAGATTCTCACCTTTCTCCTTGAGAACAATTTTGAAATTAGTTTTTGGAATTCTATTTTCTAAAAAATAAACCAAACATAAAAAATAAATATTCTCAACTTCATACTGAACAATTAAAAAAAATTCTTGTATCAAATGTTTCTTGGAGTGATAATAATTTTTTCTAAAATTTTAGAATTTATAGAAACTAAAATTAAATACAAAATTATATTTATAAGAATTAAAATCATACTTACGTAAAAACAAAAATAGAAGTATATAATAAAATAATAGGTATTGTTGTAATTGGACTCAAATAGGGCTAGATTCAAATTGGTCCAGTCGTTTTGTTGATGTCTGTAACCAATGATAATTATTTTTTTTGGTGAAAATCCCATGATAAATTTTGTACAACATATAGTACCAAAAAAGCCTAATTAATTATTAAATAAAAAAAACCACATTGGTCAATTATTTATTTTGGTATGGTAATAATTTTTTCTCGAAATTGAATGAACTTCCTTTTTAACAAATTTTCTTCAGTGAGTGCACCAAAACCCAATCCAAAATCTCTATGAATCTATAGTCATTTTGCTTCTTCCAATTTTTCATTTTCGCGCTAATTCTTCGTTCTTCGCCATGAGAATTGGTTCTCCTTCTTCATCTTCCTCCCGTTGTTCGCGTTTCTGGTCGTCGGCGCTCCGATCGAAGCGCCTCGTGTCGCCGGCGGAAAAGGCCGCCCGCGACAGCTCCGACCTCGGCCTCTCCCGCCGCCTCGGCGTTCTCGACCTCGTACTCCTCGGAATTGGCGCCTCCATCGGCGCCGGCATCTTCGTCGTCACCGGCACCGTCGCCCGCGACGCCGGACCTGGTAAATCTCTGTTTTATTTATTTATTTATTTAATTAAAGTTTCTTGGAGGGGATAAATCAGTATTAAATGAGAGCCTTAACGAAGTTAGCAGCTTAAGTAACTTAATAGTCTTAAGTTACTTTAGTCTAATAAATTACTATTTTTTTGTTTTTACTAAACTTAAATGTAGTTTCTTGGTGCTCTTCATGTTGTTCTCTAATTGAAATTAGAGTTTCACCACAATAATTTGTGTGATAAATGTTTGTATCAAAGGTCAACATAGATTACTGAAACTCCAATACGTAATTACTCCTACTGATTATAGAACAACACCAAAAGAACTTATGGCATTGTATTTAAGTTTAGTTCTTTTATTTTCTGGGTTTGTTGGAGGTGCTAGTACTTGGGTAAGGGAGGTGGAGACTGGAGAGGGTTGAACTTCATGTAGGAAGCACCAAATTTTTGGATAGGTCACACCACATAAAATTAATATCAAATAAAGAAAAGACACAAATCTCGCACTAAAATGGAATGGAGATATCACTGTTTCAAAAATTTAATTAGTTTAACTTTAAAGAATTTTTACATCATCATCCAATCATAGATTGACCCATATTATAAGATTGTTGACTTCATAATAATTATTTTAAAAGTCATATCTATAGTATAGAAGTCTTTACAAATGCATGAAAATTAAACTCAAATACTATCTGCTGTAATGCCTGATATGTAATGGTTATTTTGCAGTTACCGTTTTTCCAAACTTAGTGGCTTATTCATGGTTTGTTTCTATGATGCAGGAGTAACAATAAGTTTTATACTTGCGGGAGCATCATGTGTTATAAATGCACTCTGTTATGCTGAACTAGCTACCCGATTTCCTGCTGTTGTTGGAGGAGCATATCTGTATGCGTACACAGCTTTTAATGAACTTACAGCTTTTCTTGTTTTTGGACAATTGATGCTTGACTATCACATTGGGGCAGCTAGTATAGCGAGAAGCCTAGCCAGTTATCTAATAAATATTCTAGAACTCTTCCCTGTTTTCAAAGATAACATTCCAAAATGGATTGGGCACGGTGAAGACATTGGAGATGTGCTATCCATCAATGTCTTGGCTCCAATTTTGCTAGTTCTTCTAACTTTTATTCTCTGTCGGGGTGTTCAAGAATCGTCTGTTGTGAATTCTCTTATGACAGTGACCAAGGTTCCTTTCCATCCTACAAGTTACCTCAATATAGTACTTAACATTGCGTTAATGGTAGGGTTTACACTTTATCTGAGAGACTGAGATAGAACACAAGTTATTTTACTGTTTGTTGCAGGTAATCATAGTTATCATCGTCATTTTTGCTGGAGCGTTTGAGGTTGACGTTTCCAACTGGTCTCCCTTTGCTCCAAATGGTTTAAAAGCCATATTTACAGGAGCTACCGTAGTCTTCTTTGCATATGTTGGATTTGATGCAGTTGCAAATTCTGCCGAAGAATCCAAGAGGCCTCAGGTATGTCACGTTAAGATTGCTCCTATCGTTTATGAATTTGCCAGATGCCATATATCTTATTGGATGTATCTGTTGACTATGATGATTATATTGGAAGTAAAATAGAGACTATTTGGATTTATGTATCTGTTGTTTGATGCCGTAGTCTGTTGTGGGTGCTTTGCCATTAATTATGTTGGTAGTAAATAGTGACTACTTAGATTTAGTTGTAGTTAGTATGTTGGCTTGTTCGGATAAACATCTTCATAAGCATTTATAGAAGAAGAAAGTAAGAAAGTAAATAAATTAAACTTTTTACATTAGTTAAAATTAACTTATGCACTTTCAGATTTTGGAGAAGTTAGATGAAAAAATTTCTATAAAAATTGAAATGGCTAAGTTGATTTAAAATTTTTAACTTATGGAAAATTTCATTTTACTTTCCTATTTTCTTCTCTTATAAGTGTTTATGGAGAAATTTATCCATACATGACCACAATTATTAATTAACTTAGGGTTATTTTTAACTTGTACATCTGTTTAGCTGAGTAATAGAAACTATCTGACAATAATATATTCATCTACATGGGATACACGCGTTCAATTCTAAGTTTTTCTCCTTTCTATTCTCATGAATTAGTTCACCATATTTTTCTTCTTCTTTTTTGTTTCTGAAATTCAGCGGGATTTGCCAATAGGCATAATAGGAAGCCTCTTAATATGTATTGCATTGTACATTGGAGTATGCCTGGTGATTACTGGAATGGTTCCATACAATCTTCTAGGAGAAGATGCTCCTTTGGCTGAAGCTTTTACGTCTAAGGGATTAAAATTTGTTTCTATCCTGATTAGTGTTGGTGCTGTTGCTGGACTTACAACAACACTCCTTGTTGGTCTCTACGTTCAGGTAAATCCCTTCTTAATTATGACATGATTGATGTGCCTTGTGACATGTGCTAATGTACATGATGGGTTGTTTCTGATGAGCAGTCTCGGCTATACCTTGGGCTTGGCAGGGATGGCTTACTACCCTTAATATTTGCTAAAGTCCACCCCAAACGCCACACCCCTATTCATTCTCAGATCTGGGTTGGCTTGGTTGCCAGTGTTTTGGCTGGGCTATTTAATGTGCATGTGCTCTCTCACATTCTTTCCGTTGGTACACTGGTAAGAGTTGACTTTTAATCTCTTGGTAGTGGACTTGCCAACAAAATGAACATATCTATCTTATTTTGTATTAACATAGTAAGTGTTTGTTCTTGATTGGCATGAAATATGTGTGCGACTCAGGAAAGGTGGGAGATTTCTTGCTCAGTGGGTGTCTGATACATAATCTAATCTTACTATGTATTTTACTGTGTGTTCAGATAATGTGCATCATATTTTCCATTTAGGGAATAATACCACATGATGTGCCTTTACAAAAGTATACCTTATGATTGATTAGTGTATGAATATTCTTAGTTAATTCCCCTCATATGATAAATTCACTTATTTCAGACTGGCTATTCAGTTGTCTCAGCGTGTGTCGTCGTTCTTCGCTGGAAGGACAAGACAAATAGTCAAGTGTCATCTTCTGCTGAGCGGGAAGGCGTAATTTGCCTCATTGCTGTCGCCCTTTGTGGATTTGCTAGTGGGCTCTTGTATCGTTATGATGCTTCATTTATTTTTCTGATTCTGGCTTTAGTTATTGCAGCTGGTGCTTCTGCTGCTCTTGTTTTCCGCCAGGTGAGGATTATTTTATATTTTATCAAAGCTCTGTTTGGATAAATTTTTCAATAAATACTTATAGGAGAAGAAAATAAGAAAGTAAAATTAATTAAGTTTTTTCTATATAAATTTAAAATCAATTTTGGAAAAACTAAATGAGAAAGCTTCTATAAATTACGTAAGAGTTAGCTATTCTTTATTTATGATAGAAACTTAATTCATTTTACTTTTTTTATTTTCTTCTCATATAACTATTTATTAAGAAGTTTATCTAAACAGAGCCTAGTTGCATGTTGCTTTGGCTATTTTAAAATGATGCTTTGGTTACAAAGTATGTTAATAATAATAATATATACTATGGGTTGAAGGTTGTTGTATCATGAACATGTAAAAAATTCCAATTTGGTTATTGGAAAAGGTATAGATACTAATCAAAGTCACCGAGAGAGTTTTAATTGAATCTCGTCATTAGTGGAGAGAGTAATCTGAATTTGTTTGTTCTTTTCCTGGATCATACTACAAAATGAAGAACATATTGATGGTTGTATGTGTCAAGTACACGAAATGGAGAGGCAATCTCAAGATCAACAACTCTGCTCCCCGGACTTCACCGCAGATCGCATTAAAATTTGTGAAATTGAATGGCTTGCTGCATTTTGATGTTAATTTCTTTCTCTAATTCCATTCTGCTGTGTCATTTGCTTTACAGGGTTATGCAGATGCACCAGGGTTTTCTTGCCCAGGGGTTCCCCTTCTGCCAAATATTTGCATCTTTTTTAACATGTTCTTATTTGCCCAGGTATGCCCATGATCTCTCACTTTTTAAAATTTGGCCAAAAATATACTTCTTTGAAAAGTTTACAGTTGATTATTTATACATCAAAACTGGCAAGTAACGATGAACTTCTGTTGACAGTTACATCATGAAGCATGGGTGAGATTTGTGATTCTTTGTGTTGTCATGGTTGGTGTTTATGCAATATATGGCCAATATCATGCTAACCCCAGTGCAGAAGAGAATGTCTATCACAGGGCACCCGAGGAAGAAGCTCTATGAGTCATTTGTTCAATAATATACAATGTGTTCATTGTGGGATGGTTAAAATGTATCCAGCAAATTAGCTGTTATTCCTTCTGTTAGGAATGTCCATCTTGTATGAATAACTATCTGGCTATACTCGCTACTAGATTGTATATGATATGGTCAGGTTAGCATGTGTATGATGTATCTCTTGTTTCCTACTTCATAGAAAAAGAAAAATCATCATGTAGTTTGTGCGAGTTTTAAGTTGATCCATCTTTTGCATATGTTGAGGCCTACAATTTGTCAAAGAGAGGCTGCCCCATTAAAGAAATTGATATGTAATAATTTATTTTATTATATTTGTTTGTGTGTGTACCAAGGCTATTTCTAGCTGACAGTTGAAGATCAGTTTCTTTTAAAGGATGAAATCATCAAACAAGACTTTGCCCTTTTTAATATTTTTTTTTCTATACAATTAAAAATCAATTTTAATTATCACATTTGAGGAATTTAGTTATTATTTTTATTTTCAATCCTATAAAATCAACTTCTAAGGTGATGATTATTTCTTATCTTATTTATATATTTTATCTTGACATTATCTCGAGCGTGAAGTTTATAAGACTAGACATTTGTAGGTGGTTCAATAAAAAAACTTCGTACCCCATTGTCCAGAGGCTCTTTGCTATGCGAAGGTATGGGGGAGGGATGTTGTACGCAGCCTTACCCTTGCATATGCAAAGAGGCTGTTTCCGGATTCGAAACCATGACCAACAAGTCACCAAGGCACAACTTTACCGCTGCACCAGGGCTCGCCCTCTGTAGGTGGTTCAATAGATTCAATAAATATCGTTAGAATGGATTTTGATATCATTTAAAATGTAAATTCAAGCTTAATTCAATTCTAAAAATTAGGTTAAAGAATGAGGGTTGATCATATATATTTTATGTTGGTTTTATTTTTAACCAATGTGAAACTTGATTTTTTTTTTCTCAATACACTCTCACATCTAATAATAATAATAATAATAACAATACACTTTAGTTTAAATACTAACATCTTTATATTTTAGTTTGGTGTGAAACTATCACAATATAGAGATATAAGAACTAAATATAAAAAAATGTTTATATAAGGACAAGCAATAAAACTTAAAGTTTCTAGGTATGGGAACAAAAATGCAAATTGTAGGGATCAAATAATTAATTAAGAATTAATTAAACTTAAGAGAAATCATCATGTATCTGAATGCCAAGTTGATACTTTTGAATATGTTAAGGCTTATTTTGTACTTTTTCAAAAAGAAGTTCCATCAGAAAAAGAATTTGTCATAATTTAGTTAAATGTTATATTTGTGTGTGTACTAAAGCTATTTTCAGCAGATAGTTGAAGGTGCCTTTCTTTTAAGGTGTAAAACCATCAAGTTAAGTTAACTTTTTTAAATATAATTTTTATACACAATTAGAAATTAAATCTTAATTAACATACTTAAAAGAATTTAGTTCCTTCTAGAATAAAGAATTTTGTTAACGTAGACATTCTATATCAATAAAACATTTTAATTTTTGAAAGAGATTTTTTTTCTTTATATTTTTAGGTTTATAAAAATGAATAATTTCTTTAGTTATTTCAAAAGAATTTAGGTTTATAAATTGTCAACTAGTAATTTTAATTTTCAGCACTAACATTTTATCAAAAAATGTATTTACATTAAGATTGTTTTATATTTAAAATAATTTATTATTAAAAGTTTAACAATTTAGAGCTTGAAAAGAAAAACTACCCGTGCTTAAAAATTAAACAAGTTCCAACATCAATAAATATATTTTTTATTTGATAATTAATATATCAACAAAATGATACCTCAAATGTAAAGACATTTTAGTTCTAAGATGTCAGAACTTGATTTATGTTATAAAGGATCCGTTTTAAGTTGTTTACAAAACTTTAGAAAACTAATTTACACTTTTTAAAACTTTAAGGACTAATTCGCACATGACCTACACATTAGGTGACTAACATGCATTTTTCCCTTTTATAAATAAACTAGTGGCGAATCTTGGCTTTTCCACCTAAGCAACACACAATATGCTAATCTTCTATGCACCTCTTTGGTATAAAAGGAAAAGAAGGTCTTCCATCTACCACCTTTGCCTCACCTTGCTCTTTATTCCATGATGACAGATAAACCTTATTCAAGTCACATGCTTATTTGTTTAATACATCAAATTAAAACAAACTAACACAAAACAAAACTGCTTGCAAATACTAATGGAGTCAAGAGGTGAACTCTTAAATCTAACAGCATCTTCTTTCTATAGTGAAAATCCAAATTTATCTCAATGCTATGTAAAATTCTAAATTACGACATGATTTTTTATTGGTCTTCAAGCAAAGAGACAAAAATATATCCAGATATCTCTCCTAGAGTTTAAAATGTTAAGTGAATGCATAAAATTGACTAAAGCTCTAACTGAGGCCCTCATGTAAGACCAACTCTATCTTTGCACACTTGAAGTATAAAGTATGCATAAGCTCACTATACCACTCGATCATAGAAACTATGATATCATGTCAAAGATCAACTCTCCTAAAAAACATAAGCGGTTAGGCATGGCAAGGAACAAATACATGATTGAAACCAGTTAGATGAAGAGACTGCTGAAAAGTAACAACTTCAGGCACAATAGAAACTAACAAAAAAATTCATATGGTGTATTTTAACTTGAGAAAGAAACAGTGGCACCAAAAGTGATATCCATAAATATTTTGTTGTATGTGAAAATAAATAAGTGGAAGACCTGCTGCCACAAAATGACAGAATTTGAACTTCATCAGTTATGCAAAAACATAAGAAGAAAATCAAATCTCCTAAAATGAAGGAAACTCAATGAAACATAATATCACAAGATCTCTCTCTGATGAACTCTGTGTTCATTGGGTTAGAAACAATTGGAGCACAATAGTTTACAAATCACCTAATCTTGTTTTGAGTGATCTTTTGCTCTTTTGATCTTTCAATAGATCCTATTTTCTGAAGCCTGATTTGAGCTTTGAACTTGGCTATAAATTCACTAGCTTTCTTATCCACCTCAGAATCCAGATCTGAATCATTGACACATTCAGGTACCCCATTTTCATATGAGCTCACCTGAGTATTCTCAAGCTCGATATCCGAATCTTGCTTGGATAAATTTTTGGATGACTCTAGTTTATCTCTCCTATGATGATTGGAAAATTTAATCTCAGGCTTAGGACAATAAGAATCCAGAGTTTTCTTGCTGACTCCTTTCAATGGAAGGTCCGGTTCTCTACTTTTCATTCTATCTTTTCTCATTACTGACTCAACATTATTACCGTTCTTTTCACCCTTTTCATCAGTTTGCTTGCTAGATGTTTCTCCTATTCTCATTGTCCCTGAAGTCAGGCCACTGGCTCTTCTTGTTCTGACCGATTTTCCTTGTGATGGAGCTTTTGCTACTCTTGCAGGCTTTTCTGAGTCCGACTGCAAAACATGTATCCGCGACTCTTTTTTGCCAGGGGGATCCTCACCTTCAATCTCATTTAAACCCCTCAATTCACCATTCAAACTGCTCTTTATGTCATCCGGTGGTGAGGAACCATTAGTATATCCACGAGCTTGAAATGCTTGCAATGAAGCTTCACCATTCCTCCTAGCCAAAGGTGATGGTGAACTTGAAGAAGATCCATGTTCTTCCTTTGGCGAGTTCATATTCTCTGACAAAGCAGAATCCAGGGAAGAACATAAACTTGACTGAGATGAGAAAGATCCCATAGACTGGAAAGACCGTGAGCTGAGTGATTCAAGTTGAGTTTCATCAACTGACATTGGCCTGAAATACGAAGGACGGGAATCACCCGCATATTTTCCTTTAGATTCAATCATTCCATTTCCAGAAGAAGACACCTGGGAACTCTTTCCCAAATCCACCTCTTGGAAATTCCTGTTTTCTGAAGCAGGCACATAGGAAGTCTTCTTTTGTTCCATATCCTCCTCTTGGAAATTCACATTTTCTGAATCATGCACATAGGAAGTCTTCTTGTGTCCCATGTCCTCCTGAAAATTCATATTTTCTGAAGTATGCATATGGGAAGTCTTCTTTTGTCCCATATCTTCCTCTTGGAAGTCCATATCTGATGAAATTGAATCCAAGGAAGAATACATTCTTGCGTTGGAAGAGAAGGATCTCACAGCCTCAAAAGCATTTGAATTTGAACCGAGTGAGTCAAATTGAGTTTCATCAACTGACATTGGCCTGAAATGTGAAGGAAAAGAAGCAGCACCATATTTTCCTTTAGTTGCCATCTTTCTATTTCTTGATGAAGACCCCTGGAAAATCTTCTTCCTCGAATCTCTCTCTCGAAAATTTGTATTTTCAGAAGCAGGCGCATAGGAAGTCTTCCATGGTCCCATATCTTCCTCTTGGAAATTCATAATTTCTGAAACAGGCACAAAGGAAGTCTTCCTTTGCCCTACATCTTCCTCTTGAAAATTCATCTTTTCTGAGGCAGAAACATAGGAAGCTTCCTTTAGCCTCATCTCTTCCTCTTGAAAGTTCATATTATCCAACAAAATCGAATCCAAGGAAGAATACATATTGGTATGGGAAGAGAAAGATGTTGTTGACTGCATAGACCCTGAACTGAGTGCTTCAAATTTAGTTTCATCAGCTGAAAGTGGCCTAAAATGCGAAGGACTGGTAACATTGCCAAATGTCTTCTCCCTTTCCGTCCATCTATTCGTTGAGCACCAGGGAATCGCAGAAGCTGATCCACCAGCAGCAGCAGCATCATTAAATTTTTTCTCCAAATTGGAAGGACCCAGATCCCCAAATTCCCTATCTCCGCTCTTACCCAATCCGCTAGAAGAACCCCTTGAAACTGAACTGGAATCACTTTCATTGGCATATCTAGAACTATCTACATCTCTAGCAACCGATCTCAAACTGCGAATCGGTAGCCCTAGAGGTTTATAATCAACAACCTCCCCACATTCACCGGTGTTGCAGTTTGGTTGAGCCACAACCACCACTGGCTCACTATGATAGTACTCAGAATTCCAAGCTTGAACCACACCGGTTCCAATTCCATTCCCATCACATCTAACAGAATAACCAAAACTATCTTCAGAAATTGGCAAATGGGTTTTGTACTGTTCATCAAAAACACCAACAGTACCACCCCCATTGGAGCACACACCCCCTGGCCCCCCATCAAAGTACTGATTATTCCAACAATGCACCATCTTCTCATCAACCTCACAAGAATTTCCATTTTCGTTATCACACCCATTATCATAAAAAATATTGGAAGAAGCAGGAAACACTTTGGACACATAACTAGGAGCAGCAGCAGTGGAATCATTGGCACTAGAGTGAGTAGTTTCTAATTCTGTGTGTGTGGTGTCAAGTTCTGAATTTCTTCTACTAAACAAACCATAGGTGACAGCAATGCCAATGAAGAGAAGGTGGAGAAGCTCCCAGAACTTGTTGAGTATGGTTTGGCTCACAAAGTCAGGGGCTTGGGAGGGAAAAAGTGGAAGAACAGCGACAAACAGTGCCAAGAATAGAACTTTAAGGATGAAACCTGAGCAAGACTTACCTTGGTTGGTGGGTTTTGGTTGGATCCGGGAGCTGTGGTCGGAAAGTGGGAAATGGGGTTTGGTGTAAGGGCTTGAATCTGCCATTGATGAGTGAGTGAGGTGAGGTGAGGTGAGTCCCTCCCAGTCTCTCTCCCTTTGCTCTGTGGTGTGAATGTGTTTGTTGTGTGTGAGATGGGGAATGAAGAAAGGAAGCACTTTGAGGACAAGGAAAAATTCATCTGGGGACAACACAAGCAAGATAAATAAAAAGAAAAGATTAAGGTGATTGTAATTGTCCAACGTAGTGGGGCAGAATTCAAAAGGTTTCACTGTCAATCATGATCGTTTGCTTTTAATGACATATCTACCCTTTGTCTTTTTGGTTTGAGTTTCACCCTTTTTTGGAACTCTTTTTGAGATTTGGGTCATCACAGGGCACAGGCCCAGCCCAAATATATTATTCTTGAATGTGTAGACCTCTTTTTATGTTCGATTAAATAAAAGTCTAGAAGAGATGAATTTTAGAATTTATCAGGATTAGTAGGACAGGTCAGGACTCAAAAAATATTTGATATTTATGAATTATCTATCAATGGAGTTTTCACATCGAAAAGTAGGATTCGAATTTACATCTTTGATATATGAGTCTTATCATTACTAAATAGACTCATCTTTGTTAGTTGAATGCGTAGACCTATTGTCTTTCGAAATTTGACTCTATTTTTTTGGGCACTTCTGTTAAATTGTGTAACATTGACATGATGTTCAAGAGCTTTTGGAAAACCAGTAATTAGGTGATAAATGGACATCTATTTGGTGTGGGATGCTGATGAGGCAATATTTGAAGTGAGCATGGAGATCATTATCCTGTGAGCTGCTCATGCTGAAAGTGGGAGCTCACTGGAATCGGATGCTTTTATGCTATAGGAAATTAGGAATTATCGCACTTAACAACTTCAAGCTTGATGACTATGTTCACCAATAGTACATGCAAATGATTTTATTAATGTACTAAAATGACTAGTGAATTGGTTGTTATTCTGGGAAGGATACATAATCTTCCAACATATAAAATACACGATTTATTCCTCTAACGGGCCTAGATTGTAGCCCAGAAACTTTGCTGGTCCAATTTGAGGAGACACCCAGAAGAGGAATAAGGCTAACGGTTATCCGATAAAAGCTTCCAAATGCAATTTGTGTGGACTTAAGTTTTTGGTACATGTAACCGAAGAACTTGCTAAGCAAAGACACAGTCTGGTATGATAATTGATTAGAGTTATCCTGTAGGTGGAAACAAGATAATTTCACACACTGTCAAGATCTTCTCCAGTTAAATTTTAAACTGCAGAGATCTTAACCCTACAAAATGTTTTCTAATTTATGTATTAATATATCAAAGTAAAGCATGAGAAATATATATAAAAAAATAGTTAAAGATCAGCACTATCAGGTTATTACTATATTTGATGCAGTACTAGTTCAGTTCAAAATGGGAATCCAGTTTCGTTACCTACAAGCAAGCTATTGGTATGTTCTTTTAATATTCAATTCATCTACTCTCATAAATAGGCATGCTAACAATTTATTAACTATGTGAGCAAAGATAGAGGAAAAGCAGGAATATACATCAATTTTGATAACAACACATAGGGGGCTAACTATTCTCAAAAACGACAACACCACATTCAAAGTCATCATTCATCAATTCCACAGCAGACATAGTCTCAATTTAATATAACTAGGTCAAGGACTGTTGTTGCATCTAGCTACACTGATTTTGAGGCAATCAGTTGATGGGAATACACATGCAAGATCAGGAGAGTAACGCCTTACCAAACAGACATGACAGATAGCCACTGTGCACAAACAAAATGATAATGGACACATCCAAGAACTCTCAGAAAAGGGAAACACTGCCACAACATTATGCCTTTGGAACTCACAGATCACAGAATTATGTAAATGGACTAGTTTTGTTTGTCATCATCCCAAAACTGTGCAGTAAATGCTTCAACAGTGGGGGTTGACGTGAATAAATTGTCAATCATGGGTTATCTTGGCACTGTGAAGATTGATTGCCTTTGTTTATCTTAGTTTGATGCATTAAGAGCTAGAATTCAGATATATGTTGGCAAATTGTAACTTTTTTTGTTAGAGATTGAAGTTACTAAATTGTCAACCATACTTAATTAGGACTTAAATCCGAAAGGAACTTGCTGCGCATTAACGCATTGTTAACTGTGCTTGTTAAGATATTTTTTTAAACTTACATTTTAAGTTGTTTTTAACATTAAAAATGTCAAACTACCTTAATATGTTGAAGTGCTTATATATTATTCGACATCATTTTAAGGAATACAACTTTTGCATGACCTTGATTGATTCTAGGATGGTTTTATTGTGCCGCTCAGGCCTCTAAGTATTGCAACATATTTAATAACTGTATTTGTAAGGGCTTTTATATTCAAGTCAATGAAGAAGAGAGTTTAGTGGTTTATTTGTTACTTGTTAGGATTAAGACTAATCTTGTGCTTTTCTTCATGTCCTTTTATTGAGTCTCAATTTATGAATACTGTTATCCTCGTGTATGAATAAGTGATGTGTGTGCACTTATATTTCGTATTTTTTTTAATTTCTGTTTTAAAGATATTTCTCTATTTTTGTTTTGCCTAATTTTCTTTTGGATTTATGCTGATTTGTTTATCAATTTGAGCTGTTAAGTCGTTAGACATTGGACCGACAGGGTCTAACCATGAAATTTTGATGTCATCAGTGCATACCGCACTTGGGTTGTATTGAAACTCTTGGGTTCTTAGAAGTGTAATGTTCACTTTAAAAGATAAAGTGTCGATTTTATTTTATATTTTAACTATACTAGTATTTTAATTTATGTATTATATAGGATGAAAATTTTTATATAGTTAAAATTATAATAAACAAATATCTTTTATAACATAAATTCATTATAAATCTAAAACTATATTTTAGATTTAAAATTTATATTGTAATTTAAATGATTCACTTTTTCATATAGCAGAAAAAGTAACTACATAACTTACAAATCCACCATATCCTATCATCTTTTTCTTCATGAACAAAGATTCACAAATTTATCTTTAACGAATGGTTTGTTGGAGCGGAATGCAGAAGATTTGATAAAGGAGGGAACGAAAAGTGGAAAATATGTAATGCTTCCCTCGGTGATTGCCGGTGACAAAAAGAAAGTGGTTTACAACTGAGTCTCATGTAATTTTTTAAAACTGACCATATATGAGAGAAAAATCAGAGGAGTGTTTTCTTAAGTACCCCTTCTTTTCCTTTTCTTCAATAACCAAAAGATATAAAGTACATTTCACATATTAAAAATCCATCATTTAAGATAAAAATAATAATAGTAGAGTGAGTTAGAAAGAATATTACTGCATTCCTTTATTTTTTTTATCATATGATATAACTTATTTTACATACATTTTTCATGTGGCATGTGGCAACTTCCAACATCTTAGATCCTTTTTTAGCTCATCAAGACAACTACAGTAAACTCTTGACCAACACTATTAGCTAGCAATGCATCAAATGTGTAAAAAGCAAACCGAACTCCTGATGTAACCAATGATCCAAAATATGCGGTCTTGGCACAATTTTTTTGGGTGCTTTTTTGTGCCTCCTTTAAAACTTTAAACTTTCGAAATCATGTGATATAACCGTTTATATTAGTGCATAGCCACATCCTTCTTTGCATTCTCTCAGCAACTAAACTAATTTTGTAGCCAACGTGCGTTGGTATACATATTCAAAGATTTTGAACGAACTTGTATCTTTCTTAGGAAAGTGAGTTTAAATTCTCTATAAATTACTAAAAAATTTAGTTGTTCAATTTTGAATGGAACAACTATTAAAAACTACTTCTAGAATATCTTGAGAATGAGTGAAAGATGAACAAAATAACACTAAATCCCAGTTAGTACACTGGCAAAAATAGACAAAACAATTAGTAATTGAGAGATTCATAACTCCTTCATGAAAATTCCTCAATTAGAAAGGCAAATTAAATGATTTTCTAATTAGGCAAAATATATAGCTACTCCTTCATGGAATCTGAAGGAAAAATTGTTTATTTATTTATTTATTTACATCTGTAGTTCTAGGACATCTACGCAAAGGTAGACAAAAAACTCCAATTGAGAAATCACAATCATTCCTCCACGTTAATCTCCAATTTGATGAGAACATCACAGATTCGGATTCTCTTTCTCTTCTTTTTATAAGTCTAAACTAATAAATGCTAGTACTATTCGGCATATGAAAATCTTACCCCACTCAAACCATACCTCGCCGGTAACATATCTACCCTACACAAATCCTGAAGTTGACTAGCTATAACTTATAGCATACACAAAATAGAACAACCCTTCACTGAAGACTTAACCAAGTCCAAACTCATATCCTTGATTCCTAACAAAAACCACAAATTGGTGTTCCGTTGCAATTTGATTTTTTTTCCATGCATACATGTCTAGTAATTAAAAATGTCTAGACATCATTATAAATATCACATTGTCCTCAGGCCTCAACCAATTATGGCCGAGGAATTGGGCCTTCAAATGGCCGAGTGTTGAAGGACACGGGCAGCCGGATGTTTGTGCCGAACAGTTTGCGATTGCTCGATGTGGCCGCCACCGCCGAGTGGATGGTGGCAGTGGAGGAGGATGCAAAGGAGTGAGTACGCTCACAAGAAGGGCATATTGTAAGAGTGGTGGGAGGGTTCATATGCATGTACATTTGTGGGGATAATTTCAATGCCCTAAGCTCTTGGACCTCCTTGTGCAACCTTCTATTCTCTTCAGTTAAATTCTCATAGCATCTCTTTAAGTATTCACAATCCACTTCAGTTTGCTTCAACTTGGTCCTGCGTTTATTGAACTAAAATCATTAGATTAGAGTTCATATTATTCCCTTCCATGTAAAGAATAATATACACCAAACTTACAACAACGTGAATAGCCCAAAGTAACAACAGAAACACGCCATCAACAACCAATGTACCATTTGCCACATCTCATAAAAAATTTGAATAAATGCAACATCCAAATATCAAACTTCTATTTCCAAATTCCTCACTACTATACTATATTTGTATGGCCATTCGTACTATCCACTATCCATGTTTTGATATTTGACATCCCCATTATTTTTATTATTAATTTTGTCACATGATTATTGCTAACTTTAGATTTATTGTAAACATAATTGTGTCATTGATCACTGTCGAAGGAGGGGGTAGTGAAACCCATTATTTATTTTGACGTTATGCTAAAGTTGCTTTGATTGCATTTAACAGTTCGAATACTAATAATTAACATTGACGAGGAACAACAAAACCATACCACATGTACATCTCAGTCAAGAATTCATACTTTGTCCCTTCAATAAAAAAATAATACTTGCAAAAAAAAAAAAACTAACAACAAAAACTGAAAGGAGATAGTAGTTGATTTCAACCCCTCATTCAAAATTTAACGCTTGAAATTTGTGAAAATAAATTTTCAAACCATTCACTAATACGACAATTTTAAAATAATTTATCGAAAATCGAAAATAGCACCTTTGTGACCACATTAATTTTCATATTTTATGTTTAATCCACCTCAGTTAGGCTTCAACATATCAGAAAACACGTGCCAACTTAGGTAAGACGACGAACGTTACAACTGAAAAGAAAAAAAAAAAGGGAATATAAAGTCAACAAATAATTTAATTCAAATATTAATTATTTTAAACCTCACCTTGCTCTTCTGTTCTGAAACCACACCTCTACTTGTCTGGGCTTCAGATTCAACTCCTCTGCCAACGCTTGCTTCCGTTTCTAAAATTGAAAACAAAATAATAATTATAATTCATAATTTATATTTATAAAAATTATGATAGTGTGATAATCACTTTTTGTCTCCAATTTTTAAGACTATTTTTTACTCTTTGATTAATATCACAAACTATATCACTATTATGTTTAATGATGTTAGATTTTATGCACTTCAAAGAACGAGACAAACGAGACAACCGGCGTGAAACTTAGATATTTTTTAACAAATAATAGCATATAAAAAACCTCTGAATAACAATCCATAAAAAAGCCTAGTTTCAAAATAACTCTTCACTCATTTTCTATTAAATCCTTTTTCTTTATCTCTCTTATTTTATTTTTAGATAAAGAGAGAAAGAGTCTCTTTTATGATAATAACAATAATAGTTATAATACCAAAAATACCCTTACACATGCAAGGAATTACAGAAATGCCACTAACTTACCGGATTCAGCGTGCTATGCTCCTTGAACGTTTCTTCCAACACCATGGACTGTTCTTTCGTCAGCCTCAGCTTCTTCCTCGAGGCATCGCTGCCACCACCGTCGTCATCGTCGCTCCCTCGCGAGCACGAGGTCCTCTCACCGGCCACGGCGGCAGCATTATTATCGTCGTCCCTCTCGCTCTGCTTGCCGTCGCCGCCGCTCACGCTCGAGACAGCGCTGTTCGGCGAGGAAACGCCGTCGCACTCCGCCGCCGAATTGACGTCGATTCCTCGTATCATTTCGGAGCTCCGGTCTGCTACATGCAGTTGCAGGTGAGTTCCACAATGGTTTATTCAGGGAATGGCAGTTTTTGTAATTAAAGAGCATAGCCAAGGGTGTTTCTGTACAAACACTTGGATACCTCGGATTTGGAAAATAGAAATGAAAAAAAATGCGCGTATTGAGAAATTATATAACATTTCATGAATCCTGTTTATATATATATATATATATATATATATATATATATATATATATATATATATATATATTATCTTTGAGAATAATAAATTAAAAATGATAAGTTTTTGTAATTTTTAATTGGGTCGTATAATTGATTAAAAATGTTTTATAGGAAAAAAAAACAGAGAAAGAAATGTGAAGGTAAGGTTTTAAATTGCAGTTGCCATTACAATATGATCATCATCCAACTTATGCTAAGGAATTGCTGATAAATGTGGGAAAAAGTGAGTGATGCAATCACAGCATTATAATAACAAATAAAAAAAAATTGACATTGCAACCAAAAAAATAGTCGGTGAGCGTTTTCTAAAACCTTGTGCAAAGGGTAGAACTTGGATCTGAGTTGGGTTATTGATTGCATGAGTTAGATATTAGATAACCAACAAAGGTTCGAGTTTCCAAAAGTTTTTTTTTTTTTTTTTTTTTGAAAAAAAATAGAGTGAGCGAAGAGATAATAAACAAAGGAAAACTGTTGGTGATAACTTTTGATGACAAAATATCCCAACAAAAATTTGGTGAGAAAATACCAACAAAAAGATTTGGGGGAATCATCTACAAACAAAAATATTAGAAAAATAAATTAAGGAACAATAAAAATCTCGTACCTGGTAACTGAGACAAATCACCAAAGAGAGTCTTATTGTGATTCATGGGAACAGGTTGTAGTTGTTGAGGCTGGTGCATGTGATTCAAAGGAGGAGGGTGTTGTTGTTGTTGGTTCACTCTCCCCAAACTCAAACTCAAACTCAACCCAAAATCATCATCTTTCTCACCCATTTTGAGAAGAACCACTCAACCACCAGTGTGTGTGTGTGTGGAAAGAAAAAACTCTGATTTGGGGCACGTCAAAATGGAGGAAAAAGGCCTCTTTGGTGGCAGTGTGTGTAACAGCCTTTTCACTTTTTTTCAGTGCAGGGGAAACTGATGGATGGAACTATAAATATATATAGACACAGCAAAAAATAGTTAATGGATGGTGCAGAGTTAATTATGACCTGGGTCAGAGTGACAAATTGGCTCAATCATGACTTAAATGGCTATACTAAGCATTTTAATATTATGCTTTTTGGATTCTTCAAGTCTAAGTCAGGTTATATTTTAACCATGGTTCGTTTTTAACCAATGTGGGGTGGTTAGTTACTGGTTAGTGTTGGGGATTAGGATTAGTGTGGTTAAGCAAGAGTTTAATTAGCTTTAACTAGTTCTGTTGATGAAAAACAGCTGCTTTTTCGGTAAGAATGTTGACCAGAAAGAGGAAGGGTTTTGAGGAGGTGCATTTGCTTGCTTCACGTGATATGCTTGGAAGCATCATCATCGCCTCATCATGGAGATGATGAGTGCTGTGGAGTGAATGCACGTTTGAGCTATGATAATAAATATATTATTTTTTTAAATTAAACTGCCTTTTTAATAATAAATAAGTGTTGAAATAATTTATTTATTATTAGTATTTTGCGATATGAATGATATTAAAAAAATTGGAAATGGTAAGGGTAAATAATTAATTTAGTCAGTGTAATATAATGACAAACTAATTTTTAGAAGATAAAAAATTTAAATTTTAATGCATAAAAAATACAATAAATTAATCCTTCAAAAAATGTACTGAAAAATTAATATAAGTTTTATAACTTAATAATAAGTTAATTTTCAAAAATATAATTTATTATTAAATTATTTTTAAAATATTTTAATTTAAAAAATTAATTTACAGTATTTTTGAACATTTATATTTTTTATATTAATTTGTTCCTGCATCACATTCGAAAATAATTTAAATTTTAATCGAAGGCACTGAGGACACAGTGATAGAAAGATGGATCGCATAGCGGATTTTGTAAAGGAGTGTGGGTCCCGTTAAGCATGGGTTTTCAATGGCATGCAGCCCCAAATCACGAGGCATAACAGTTGCAGGTAGGAAGAGTTGAACCCCCACAAGTAGCGGCGGCGCGTGAGTTTCATTCGCCGTCGCTGATTTTTCATGGCCACAAGAATAATTTTCTCTTCTCTGAAGTTTCAATGCTAATGAACAAAGAGAAAATACTACTGATATGTACTGTATTACTACCGTAGTTATAATTTTATTTTAATTTTGCTTAAAATTATAATTTGTGATTCAGAATCATAACAACACACAACTCAACCATAATATTGTTAAAAATGCTATTTATAGATCAAACTAAATCTACACTAAAAAAATTTAGTGTCCGTTTATTTAAAAAGAAAGAGAGGAAAAAATAACAAAGGTGTGTCTTATTTTAATTTTAAAAAAATCATTTCATTTATTTTTATTCTATCAAACGGATCCTAAAATTACAAACTATGTTCTCACAATATATAATTGTTCAATTAGGCACAATTTTCTTTTGGTGAATATTCAATTGGGCACATTGATCGATGATGTTAAGTTTAAAATGTACAAACTGTGCCTCTCAAAAAATTTCTCTTTTAGAAATTTAAAATAATATATTTTTGAGAAAAAAATGTAAGGTTAAATGTGTATTAATCACCTTTTAGCTGATTTTATTTGTAGGTTAATTAATTCTGAGTTAAATTATTATATTTTACAATTTTTATTTGATATGCTACCAAACTATTTAATAAATTTCGCATCTTACATTTTTTTAATAATCAAATAAAAAATAAACAATATATTAAAATTTAAAAGTATAATTTTTTAAATTATTATCTAATTTTAAATTATAAATCACCATTATCATAAAATTGTTAGCTTTATAATAACTATCAAAACTTCTATTTATGTTTCTAGAGAATTAAAAATAAGATGAATTCAATGGTTCTATGAGCTTTGTTTTATATTAAAATTATAATTTTTTCTAAAATAATTATAATTTAATAATATTTGAGTTTACATAAAAAATTTATTTACATATATATATATATATATATATATAATTTTTAATATATATACACACACACAAAATTTTAGTTAATTTAAGAAATTAAATATTTCAACTTTAATCATTACTAACAATAAATGTTTTTTTTTTAAATTCTCTTAAAGAAAATTTTGTTCAAAATTCTCGTTTATAATATTACATTTATTCTCCACCTCGTATTTTTTTAGTATTTTTAACGGATTTAATTCACTGCACCTTTTATATATAAATAACAGTTAAGAAACATAATAAATCAAAAAAATAATAATTCAAATAATTTAATAAATTTACCTAAGTTAAAAATTCAATTAATTGAGTACAATAAAATAATTCAAAATTAACGTTATATATATATATATATATATATATATATATATATATATATATATATATATATATATATAATTGGGGAAAGTGTAAAAAAGAAAAACAATTTATTAATAATTTTATAAAAAATTAAATTAAAACATTAAACAAATCATACAGTATATAAGTGCTCTTAAATAAATCATAGAATCAATTAAATTAAATTCAATAATTTAATTGAATGATTGAAGATAATTGATTAATTACATAAAATATATTAAAGTTACTGTATATAATATGATATTATAAAACGTAAGATCATTAACCATCTAGATTTAATATAATTCTTTTAGAATTATAGCAGTGTATTTTGATTCCTATAGGAACTGAAACTAATAAATGTTTCACAATTGATCATATGAAAATACCCGAAAAGATAATTAATGACTAGATTTTTCTTTCATTTTCCCCCACCTTCTGTATGTAAAATTCAAACCATTAATGTTTCACAAATCATATCAATAGCTATACCATAAAAAAAAATAATGATTCCTCTAACTCCTTTTTCAATGTTGTTGAAAATAAAAACATGTCCACCCGGTTAACAGTAGTGGTCAATTGACATTGTTCACAATTCAATGCTGTTTGTAAATTATAATTATATCCCATAGTAACTTCCAGGTTTTCGATAGTTTGAAGCTTTAACGTGCTATATATACTAAGTCAAAATTTCAAAACCAACGCTCAATCAAGTTAAAAGTTTCATCATTAACGGAGAACAGGGGGCAAATTATACCTATGGCTAATAAAGGAAAGCACCGTTTTAATTGTGTTTGATTAAGGTCAATAGGAATTATATTTCATAAATAAGGTCGGTGATAACGATTTGATTGATTAATAATGTACATGCAAAAGATTACTCTAATCAAATTAATTGTTTGAAGAAAAAAAAACATAATTCTATAGTCAGAAAAATATAATAATTAATTTCTATGTATAATTGCAAAAGCTATTGTACTATGTATACATAAATAAATCCGAGTTGTGAAAATGTGATATGATTTTATACAGAATAAAAAAATAATTCAATGATTATGAAAACTTGTTTAAAGTAAGCAATAAATATAAGGGTAGAAGTTAAAAGTAGAAAATTAATTGTTTAAAGTTTATTGATTAAATAATTAAATTGAAGTTTTCATTTATATTATTTCATCAATAATTTTTTTTATAGCAAATGGTATCATTCTTACGCCCCCAGTACTTTATCCCTCCCTGTTCTCGTGTTCTTACGCATTATTCATTATTTATGTGGAATGCATTGGTTTTGAAATGAGCATATACCATGATTGGGTGAATTGCAGACAATCTTTGTACAACAAATACAACTGCTAGTATTTGAGATTTTTTATGAAGAGTTTTTTATTTTCTTTCTATCAGCATCTTATATAGCAGATATAAGTAGCTACTGCTGAGATATGAACAGATCGATATCATTGGAATTTTTCGTTGATATTTCATTGATCATATGTTTTTCTTACTACTAGTGATGCGTTTGAAAATATCAATTAAATAGTTTTTTAAATTATTTTTCTACCGGTGGTGATTCATCTCTTTATGAAAAAAAATACTTATTCCATTTTTTTTAATAATTGCGATATTTCATTAATTTAAGAGCATTCTCAACAGTAGCACTCCAACAAGTATTATTTTTTCTTTAATGGTGCAAATTTTAAGAACACAAATTTTGGTTTTAAAATAGTCACAAAAACAAGTTTTAAAATTGTCACACAATTCTTGATAACTATTAATTAAGAAATGTTTCTTATATACACAACAATTAAGAATTAACTGTTTTCTTATATACATAACAATTTTTAATAAGAGCTATCACATCAATTCTAATTATGGGGTACCCTGTAAATAACTCCCAATGAGATACTCTAATAGGTCTTATATTTTCATTAAGCAGGTTAAAATATACAAAATTCTACATAATTGAAAACCAATTTACCACAAAATTACATTTGTAACATCTCATTTTTTAAATATAGATGAATACTGATTATAAAATTACATATTTATAAATGTATACAAATCATATATATGTTTTAAATTTTTTATATAATATCACTTTATTTTCAATTAACAAATAAAAAGTATATTTTAATAGGTTTACAAATAAATTATCTTTTAATCATTTCATACATTACACATATATAAAATTTTAACCTGAAAAGGCATATTAATGTATGATTTGGATTTTCTTTTACTTTTTCAACACAAAGATATGGTGATCTTAAGAAAAGAAAGGATAATTTTTTTATAACTAACTAATAAAAGAAATAATCGGAATTCGTTTATGCATGCGTCGAAATGATTCGATGAGTGGGAATAGATTATAAGTTTAAACGATTTATAATAAGTAATTTTTTTATTTTTAATTATTTCGGAGAAAGTTTAAGTTTTTAATATTCGATAATTGTCAATGGATTAAATATTTAATTTGTTATAAATACTTTTTGTTTTAAAATTATTTGAAGAGCACTTTATGTTGGTGGAGGTAAGTCTAAAATGTTAAAAAAAGTAAAACGTTTATAAAAAATGAAATAATTACGATAAAATGTTTTTATAAATAATACTAAAATATTTATGTATCATTTATTAATATTTTGTATAAGAAAATAATATGATTGATTGTTATTTTAAAATATAAAACATATTATAATATAAGACTACGTAAACATTTTTAACTGAAAAGAACATTTTTATTTTCAATTAATTTAAATTTAAAATTTTAATTTCTCTCCACATTTTATTTCCTCTTTCCCAGAAAGGTATAATGGAACCTATACATTTGTTTTTGTTTTTAGTATGTTTGGATAAAAGAAGAGTATAGGGGTGTGTAATTCATATCAGTTTTATTTTTATCTAAACACACTAGCTTTGTGAAATTAGAAGAAAAAGAAAAATAGTGTTGAAACTTGAAAGTAAGGAAAAGGATGGCCAGAAATTGAAGATAATCTCTATAGAATGAAAAAGAAAGGGCGTGCCCAGAAGCACGAGAATTGACACTTTCAAAAGATCCATGAAAGATTTGGTGGGTAAAACTTGAAAATTGAGATTAGAGTATGAGAAGAACCAGGCACGTGGGGAACACATCGGAGTTCACGTGCAGGGGCATGTCATGTTGCGCCACCTGGTCCCATGATTGCCCCCGTGCGTGTCGCTTTGTGTCTTCGTAACCAGACACGCAATCTCCTAATAATCATTGGATACTCTCGCAACTCTCCATCGCACGCTCCTTCCTTGCGCGTGTCTATCACTTCCCTAAAACCTCTTCTCCTCGTTTTTCCTTTCCCAGCACCAGCACCACAAAATGAGTATAGATTATCCAAGACCCTCTCAAGATTTAAAAAGCTATACAGATATTCATAGGTTTTCATGTCAATAACAGGTATTAAATGCATATTCAGATATAAATCTTATCATATGAATCAACTTTTGTTTTCATTAGTTGGATTATTCAAAAATAAAGCTGTGGCAGACGGTGTGAGGTTATGAATTTTTTCGTACCACATCAATTCATCGTATTCGTATATCTTGTTATAGAATACGAACACAGATTAGCTGCATGTGTGGAACCAGGCCCTCACTCGATCAAAAAATCCACGTTCAAAGAGCTTTTGATATAGGGTATATTTGGATTTTCGATGAAAAGATATAAAAGTACTTATTTGAGAGTAAAATTAATTTGAAATTATATTTAATTATTTTTTTAAAAAGGAGATATAAAATTAATACAATGATAAATAGAGAAGAGAAAAAAATCATAAATTTAAATTTTCCATTAACAAAAACTAACCAAATTAAAGATATTAAGCATAACAAACATTTTGTTCTTTAAGAAAATATAAATTATTTTTGTTTTTTTTAATTAGAATTTTCATTTTTATTGTATTTTATATATATATAAAATACAATAAAAAGGAAAAGAAATTAATATTAATTTATGAATAAAACTAAAAAAAAATGAATAAAATAAGATAAAACCCTCCATACTCCTAATTAATATTTTCAGATAAAAAATTACTTTCATAAAAATATATTTTGAAAGTAAAATTTTGGCTTGAAGCTTGATTTTTATAAATAAAAAAAATGCACATAGAAGCTAGAGCTACCAACTTCAACTTTGACGTGAAAAATTAGGTATAGGATCCCAAATTGAACAGACTATAGGTATAAACACATGCCACGTGTTTTTTTAATTTGTAGAAATTAAATTTAAATATTATGAGATTTAAAATAAACCATACATATTATTTAATCATTTGAACTAGACGCTGTAATTTGTTATACACTTAATTTTAGTTCAAATTTAATATATTTTAATGTATAAATTATAGTATACTTAAATATATAAGAAATAAGTATTATTAAATATAAAATATATTTATATTTATAATAAATAATTTAAAATCTATCAAATATTTATTAGAGAAAGATTTAAACTCACGATATCTTTTTTCCATCTTTTCTCTTCAACTATCAAATCAATTTTACAACCCATAATTATGAAAAAATTAACCAAGTTGATAGTGTAAACTTAATCCGTGTGTTTAAGTTTTGAAAAATTATGAAAAATTACCTACATTATATTTTTAGGCGTATAATACTTTAGAAAAATTATTTATTGAAAGACAATGGAGTGTGATTTAATTTTGTTAAAATCACTAAAATGATTCAATGGATGGAATTTGGCCCCTAAATTCCATTGTATATGTTGTTGTTTTTTTCAAGTTTGGTATATGATTGACGTTGTAATCTGCATGCTCATGATATTCATGATGTGGACTGTTTTATGACTATTTATTATGATTCTAATTTTGAGATTACTATCCTATTGTGGTTTCTGATAGAATTAATGATTGGATGATAATGCGTGGAATGAACTTGAAAAATTTGAAAATTTGGATTTGATTTAATTTGATGTTAGATGCCACCGCCATTTGTGTTATTGATGGTTTGGAATTGTTGTTGATTCTATCTCTCTTGGATGTTGGAAACTGATGGTTTGATATTTATTCTCAATTTTAATTGTGTTACGCATGGCTTGTGGGAGTATAATGATTTAATGAATGTGTTGTGTTTTGGCCTTTAGAAAAATTAAAATTATTGGCTTAGGACTTTGTTGAAATGCCACGGCCATAGGGAGACTTGATAAATGTTGTTTATTTTGCCTATTTTAATTTATAGTTCGAAGATTGAGACTTTAAAGTGTTAAAGAGATTAAGGACATGTTACAGTTAGTAGTGTTTCTTAATTTTCTTAATTCATTACATTCTGGATCATCTCTTGTATCGCTATCAACCAGTCTTTTCCTTTTCTATATTCAGTTTTTATACTGCAAGAACTCCCTTCAAATAATTTTAAAGGTTTCGTTTTAGTCAGTATAGAGTAAACAGGAAGCTAACTCTTCATTTTTAACACCTATTCTCAAGAAGTTCAGCAGTGCAGTCCTAATTAACAAGCTTTGAATATCTAGAACCTATTCTAGTATACATGTTCCATTTTGCCTATATATGCAGTCCCCAATTATGCAGAAAAGGTTATTTATCTCATAGTTTAGTGTCACCAAGCTAAGAAGTGAGAAAAGAATAAGACTTAATTTAAAATTAAGTATTAGTCACATGTTCTATAGTGCAACCTTATCATTCCCTCACTAACATAGTACCAACCTTACCTACCAGTCACCACTAAGCCTTATAAACTTAGAATTATGCAGAAAAATGGTATCTAGTGCCTTGATTCAGTACCATATATACGTTGATTACAGAAAGATGCACCAAGTCCCTGTGGCTTTTGCTTACACTTACTAATATCTAACCATGCCATACTCATCCTAAATGACACCATATGTGGCCTATAGTTCTATCTGTTTTAAGACCTACCATTATGAAGAAAACAAGTGATAACACCACAATTCCTGAATATAAAACCTCCCCAGAGTGTTTCCAAGACTTGCAATACCAAAAGTTCTTTATGAGTTTCATTAGTTGAATTCTCCTCATTTGATCAATAATACCTCTACATACTAGCTGCTATATAACTCTTAATTATGCACACAAAATGACTCTTCTGCTGTCGCAATCCCGGCCATGGCTACAGACTTGTCAAGGCTAAATACAATGTTCTCTGGTGATTCCCTCTGGGTTTGAACTACTACTAGTTTTAATTATAGTTTAGTACCTTTTTTTACAACTAACTTCAATACTTTCTTTGTGTTATCTTTAATAAACCAGGAATTTAATGCGGATTTTGAACACTCCGTTAGGACCATTACTCAGTTCTATAGCACATAAGCTAGAGAGCTTTCCTTAAGGTCTAGTCGCTAGTCAATTATCAAAATTCAACCATGCCTCACTCTTACCATAACGTGCATAACTAATAATTATTTTTAATCTTTGTTCCACTAGGATTCGATTGTTTAGCAGAAAATGGACCACATATTAGCTTCACTTTATCAGTAAAAATACTCACAGCAAAATTTTATGTTTCCTAGTCTTGCATATGTATTAGATAACTGTTTCGTTACTACACTAAAGTTGCGTGCATTAAATCACAACGACAATCACCATCCACTTCACTTTAGATTGTATATATATATATATACATATAAAATAATCGACTAATAGTTTTCTGCGCATGAATGATATTCAAAAATATTTTTTAAAGCTTATAAAAAATATGAGAATATTAATTTTTTAAATTCATATTACCATGAACGAATTTTTAAATCATCAAACTCACTCTTAATCATGCTTGTAATCTCAACAAATTGAATTTATGTTATGCTTAGATAGAGAAGGAAAAAAAGAAGTAAAAGAGAAGGAAAATAAATAAAAATAGATATTTTTTTAACATTATTTGCTTTGAGTGAAAAAAAAAAAGAATTTTACCCTTCTATGACTATTTGATTAGGTAGAAAAACCATCACCCTCACCATGGATGACAACGAAGAGATAACAAAAACTTTCCAAGGCGCCAAGGTCTGGTGGGTTTCAAACAAAACCATCACCAAATCACAGTCGATCTCGTTTTACCCTGCGAGGTTCGAAACCCTAGCCATGGAGAAAGAAATGAAACAACAGATTATATATGATCTTGTCAACTTCAAGAATGGGAAAGAGTATTATGACAAGATTGGAAAAGCTTGGAAGCGTGGTTATTTACTATACGGTCCTCCGGGGACCGGGAAATCTACGATGATAGCTGCTATGGCTAATTTCATGTACTATGATGTGTATGATCTTGAGTTGACGGCTGTGAAGGATAACACGCAGTTGAGAACTTTGTTGATTGAGACAACAAGTAAGTCTATTATTGTGATTGAAGATATTGATTGTTCTCTTGATCTTACTGGGAAGAGGGTGATGAAAAAGGAGAAGGAAAAGAGTGAGGATGCCAAAGATCCTATTAAGAAGACCGAAGAAGAAGAGAATAATAAGGAGAGTAAGGTGACTTTGTCGGGTTTGTTGAATTGCATTGATGGGATTTGGTCGGGTTCTGCTGGAGAGAGGATCATTGTTTTCACGACAAACTATGTGGACAAGCTTGATCCTGCTCTCGTTAGGAGTGGAAGGATGGACAAGAAAATCGAATTGCCTTATTGTTGCTTTGAGGCTTTAAAGGTTTTGGCAAAGATTTATTTGGATGTTGATCACCATGGTTTGTTTCATGCTGTTGAGGGGTTGTTGGAAGAGAGCAATATGACACCTGCTGATGTTGCTGAGGATATGATGCCTAAGTCGAAGAGTGATGATGTGGAGACATGCTTGAAGAAGTTGATTGAATCTCTTGAGAAGGCCATGAAGAAGGATCAAGAAGAAGCACAAAAGAAGCGTGATGAAGAAGAAGCTAGGCTGAAGGAAGAGAAGGAACAGTTTGCACAGGAAGAAGCAAAAAAGAGTGATGAGAAAGCTGGGAAAGACGTGAAGGAGAATGGTTTCGTCCATTGATTTGGAAAAGGATTAAAAAAATAAAGATTGAAATGCAATATGCTTCTGCTGCCGTGTATATTCTATTAGGAACATAACATATGATTTAAGTGCTAATTTATGATTTGTATATATATTATGTATTAAGTCGACGTGCAAGGTTTGCATATTAATTAGGATTCCATTTTAATTTGTATGGATTGTATATATATATGTATAAGCTATCTTTGTGCTAGCATATATTAGGAGTTTAATGTTTATGGTTTGTGGAATATTGTATTGTATCTGGATTTCAATGTGTATGGTATATTATAATATTGATGCGTATGCAACTTGTTCACTGTATTATATAGCTATGTTTGGTATCTTCGTAAAATAATAATAATAATAATAATAATAATAATAATAATAATAATAATAATAATAAAATTATTTAAATATAATAAGTTCTTATAATCTATAATATTACAATCAGGAAGGAAAAAGAGAGAAAAAAAAGAGAAGTATAAAATATGAGGATAAGATATTAATAAAGAAGATTGATGTTAGAAAAAATATTATAAATATTATTGTACGAATAAAATGTTTTTTTAAAATTAAAATATAATTTTCTTCAGCTTTTTAAAGTAGCAAATTGATGAATGATAAAATGTACAATTTACTAAGACGCGCTTTCAATTCGAAATAATTTGAGAAATTATACTTATACACAAGACAACAAGTGATACATGTATAACAATTTATATAATATTATATTTTGTATTTATCTTTCTTTTTCATCTTATTATTTATTATATTTCAAATTTAAATTCATTTTTTCTCTTTGTATGTTTTGTTGTACAAATATAATTTATGTAAAAGAAATATTTTTATAATTGGTTATAACAGGTGGATATGTTTGATGGAAAGGTTGGATATGACTATTAGAGGCAATTTAAATTTGGAGTTGTCAAACTTAAAAAAAAAATTATATAGACAATATCAGAAAGTAACGATATAATAATGATGGAAGAATAGGCAGTGTTACATGTGCCAGTTTACTACAACATATAATGGCATTCGTGAATAGAGGACTGGAACATTTAGATTTTTTATATATATATAAGAATCAAAAATTAAATTTACAATATATTGTGCACATTAATAAATGAAGTTAATCTTTCTTAATTAAACATCTGGATTTGCACCATACTTAAATAGAGAAGCAGATAGATGTGCATGTGAATTAGCAAACATGGCGTGTCAAATGGAAGCTTATTAATTTGGAATTCTATGAGCAACCGCCTGCTCAACTAGATCAACTGCTAATAGCTGACACTATATGGGTGATTCATCCCCGTGTTTAATTTCATTGTAATTTTGTTGGTAGCCCCCGTTGCCATTGACCAATCTTAAATTCATAATTCATAATTGATGAATCTCACAATTATATTGATTGATACAACAAATTCATTTATTGCTTTGTTAACTTGATTTATGTATAACTATTAAAGCACCTTTTTTTTTTTTTTTTTACAGAAAAACACTTGATTTATGTAACATTAGATTGTAAAGACACTATATATGGTTTAAAAAAAAATGCAAAATTGATCACTGGACCACCATTACCTACTCTTGAAGAATTGCGCCAATTTCTTGAATATTTGTGCCCACATCTAATCCGAATCCGAACCGGTACGGTGTTCCTTTCATCGCAATCAGCTATAAATATTTGGAGAAAAGCTTAATTTGCAAAGTCATTTTCTCTTGTAACCTTCCCATGTTTCGATATTGTAATTGGTTTATTCCTGAAGTGCAACAATATCTTTGCCCATCCAAATGTGCAAATCAGATGCATTACTTTCTTATATGTGTTTGATAACAATCAATCCGTACTTACATTTATGATAATCAATTTAAGATCAATGACTCTAATTCCCTTCTTGATAAACAGTCTCAGACAAATACTTAGGATTAGCTAATTACCAATAAAGAGAGGACCTACTTTTAGTCGATAAGCACACGAACTCAATTTATTTAAGTTAGGTTTATACTAGTATCTCTGCATAAAAAGGTCGTTATTTACCTATCATTATTAAAACTAATAGATAATTACATATCTATTGTTGGATAACCGTCTAACACTAACAGAGTAATAAAATAATATCTCAACTAAAATTATACTTTAAAATGTTGGAATTGACACAATATTTTAGTGTGAAAAAATTCTCAAATGATAAGAGAAAAATCAAACCAGAGAAATATTTTCATTAAGGGGAAAAAATTTAATATTTCTTCTCTAAATATAAAGAGAGGACAATTACACTCTCTTATAATATATTTCATTCTGTATAATAGGAGAAATACTCAATGAATTCTCTTACTTTTCTCTCTTAGATGGGTTACCCAAAATTATGAAAGAGAGCTCCTATATATTTATAGTCGAGTAAAACTCCCAATGCTTATAACTCTCACTTAAACAAGTGAAGAAAAACTTACCTCTCGATTAAATGCATTGAATTTCTTTTGACATACGAAGGTGATTTTTTAAAATAAAACCACTAGGATCAGTCTAGTAGTAGAAGTTTGAGATAATATTAATAAGATCCTAGATTCAAACTTAAATATGATTAAATATGACTTTTTAAGGTTTCACAATATGAGTTATTTATGAGTTGTTAATGTCGAACTTCATTTAAACAATCAAGTCTAATGTCAAATTTAAATGTTTATTTAATCAAATAAACAAATTTAATTGAGTATTTAATGAGTGAAACTTGAATAACTCACAAATAACTTCTCATTTCATATCCTGATTCATCATATTCTTCCAAATCCTTTAGGCGCGCCTTTCATTTCTCAGGTGATGACATTAACATTCTACCTTAGGTTCACAACTGGTTAAGATAGGGTGTTCCCTTGGTATTCTAACCTACTCATAAAGGATGCTAGCTGACTCATCTGTTTCTCCAAGTTTTGGAGGTTTGGGTTAATTTTTTGCTTAAATTATTTTGAGATAGAAATAAGAGCTTTAACCATATACATGCTCTAGAGACATACCTATGATGCTAGCTGACTCATCTGTGTCTCCAAGTTTTGGAGGTTTGGGTTAATTTTTTGGTTAAATTATTTTGAGATAGAAATTAAATAAGAGCTTTAACCATATACATGCTCTAGAGACATACCTAAGTTGGTATTTTCTTGTAGTGTTGATCTAATTGATATTGTTTGGAAGTTAAAAAATTAGATGATCATATTCTGTATTTTAAATAGTTCCCTAGGGGCTAGTCAGAAAATTCTTTAATTACATTTGATTGCTCCTTATATTCCTTTTGATATTCGAAGACTTAGTCAACTATAAAATTTTTGGGTTAAGCTTAATTTAACTTTGTCTAAAGCTTTTGATAAATATTTATATGAAATATATTCACTTAAAATGCCATATATTTAGGGTAATAATGGATGGAGACATTAGACGTTTTTGTTACTAAAGATTTTATTTAACTAAATTTAAATTGTTCGTATAAACAATTTAAACTAATTATATGATGTATTGTATTAATTAATATTTAATAATACTGCATTAATAGAATATATATATATATATATATATATATATATATATATATATATATATATATATATATATATATATATATATATATATATATATATATATATATATATATATAAGCCAATATAAGTATATAGTAGTATTTATGTTGATAATTTATTTTTATTAAAAAATAAGATATTTAATCTATAAAAAATGTCATATTTATCTGCTAATTAACATATAACATTTGTTAGTGATATGTCCAATCAAACTATTCTATATCAAGTCGTAGAAAGTAAAATTGCTTTATCTAAAGGTAGCCAAACAAAACACAGAAATCCGGAAGCCTTTTTATGGCAGTCTACCGTGACCCCAATGGGTTGTCAAAATAAATTGCTAACATGCTAATAGTTTACCCGTGTGATACGTTGCCGACAATGTGATTTGAACATAGTAAACGAAGACAACCACATTTATTTTGTTGCTAAGTTAGTAAATTAATTGCAAAAGTGAATAATATGCTTTGCATTTGCTTCTACGTCTTTTCAAAAGGGTTCTGATTAATTTCACCGCTTGTGTTGTGGAACGGTGCGCTACGATGCCGCATTTCGAATGTAGTCTTACTCTTATATTATGAATTGCATTACTATATAATAATGTTTATAAAATAGGGTTCACCATTAATGATTTAATGATTTTTATCTGGTTTTTATCAAGGTCAATTTTGTAATCTACTTGGATAGGACACTATACCAGTTCGCTGATTTTTTCAGTCTAGCGGATTGATCTGATTCGGTTTTGAGAATATTTCTATATAAGAAAATGAGAAATATGATAAAAAAAAGGGATAAAAATAAAAATAGGAAAAAAGGAGATGAACAGAGTAAATTTATGAATATAATCATTTTAAATTCATATTATATACTTGACTCTTTGATTGAGAGTAAGAAGAAAGAAGGAATTTTGAAATTTAAATTAAAAAAAATTAATTCATTTTTTCTTTTCAATCAAATAAAAATGTGTTTTTAATTTATCATTTATCATTTTTTTATTCTCATTTAAACAGGACATTAAATTCTTTTGTGAGATAGATTTTGTTTCTAATTATATTTTAGGTTTCTTAAACCATCAACATTAATCCTACCAAAAAAATATCAATATTTATATTTTTATAATTTAAATAAATAATGTATTTTTCTATTTCACTATATTACTTGCTATGTTTTCTCATTTAATATTTTTCTATATTTATTTAATTAACATTACATTTTACTTTAACAATCAGTGATGATGATATTAATTTATTTGTTTTTATAATAATAGTATATTAATATTTAAATGATTAAATAAATAGTTTAAAATTTTAATAGGATATTTGATAAATATTACTGACATAAAAACAATATTAATATTTCATTTTCATTTAAATAGTAAGCTATATCAAAATTCAAAACTGTGATTTAACATTCCAATCTTAATTGACTTTTGGGTATAAAATAAATGGTATGTTTAAAGAAAAATATTTACTTTATCATATCATTATATAAAAGCAAACTTGTCTAATCGATGGCTAACTCCTGATTTGATGCAGGGAATTAGAAGGGAATTGAAGAAAAATGTTAAAAAAATTAGTGTAAATTTTATATTTTAACAAAATTTTAATTTAAATTTTTTTATTCCACACAACACAGCCAAGCCTAATTTAGAGGCGCTCTGAGTCTCTTGTCGAGTCTCTTATCGAGCAATTTAATTCATCTTAACTTACTTTAAATAAAACAATTTTATATTAAGTATTTATTATATACTGTTATTCTAGTCAAGTAATTACGGACTTGAGCATTGGATTTCCTTTTAAAAGTACCCACTTGTTCCTCGCGACATCTTAGCCCTTGCCCGAGAGTTCTACCATTGTCGAGCAATTTTGAACAGCAACGACAAAACTTACTTCAGTCAATATCAACCAGCATTTGGTTAAGTTATCAATCCCATCTCAAACACGTCATAACCTAGCTATTTATTATTGTAACATTTTAATTTATTTTCACCCTTATAGTTTCATAAAACATTACCAGTCTTATTGGCTTTGTTTATATAATGTTTTTTGAAGTTCACCACTTGATCATAAATAGTACTCGAAGCATCCTTTTCTTCATCTCCACAACTTTTTGTCATCCAAAACCAAAACATTTAAATTGTGCGTAACATTGGAACAAAAAAGGTGGCAATACTGATAATTAAATAACAAGTACTACTTGAATATATATTTGATATATAGCTAAAATAAAAGTTTATTAATAGGCGGTAAATACTAATTAGAGATTTTTTTTTAAACAATTGACAATGGAAATAGTTTTGCTTAATTTTAAAAATCAAAAAACTTAATTGGCTTAATACGTCAACAATTAAAGCAACAAATTAAAAGTGAATAATTGCTAAATAAAACAAATGTTTATGAACAAGTAGCATAAAGAGAGAGAGTATGCATTTATGGAAGAAAAAAAATGATTTAACTTCAACTTAAATTCTCAAGACTTGTATATATAAACGACAGAAGAAAAGAAAAAGAAAGGTGTGGATTGAATGGATCGATTTTGATTGATATCATGATCAGAAAATGTATGGTTGGGTTAAGTAGCTAGCTAGAGCTAGATGATGAGTGCATGGCAAGTTGCGAATGTGGGGTTTGCTTTATTACTTAGAGGAGTAGTGATCCATTATTCTTGTGTTTCCATCCTCATCCAAACATGCTCAAGCTTCCATCGTACATGACAAACATTGGGGGGCCAAATTTTCCAATCCAGCAGAGAAAAAGTGGCTTGGACTTGGCAAACATCACTCATTGTCAAATGGATTCGTTTAGCACTGACAGCGACCTCTTCTTCCACTTCAACTCAGATTCTCATGTATGTGACATTACAGCTTCGAGGGACACCGCCCCAAAAAGAAAACACCCTTTTCTCTGCTCCTTATATTATGCATCCCTAGCCAAGTAAAATAACACCACAGACACACACACACAACACTAGTGTCAGTAGTGTTTGTGTGGGATGGGGGAACTATGGACCCAAATGGGTTCATTGATGGCCACAATCATGTTTGTGTATGCCATGGTTGAGCGTTTTTTCCCTGCCGCGCTTCGCGACACTCTTCAAATCCACTGTCAGAAAGTGGTGAACCTCTTGTACCCTTATGTCGAAATCACCTTCCCTGAGTTCTCAGGAGAGAGACTCAAGCGTAGCGAAGCTTACACTGCCATTCAAACCTATCTCAGTGAGAATTCTTCGCAACTAGCCAAAAGACTCAAAGCTGAAGTGGTGAAAGATAGCCAGAAGCCTTTGGTGCTTAGCATGGACGACGACGAAGAGGTCACCGATGAATTCCAAGGTGTGAAGCTCTGGTGGGCTGCTAGCAAAACTGCCTCTAACCCTCATGCATATTCCTTCTCTTACTATTCTCCCCCTGATGGAAAGAGATATTTCAAGCTCACTTTCAACAAAAAGCATAGGGATCTCATCACCGTTTCTTACATCAAACATGTGTTGGAAGAGGGGAAAGAAATTGCCTTGAGAAACAGGCAGAGGAAGTTGTACACCAACAATCCTAGCAGTGGTTGGTATGGCTACAAACAATCAAAGTGGAGCCACATAGTGTTCGAGCACCCTGCGACTTTCGAGACTCTTGCAATGGAGCATTGGAAGAAGGAAGAGATCATCAATGACCTTGTCAAGTTCAGGAATGGGAAGGATTACTATGCCAAGATTGGAAAGGCTTGGAAGCGCGGCTACTTGCTCTTCGGTCCTCCCGGGACTGGTAAGTCTACTATGATAGCTGCAATGGCTAATTTCATGAACTATGATGTCTATGATCTTGAGCTGACTGCAGTGAAGGACAACACTGAGTTGAGGAAGTTGTTGATTGAGACTTCTAGTAAGGCTATTATAGTTGTTGAAGACATTGATTGCTCGCTCGATCTCACCGGCCAGAGGAACATGAGGAGGGAAAGGGGTGAGGAAGAGGAACCAAAAGATCCTAGTAAGAAAGATGAAGAGGAGGGTAACAAGAATAGCAAGGTAACTCTATCAGGGTTGTTGAATTTCATTGATGGCATTTGGTCAGCATGTGGGGGAGAGAGGATTATTATTTTCACAACAAACTTTGTGGACAAGCTTGATCCTGCTCTTATTAGGACAGGTAGGATGGACAAACACATTGAATTGTCCTATTGCCGCTTTGAGGCATTCAAGGTGCTTGCCAAGAACTACTTGGATGTTGATTCGCACTATTTGTTCGCTAGAATTGCGAATTTGTTGGAAGTGACCAATGTGACTCCTGCTGATATTGCTGAGAATCTCATGCCAAAGTGTTTGAATGAGGATGTAGAGTCTTGCTTGCTGAATTTGATTCAATCTCTTGAGAAAAAGGTGGCAGAAGAAGAAGAGGAAGAAGCAGGGTTGAATGAAGAAAAGGTCAAGGGGGAACCTACTCAGCAGGAGAACAAAAATAATGGGCACAGTGTGGAAGATGTGAAGGAAAATGGATTCGTGCTTTGAGTGGGAAATGGAAATACTCTTGATTGAGATTGTTACACTTTCTGGCTAAGATATCTATTCTGCTGCATTATTATTTTGTCCACTGCATGTATCTTTTCAGCTGAATTGATAGCAATCATCTCCTGTAGTTCAATTTGTGGTTGAAACATCTATTCAGCAATATTATTGTGTTGTTCTTTAAGGGGTCAATTAGATCTATCATTCTCATTCACACGTTCTTATCATTCCATATTCAATTTCAGGTATTTTGAAACAGCATCATACCTGGTGCATGGTAGAATACCGCCTTGAAGAAACAATCATATATAGCCGTTATGATTTATTGTAGAGTTAGAAATTTATTCACTATGTACCGCAATCAATTATCTTAACATTCTTAATGGCTATATATATATATATATATATAAACATTCTTAGTGGTTGAACGCATGTTACTCGGGCTGCTAAACCCATATAATTTTCCAAGCAATTCTTGTATAAAACTTCAAGGTGCAAACAAAATAACAAATAAACCATTTGGTCCTCCAAGAATTACTCTCTCTTATAAATACCTAAAGTAATAAAATTATATATATAAATTCTTGAATATCTATCAATTTAGTTTTTAAACTACTATATTTTACTAATCTTCAATCACTAATTTGAAAAAGTTTTCCATATTTAAAAGATTACTTAATATAATTTTTAATACTATAGAAATTACTTGTAGAATTTTTTCCTATTTTAGGACAATTTAAAAGACAAATTAAAAGTTGAGTTGAGGGATGAAATTGAGAGTTAATTCTCCGAATAATAGTAAAGTGTGCATTGAAATCCATGCTAAACTTATTTTAATATTGTCTTTAATGTTAGTTTTAGATGTCTCTTGCCAGACAAAAATAAAAAGTCATGCACAAACCCATTATCCATACAATGACTGATGTGTTACATGCAAGTATGGTTTCGGCCTGGACCGCTCATACAATTACTTCCTGTTTCTCCATAATTGCTACCTGCATTTTTTTTTAACTTCCATAATGCTTAATTTAGAATGTAAAATTATATTTTGGATTAATCTTTTAAGAATCTAAAAATTTAGACGGAAAAACTAATTTGTAATGTAATTTTATATTTTGGATTAGGTGTAGGAAGTAACTACGGAGGTACAAGACCTACAGATAGATAGAGAGACAATCTTAGATAGACAGTTTCTCTGAAACATGGGTCGTCTGCAAGATTCACCCGTAACTTCATTTTTTTCAATACAACACTAGAGTTCTTTCTCTGTTTAGTGCCTTGGAATGTGCATACGGATGTTTTGAAGCTTTGTAATCGTAATCCAAACACACCTGGGTATAATTACTTTACACCCAGATAGTCAAACATTCACGAGAAAATACTAAACTAATTATTCTCTAACTCACTTTTAACCTCGTTTTATTACTAAATTTAATATGTAAGTCTGTAAAATAATTTTTTGAATCCACAATTTATTTAGTAAGATTTATAAGTTGGTGATTTAATTATAAGAAAAAATATATTACTATTATTTCTTTTCATATGAATTAATTCCACATTTTATCATGTGATGGGCACATGAAATATTCCCTTTTCTCATTAAAGATTAGAGTAATTATAGCACTCTATGTTCTTATATTGCTCTTATAGTTGTACAAATCAACTTCAATTAGGACTTGTTCTGTATATGACAAACATCATCAATAAAGGTTAGTTGGCAAATTAGAGACTCAATCATCTTTGAGAGAGAAATTAAATTGAATGTAAATGCCGTTATGTGTAGCACATTAGTTAAGGTAAAGGTGTTCTGAGAAAAACTTAGTTGATAGTTCCTACAGTACTGTGAGTTGAGACTTGAGAAGCATCTGGTAACCTCTGTGTATTTTGATTCTTTTATAATATTAAAAATAAGATAGGGAATGACAACATGATCAGTTGCTACCATGCCTAAAATCCAAGCACTTGATTTTTCAGTGTGAAGGATAGTACAAATTGTACCATGCTTTTCATAACAAGTGTCAACCATGTGATCTATGATGTTACGTAAGTATACACTTTAGTGTTTTTCCTTAAACGAGGTAATTTCTTCCTCTAGAAGTTGATGACCTCCCACAATTGCCTTTGCCTCTGCCTCTATTACTCACTTCTGTACCAGTTACTAAGTTAAATGTCTATATCTGAAAAAATAACAAACTAACGAAAAGTATCAGTTATCAGGTTACACACAGATATGCGAAGACATGAATCTGCATCTTCCACACCCAAACTTGACAACACGTCTGTCCATATATATAAAATTTATCCGATCCTATATCATATGTTATTCAGTCTCTTGCTTTAATCAGATTAAATACAAGTCCTAATAAATGGTTTTGTTAAAATTTCAAGTCAATTAAAAATAAAGTGAAACCTGTCTAAATCCATCCTTAATTAAACCATTCCCACCTCACTGATGACATTACCTTCACTTATAACTCAAAAAATACCAGACTTTTAATCACTTATTTCGAACTAGCTAGTAGACGTGTACTTGAAGTACAAGTGGAATAAGGAAATAAGGAATTTAAAAAAAAAGAAAGAAAATAAGGAGCAGGCAAGAGGAAATGATAGTTAATGACAATGAGTTGACATAACAGTGTTCAGGTTAATTACATCCTTATAGAAACATGGACTGTTTCTTTCCTCTCTGTCAAATCTTCCCATTCTCACTATTCCTGATTTTCATTGAATTACAAATTAAACAAGTATTATAATCCATACCGAACATGTCATCATCTTGATCTGTATTTTTCTGCGGGGTGCTTTGAGTATACTAGTTTAAAAACGTTCTGCAGAAAGTTTCTGAACATTTTAAATTGTGCGTTTCACTTTAATTCCATTATTCCAACAATAAGAAAATAAATGAAAAGTTCCACCTACCACCATTTTGCTTACTCTAGGATGGTAACACGATTTTTCATATTGTATTTTTTAACACCTGCAAAGGAATTGTAACAAAATACATGAGTCAAATTTTGAAACTTTTTACTAACAAGTAACGTGACCAAAACTCACATAGGGGAAAATACTGAAACTCTTGAGAGCTTTTATTGGTTGCTGACAGGTCTAATTTCAATTAGAAGTTTCACTTTCTTTCATGAGTTCACAAATTTAAATAATGCTTGAGTTCTTGACTCATGAGCTGCTGCAATGAAATTTCACGCAAAGGAATGTTTAATGGTTTGAGCTGGCTAAGAAAACATTGAGAGACTCATTTCATTGTTGGGCGAGAGCTAGGATTGGGATTTAAGCACGCAAATGCCACTATGGCAACACGAACTATGTCTAGTAAAACTGACATTGTTGGCTGTGGGAGGCGTTGGTCCAATATTTCACATAAGGTGATGCCATTATCAGTAGAAGCTGATTGAAGTGAAGACAGTAATTCCTTAGGATGCGATCCCATCAAAGTTTCAAGTGCCACCACTCCAAAGCTATACACATCACACTTTTCACTCACAACCATAGTATATGCAAGCTCTGCATTTATAACATTAACAAGAACAGATTCAAAGATCAAAAGGAAAATAGTTGAAAAATAATAATATTAAAATCTACAATTTATATAAACTCGGTATTAAAAAAACTAGTCCATCTGCCTGTTATATGTATTGATTAGGCACGATCTGCATCAAATCATGAACCAGAGAACATAGGTAAAAAGGGAAAGGAACCAAAAAAAGTAAAACTAAAAAGAAAGATATGAACAATTTACCTGGGGCTATGTATCCAATGGTTCCAGCAACTATAGTTCGATTGGATGAATCAAGGCTGAGGAATCGAGCTGTGCCAAAGTCACCAACACTAGGCTGCCACTCTGAGTTAATCAAGATATTGCTGGCTGATATGTCTCTGAGAACTATTGGAAGGTGCAGTCATGATGAAGATATGAGAGAGCATGTGCAGTGCCTTTCACAATGTTAACCCTCTTTTTCCAATCCAATTCCATCGCTTCCACATCATCAAACAAGACAGAAAACAGGCTTCCTTTCTCCATGTACTCATAGACCAAAAACATGATTCTTTTATGCAAGCAGAATCCATGGAGCTTCACAATATGTCGGTGCTTTATTTCTGATAATACTTTGACCTCATTTCTGAAACTCTCGTCAAAAGCAGGCACCTCTGCTTCAAAGCCATGGAGTTTCTTCACAGCAACAACCTTGCCACTTGGTAATTGTGCCTTGTAAACACTTCCATATGCTCCTGTTCCAATACAATATTTCATGTCAAAGTCTTCGATTGCTCTAATGATGTCTTCATAGGCTATGCTTCCATCATAGTTCCATATACTGAACAAGTCCCCATTCTTGGTCGTTGCAGTTGCCTTTGTATCTTTGTTCTTAGTTTCAAGGAAAATATGCCTCAGGCACAGTAAGAAGGCCATGATTAGAGAAATAAGTACAGGAAGTACTATGACCAACAGATTGCCCAATACTATGTGGTCGTGGGCTGGACAAGGCTGGAATTTGAGTCCGGTTTGAATATACCAATTGTCGCTACATACATCCTTGTTGCCTATTAGCGAAGACGCAGGGAAACCATCTGGGATGGGACCCTTCAAATTATTATAGGAAAAGTCCACATCAATCCCGGGAAGTGGTAATGGTGAATGATTGTTGGTCAATTTTAAGGATGACAAGTATCCTAACTCTGGTGGTATTTCACCACTGATGATGTTGTTAGTCATGTCAACCATTCTGATTGAAATGGGCAAGGTCCCATGAAGAGAATTGAAGTAGTCCCTTCTAGTCCACAGTGTGAGACTTCCAGCCATTCTAAATTCTTGAAAACAGAGACGTTTAGTGTTACAAATTGAATCCCTTCTGTATATGTGATTGTAATTCCACTTAGAAATTGTTGTCTCTGATAAAGTATGTGAGGACAGCATTGTCATTTTGAGATCATATTTAATGGAAGAACAACCGGAGTCAGGAGGAGCCACCGCAAGTTTATGAACAAGACTGCATCTCTTAAACACGATTGTCAAAATGTTTTAAAATTGATTATTATTTAAATATGTCCGATACAAATTGTGTTCATTATCAAGACCATTTTAAATACTACTCCAATTTATTAGATAAGAGACTTATCTCATTCAGCTTCACCCATGGTGGTCGTTGTTCCAATTTTTTTGTATTAAATACTAAAAATCGAACACATATTCTTTTGTTAAATAAATTATTTACACGCTTTTGAACATATTAAAATCTTATATCATTATCATTGTATCACTCTTTTAGATTGAAATGCACTATATTTTTGCTTATACCTTTTAATTATTTAAAATATATATATATATATAAGTTTTATCAATTTTTTTTATATAAATAATAATAATGACAAAAAATACAAATTTAATTCCTAATTATAAACAAATGTGATAAATTAATTCTATTATTAAATTTTTCATTGGCTTAGTTTATTTGCTTGTTCGATTGTGTTCACGCAGCTATAACGAAAGTTAGTATTTAAGTTTATTATAAATTTAATAACTATATTATATTTAAATTTAATAAATGTATATTTGATAATATTATAAAAAAATTATATTTAATAAATATAGCAATTGATACAATATAGAAAATATTAATTTATATATATATATATATATATATATATATATATATATATTTAAATACTACATTAATAACATTATTTAAACACTAACTTATTACTTATGTTTAATCCTATTTACTTACATAATGTTACTTCCTCTTATACTATTTATAAGATCCAAATAAAAAATTATGTTTTATCCTTTTATAATATCATTTTATTATATTTCTTGCATTAATTATTTTTAAACTAAAATACTCCAATGAGAAGTTATAATGCAAAATAATTAGAAGAGAAAGAAAAGGAGCATTAATGATAGTGCTAATTTTGGAAAAAGAATATAAATTTAAAACATATTTATCTAAATTAATTATTTTCTTTAATCTTGATAAATTAGGTAAATACATCTTATAAATATGATTAGATGGAATATTTTATTTTAAATTAGGTTAAATAATAATTAAAATATATTTTTAATTATATACACTCTTCTCTCATAAAAATGTCATTTTTTTACGCAAATAAAGGTTGTCATTAGTACAATGCGATCTCCCTTTTATGCTATTATGTTTACTTCCCTCTCATGGCATATATATTAGAGTGTATGATACTTGTTTTCCTTTTTTTAGTTTTTCTTTCAAATTTCGTTAACTTTCTGTTAAAAAATTATTACTAAATATCTTTATATGGATTATAATGTTATCCCAAAATAAAATAATTGAATGAGAGAAAATTAGTTGAGTGTTAAATATGAAATCTTATACATCTATATATAAAAAAAAGAGACACAAAGTCAGTTAAAAAAATTATAAAATATTTATGTGAGATAAAATTTTAGTTGAAGAATGAATCAAAATAATTATTTTATCAATTAAAAAAATTATAAAATGCTATTTAATTACCAAACAACAAACACTAAGTTAATCCTTTTGTTTTAAATTTCAGTACTCCTAAGTACGTGGCCAACCAAATAAACCTTTCATTACTTAGAGATAACTCCTCTTAGTTAGATGTAAATAATTACAAAAGTTTAGATTAAATTAATTAGCTTCTAAAATTAATCCTAATCACCTACTAATAGGACAAGTGACAAAAATTGAGTGAAGCCAAATTTTATAGTTTTTGGGCTTGGGTCAAACTTTCATCTCTCTTTTCTTCTCTCTACTCAACCACACGTACACTCACACACACAACCACACTCAAATCTCTTCAATTCCTCTCATTGTTCTTCAAGGATTGGTTGGGTTTAGAGAGTTGTTGGAAGCTTGAACCGTCTTCAATTAACCACCAAAGAAGCACACTTGGGAGCTTGACTAGAGTTTGGACAAAGCAAAATTTCCTCTAATGATGTCTTCAGGACAAAGCACACTAATGAGAAACTGAACTTTTCTTATGTTGTGTGACTAACTTGCTAGTTGGTCACTCTTTTATTGCCACACCCCATCTTAACTACAATAGCCATAAACATAAAATTCCACAACGCTTTGTCCCCATTGACGGTGCTACGCATTTGTCACAGCATTGCTCATTTGCTTGACTTAGAGTCAACTTTGAAGAATATTGAATGCAAGCATTTCTCCGTTGCTGCGTTTGCTTAGACTAACACGTTTCATTCCATGATGGGAACACTTAGAAATTGTTGTCAGTGAGGACAGCATTGTCATTTTAGGATTATTATCTTTATATGAACAACCGGAGTAGCCACCACAAGTTTATGAACAACCTGGCAGCATCTCTTAATCACGATTATCAACATCTAAATTTTATTAAAATTGTGAGCTCATTTGTCTCTCTTGTTGAATTAACAATGAAAAGTCTTTATTGATACATGGAAGAAAGTCCATCAAAGCAAGTTCAAATGAACGAAAAGTCTTTAATAAACCCTTTAAAAAATCTAATAGTTAACATAGTCACTTTCCCCGTAAGACTTTCTTGAGAGAATCAGATTACATGGCAAGCAATCTAACAAATTCCATCTGGTTTTTCCATACTTCTGAGGAAAATTCCATCCACAACACACACTCTTTACAATTAATGCATGAATTCAAAGAATGATTGATCCAGGATAAAACCAACTTATTGCATCGATCCCAAGACAAGAAATTGAGATCTTCAAGTGGTGGTTTTGGAAAAGTATCATCAACAAAATGGATAATGTTATTAGACCCGAGAGCTACAGTCATTGCTCTCGACATTAGCTATTAGTGTGTGTATATATATATATATGCTTGGACATTATTGAAAGATGGTGTGTCAAGCCACGAGTTCTCACCATTAGCATTCTATAAGACGACTTTGCAACAAAGAGAAAAAGAGCGCTTTCTCAAGAAAGAAAGAAAGAGAGAGAGATTAGCTATACCATTCCTCCGATCAGCGAGTATTGAACATGGATTCTCATTAGGATGGATAAAGGATGGCAAATATCCAAGAGCTCCGGTGGTATTTCACTACTATAACATATAAGTTTTTTTTAAAACAAATCTTAGTATAAAAAAAGAATATTTCAAGGAAATAACCTTTTGTGTGTTTTTTACCAAAGCTAATCCGTAAATTTAGCATTTTCCATATTGCAATAGCAATTTTTAATTGTCAGATAAAGTGTATACTCATTCTATCAAAGGCTTCTTTTTACCAATCTAGTGCAATTTGCTTTTAAAATTACTAAACTAGTGTATCTTTATATATAGGATACGTTGTATTTACGAAGCATAATTTTTTTTATGTTTACCAAGTAGAGGGAAAAGAGACAGAGACATGATTTTAAGATTGTTTATTATTTTTCCAACGTTGGTAGTATTTTAATAGCCTCAGAAGTGGGAAAAGGAGGGGTCGGATAATTTATTGAGTGGGGTAACAAAATGACGTTGCACCGTAGACTTAGCTCAAATATTAATTCGTTATTAGTATTACTATGCATTAAACGCTCGTTTGACAAGTTTTTCAAAACCTTCATGAAACGAGGTCATCACCAAACAAAGCTAGTACTGGTCGATTAAATTAAGAAATATCAATTATCATATCTATTTTTTTTTATATCCAAATAGTTATATTGGTCGATACAGAGAGGCATATCCATATATCTATCTAATCCCAAATTAACTTCTAACTCAAAGTCAAAGCATGCATCCACTAGAAAGTGGAAACTCATTGTTCTTGCGTCTCAATGCGACCAACCCATCGAAATTAAGCTCGTAACGTTGCCACAATTTCTAGAGCTAGAACTTAAAACCGTCAATAAAAGAGCACCCAAAATCGGAAAGCCCTAAGCTCATGCAATATTCAATTATTCATGCTATTTATAACATTGGTGGGAAAGGTACGTCTTCAAGACTTGTATATGTCTCCCAGGTAAGTAAGCTCCTCATCACATATCTAAAACAAACCCTTCCAAAACCAAGACAATACTTCAAAGGTTCATTCCAATGGCATCCTCGTCAAGTTTTGTTCATTTGGTAAATCTAGGTTTAGTTTTAGTACTACTTGGCTTTATTGTCCCTAGAAGTGAAGCCAGGCCAAGAGCATTCTTTGTGTTTGGAGATTCGCTTGTTGACAATGGAAACAACAACTATTTGCAAACCATTGCTCGTGCTAATGCCCCTCCTTATGGAATTGACTACCCAACTCATAGAGCAACTGGACGCTTCTCTAACGGCTTCAACATTCCTGATTTTATCAGTTAAGTTTCCATATATGAAAAAAAATAAATTGTAATGTATGTCCAAACACTTATTTATCATACGGTCATTAATTTTAGTCTCATCAACATTAAAAATTGATGTATCTATAGGTCAGGAACTTGGTGCTGAGTCTACAATGCCTTACTTGAGCCCGGACTTAACGAGAGAGAATCTCTTAGTTGGTGCCAATTTTGCTTCCGCTGGCGTTGGAATCCTTAACGATACAGGAGATCAGTTTGTAAGTACTTATTAATTCATTAATGACATGAAATTCCAGCTAGCTGCTTTCTTTGTTTCATGTATAAGTAAAAAGAGCATTAACATGAAACGCATTTCTTAATATATTATCTTCTTTTTATCGAAATTTATGTAGGTCCAACTAGACCTACATATATATTTAGTGGAATAGGTACACTTGAATAACTACAATATTTCATCCCCATTTTCCTTCGTGTAAAAAACCAGAATTGGCAACGATTGTTATCTGCTGAAGGGCAATAGATTTTAGCCTTCGAATGCTTGATGCAGATGCTTGTTGCTTGTGCAAAGGGGTAAATTCTTTTGCAAAAAAATCAAGTTATATTAAAGTAAGAAAAAAAATATTAGAGTCGATCAAGATTCAAGAATGAGCATGCATAGATGAATGAGAGTGGTGAGTGAGTCCCTTTATTATAAAGTATTTAGTTTCTAAGTTTGGTTAACTCTAACAGGAAAGGTCTAATTTGTTAGACATTTGAGAAAGTGGGGATTAAATTATAGACAGGTAGTTTTACAAACTAAAGCAAGTTGCCACTTATGGAAACGAAATTACATGTTTACTCTTTTTTGTATGACCAAAAGCTTTGTCTTAACTCATAATTAAGAGATTAATAGTTTTATCTTTTCTGATAAAGATCTTTTCATATAATGACTAAGAATCGAGTTTTTAACAAATTCAATCATCTACTAATTATATCAATTTTTGTTAATAAATTTGTAATTAGCTTGACAATCAGTTATTAGTATATATATTTAATATTTTCTTTGGTAAAATAGTACTAACAGCGAGGTTTGTACTTATCTAAAGTCTAAACTCTTCCCCGCTAGACCACTAGTAGAATTCTAATTAAAGTTATACTCCTACCATTGTGATTTATAAGTCAAACTGATCATAAATTGTATTAAAGCCCGGAAAACATGGAAGCGCTAAACCACAGGAATTTGAATCTAAGACAAGGTGGTAGATTCCAGATCATACTTAATGGGCCTAAACATTTATTTATGGTCGAACAGTAACATATTAATGAGTGAAATGAAAAGTGAAAATACGCGCGTTCTAAATAAGGGCAAATTTAAAAGAGTTATCTTATTCTTATTAGTATCTTTTAGGATACTTTTTTACAATTTGTTTTTTTTCTCCATATTCTCAATTACATTGCTTAACTTATTTCATATTTTTCACTCTTTTCTTTAATCTCTCTTAATTTGCAAAAAAGGGTCATGTACAAATTGAACTTCTCGATTCCAAAATAAGATATGCAAACATTTGTAGTTGGCAATGCTTTTTTTTTCTTTCTTATAAATATAGTTGGCACTGCTTTTTTCCTTATGCGTGTAGTTGGCAATGCTTAATTATTAATGCAACTTTTGCAGATGAACATAATTAAAATGCATCAACAACTAGAATATTTTAAAGAGTACCAACAACGACTGAGTGCTCTAATTGGTGTCCCACGAACTAAAAGACTCGTGAATCAAGCGTTGATTCTCATCACCGTTGGTGGCAATGACTTTGTAAACAACTACTTCCTAGTGGATTCTACTGCAAGGTCTCGTCAATATTCACTCCCGGACTATGTCAAGTTTCTCATCACTCGCTATAGCAAGCACTTGCAGGTATATTAAAGTAAATTAATTAAGTTCTCTTTCAATAAACTTCTCCTTAAATATTTATACAAGAAGAAAATAAAAAGATAAAATATATTGAATTTTTCTTGTAATTTGTTTTGGAAACTAATAAAATAAACATATACATGCATTTAACTTTTATAGAAGTCCACCATTAATAAGTTTTTAAAAACTAAAGTGCATAAATTAATTTTAATATATAGAAAAAATTTAATTTATTTTCCTTTCTTATTTTTATCACTTGTAAATACTTACAAAAAAGTTTATCTAAACATAACCTAACAAAAAGCACATAAAAAACAAATAGTAGTATTTTTGTGTTCTTACCTTTGTTTCATTTGTAATAATAAAAATGCAGAGGCTATATGATCTGGGAGCTCGGCGAGTTCTTGTGACAGGGACAGGGCCATTGGGTTGTGCCCCTGCAGAATTGGCTATGCGAGGCAAAAATGGAGAATGTTCTGCTGATCTACAACGTGCTGCAGCATTGTACAACCCTCAATTAGAGCAAATGCTACTTGAACTCAACAAGAAACTTGGCAGCGACGTTTTCATTGCTGCAAATACAGCACTCATGCACAATGACTACATCACCAATCCCAATGCTTATGGTACTCTATAGAATAATTTGTCACTTGTTTAGTCACCTTAATTGTGGACACTCTTGACTTAGCTTAAATATGTGTGGCCTCGTGTACCTTCATTGTGATAGATCCACATTAACTAGAGATATTTCTTAAACAAAATGCTTATTATTAAACTTGGACAATTATCACTTCAATTAAATCCTTACATTTCATGTTGTCAAACTGGGTAGGATTTAATACATCAAAAGTAGCTTGTTGTGGACAAGGACCCTACAATGGTATGGGGCTATGCTTGCCAGTCTCCAACCTATGCCCCAACCGAGAATTGCATGCATTTTGGGATCCATTCCATCCAACTGAAAAGGCAAACAAACTTGTTGTAGAACAAATTATGTCAGGTTCTACAAAGTATATGAAGCCTATGAACCTCAGCACAATTCTGGCCTTGGATGCTCGAGCACATTCGTGAAGATTAATTACAAATTAACCTAATAATGAATAGTTTGTTATCACTAACTTGGTCCTCAATGCCAATGCATGATAGCTCTTACTGTAATTGGATTTGTTGTTTGTATGGAATCAATTAACTTGTGTAATTTTCGTAATGTATCCATGATTGGAGCTTGAAATCTCATCAAGCTATTACTTAATTGTTTTGACTTTCAAAGATAGAAACTTATCTATGTCAACAATTACACTGGAGTTAGTAAAATTGGAAATCATATTTTATACTAGATAAACAATTTTAGTTAATAGGAAAAATAATTGCTCCACCCTGGGCTTCCCAAATTTTCTATTTTTAAAAATAAAAATAAAAGCCAAACTTACCCTATTTAAAATAACTAAAAAATATTTAACTCCTAATTAATCATATTTCATTTTAATGCCAACATTTTAAGTAAAAAAAATTAAAATTACAATTAATTATAACCAAAATTAATTTTGCAAAATTAAAATCACTTAAAATCAAGTTTATGTTGCTCAAACATATATATAGACTAAAACTATATATAAAAAAATGGCAATCTATTATTAAATAATATAAAATATCTTTGTGTTATCATAAATTATAATTAATTAGATGTGTATTGATTCCGATTTAAGTACAATGTGGTATATAATAATAATAATATATTTATTTATTTATTATTATTTTATCTTTTTTTCTTACCTATCAAATAATTTTAATTTAAATATTTTTATATTTTAATTTATTTTTCTTCAATCAAATAATCTCATTTTTATCTTATTTTTGTCTCTTTGTTTTCTTTTTTCTCTCTTTTCACTTTTCTTCACCATAATCAAACGCATCCTAATTTCTATTCAGTTCTTCCTCTACAACTCACAAATTGTCTGTACGTTTAGAACGACTTCTCTATTATTTATTTTTTTGGCACATATGTCTTTAATGGCCAACAACACAAACATAAAGTAGACGGATTATTGAGATCTACTGCAGTTATATCTTTAACTGCACAAATTTTTTTTACCTTAATTTAAAAAAAAAATGTTTAGTTTTACATATTAAATTAAAGCATGAAAATTTCTTTTGAAAAGTCATAATGATGATTTTAAATTGCACTCTGCACTTGTAATTGCAATTATAATGTCAAGATAGTTTAACTCACAATAACACAACCGCATCAACAGTATTTTTCCACAACTTGGATCAACCGCGACCAAGCACAACCGTAATTTAAAATTATAGTCGTCACCATTAATTTAATCTGTAACTCTAGGGGATCCAATTCCAGAGTTGACAGTCTCCATGCTTTTCTACGCACGTCATATATATGTAATTTCGCTGACCTAATAATGTCGTTTCACCTAATTACAATTCGCATACTTTTCTACGATTTTTCTCATTAATCGATGACTTAGCCTTCATATAACGCCAAAAGGTTAGCATCTTGTCTTTGAATTTTTCAATTGACTCAGTAACGAGAAAACGAACTGCGATTTAGCCCCACACTCAAAAATAACTTTGGCTTAAATATTACTCGAATTCTCTTATGATTATAATAGGTTTATCTTTAATTACTTATGTTGAACAAACACCTTGATGTTAATTTCAAATGCAAATACAGTAAAATTCTTTTATATAGTAGGTAACAATAAATCAAGAAACTGTATCTTAAAGTGATGTAGCTTTTGTTGTCACATTTTTAACGTCAAGAAACTGACCGATTCAGTAAGAGCAGTGTGTACGTTAATTGCTTGTTAATTTTGCATAGTCGTATGAATTAAAATTAAACACTAAAATTCAAGTTCAACTAGTTGACCTGTCAGAACTCAGAATCATTTCTCCGTGTACCCCACGAAAATTAATGGCAAGTTGGCAACTGTTTCAGCAATAATCAGTATGACTTGATTTACGAAAGGAAGAGAACTATATATGTATGTCGGCATCTCTATATATATTCATTTCTGGGCAATGAGGATTGTAAAGAAGGCAAAGAAAGAAAGAAAGAAAATACAGCAGAGGTTGAGGATGTCTTGTCGCAGGAGGGATGACATTGCTATATATAGATTATGCAGTGTTGCATGTAACCAATGTCATCCTCGTGTGACACGATGCCCTACAATCACTTTCTAATACACTTTTTATTTACATAAGATTAATTTCATATGTAGGATTGAAGAAGCTAAATTCAAGGCTAAGACGTCTAGAAGCAGCTGGATGCTTTATTTATATACTTATGGATGTTCATCAAAGGTATAAATTAAATCCAACTAAAGTCTTTTACACCAAGTTATATTTTGCTATGGGATGGCCTTGCCTTTCTCTAATATGATTCTGCGTACTATATAAAAATAGGATATAGACTTTTTACTCCATTTAAAAAAAATAAAAAAAGGACTAAAAAGATGTGCACTATTTTAATCTTGAGACAACAGAAACATAAAAAAATTGTATTAAAAATTATAACAATTTATTTCAATTACTTTTTGCTGAAATATTTTTTTTCTAAAAATGAAATAATAAAAACGATGGTATGCTGGATAAAAAAAAACATCAGAATTTGAGAAATACTTGAAATAAATTAACATGGGCTGATCTTCAAAACCGTACAAGTCGAACAAAACTACCCTATCGTTATTGAAAAATATATGGACACCCATATGCTAATTAATTAATATTTTTTTTAAGTCAACCAAATATTATTTCATGTACCAAAATATCAGCAATACACTTAGGTGCATGAGAAAAAAGATGGGGACCAGCAAAAGAACTAGCAGCCCTTATTAATGCATGAGCTATACTGAGTTAGCTTGTCTCCTTGAAAAGCCAATTCTCGATAATTTGGCACTAGCTGAAAAAGCAATTTACATTGCGAGATAATAATTCCAAATTCAACACCTAGAGAAAGTAAGAAAAAAATATAAATATAATAAATGATATATATAATATGATGAAAGAGATAAAAAAGAATTAAAAATATTGATGAATGATAAAAATAATGAAATATTCAAATATCATTTTCCTTCATATTTTTTATGCAACCGAAGCTTGAGTACAAAAGAGTAAATGATATAGATTGATAGATAGATACTCTTGTATATAAAATATCTCATTAATATTTATTATTTATCTTTTTTTTCTACATCATATTATTTATTATATTTATATTTCTCTCTTTAAGTCTCAATTATTCTTTAGGTGTCTATGGATTATTTTTCAATTAGAAACGGTTGCTAAAATTGGCTGCCACCATGTTTTTCTATTAAAAAAAGTTTGGGTAAGTAGATGTAATAAGTTATATATATAAAAATAAAAAAGAAAGAAAGAAGGAGAAATTTTGATAAAAATGAAATTGAACAGAAAACAAATATATATTTATAATTACTCATGTTCTATTGTTTAGGAAGGAAAACAAGCGAGAGAAGAGAAAGAATTTTGGTGGGGGTTGGAAAAAAAAATCTCTTCCAAAATGAAGAAATTTTATTATGGAAAATGATAACCATTTAATTTCACATTATTTTTCTCTTTTTCTGTCTCCTCTGGCGCATAACTTTCAATAAATTTTTTTTATACCAATACAATTTCTCTTTTTATACTATTAGAGGTGTTCACAATTTTGTTTGATTCGATTTTTCATCAAAAAATTATTCAAATCAAACTTAAAAAACATATGCAGTTCGGTTTGGTTTAGTATTATATTCATTTAAAATAAAATTCAAATCAAATCAAACTAATATTTTACAATTTGGTTTGATTCGATTTTTGTAATTTTTACTAAAATATTATTTCATTAAAATTTATATGTTTTTTTTCATATTTTAAATAAAATTACATTAAAAAATTGTTGATAACAATTTATCAAACATATTAATATGTTAAACCTTCTACAACAAAAATATGCAAAATTTAATCTTTTTTAAATCAAACATATCTTAAAAAAAGTTATTTGAAAAAGAAAATGATATGTATTGTGTGAATTTTATATACATAACACTACAAAATATTATAAAACTTAAGTAATATACACATAAAATACATAATACTAAAGTAATATAAATGTTAGTACAAATGATACATTTTGATTCGGTTTGGATCGATTTCAGAAACATAAATCACAAACCGAACAAAACCAATCAATTTGAGGGAAAAAAATCATAAAAAAAAAATTGATTTGATTTGATTTTTAATTTTTTTGAGTGATTTTTAATGTTTTTTGAGTGATTTTCAATTTTTATTTTGAATCAGTTTGTATTTGAACACCCCTACATACCATCAACGTCAACCTTGTTCCACAATTAAACGTGACCCGTAAAAGCTCAACATAAGCTTATTACTCATTCTCAGTTGCAAGTACCTAGAACCTTCAATAATATTGGTTGCTCATTGCTTGAAGCAAGAGAAAAAGGAGAGAAAATGAGAAATGGCACCGATTAAATGGGGCACACAGACATAACACCTCACATTACTTTTAACGTCCGATTTCAGCTCTCACTTTCTACAAATCTACACTACCTCACACCAAAGTAAGGTAACATGCACCAAACATTATTTAGTGGTTACATAGTCAGTTGTTTCATTCATGTCACAAAATTGCAGAATGTGATTTAGCTCTGCTGTCAATATCATGCCACCGGATTTGCCTCAATTCATGTCAATTTAATAAAAAATAATGTTTGTGCTTTTCACTCTCAATATTTACATTTTCAACTGAAAAGGAACATGAACTCACTGACCGTATTAACTAAATTTAGAGATGAAAGCTAAAGCAAGTGGCAGTAGCTTCTTGTCATACACACTGTTTTGGTCGAAAATTTTCATCAGACAACAACGAATTGATCAGGGTTTCTAGCCTCTCTGAACCAGGGCCAGGCCTGAGGACAGTAGTATTACCAACTACAGAACAAGGATCACTCCCATTCTCCCTGCTTCCTATGCACCAGCCACCAGGAACAACCATCCCAGGACCTCGAGATAATAGCTCTGTGTCGATTTTGTCCAATACCGGATCATCTCCGTGGAACTTCCTCGCAAAGGGGGCATTGCTGTCAACCATCCTTTTCATGTCATCAAGAGAAAGGTAGTGGGGGTGTTGCCTGGGAGGATTGTCCCAAGAAATGAAGTGAAGATCACTGTTAACGGTTGTGTTCTTGAACTCTTGAGCATTACAAACGACAGTGTGGAAGTACCCTTCAGGGGAAGATATGAAATTTGTGTAGTACATGAGAACAGTCCGAGGTAGGTTGTCCCACCCCCATATACAGTAATCAATGAAAGATCTTGATAGTACCATCCAAGCCGAACCTAACATGAGAGGAAAAGGTTAGGCAATCATATGTGAATATGTCCTCAGGCACATAACCTGACAATATAATTTCAACTGAGGATTGTGTCAACTGTCAAGTTAAACATTGCAATTATTTCCAACCAAAAGAATTTGTATACTAATTGGCAGTGTTAGAGTTATATTGGTTTTTCTGTATTTAGGTGTTTGGTATTATTAGTTTTTCGGTCCTTTATGGACAAACTCTCTACTTCTTCCTAGAGGTCTCAGCCCTCTGAGTTGACTTTCTTATCACACACTCCTAATATTTTGATGTTTTGATTATGTTCTCATGAAAAAATCGAATATATACCTAAAAAAGAATGTTAAAGTACCAAAATTGGATCAGTTGCAAAAGCTTATAGTCAACATTGGATCATTTGCTAAACCTTACAATCAAAATTGATTAGTTGGATGCACCTGGTACTCTGGGAGCTGATCCAAACTAGGACCTTGAGTGGGTTGTCCTCATTGAAGTGAAACAGAAAAATATTGATCTGGGTTCAGAAAGTTAAGCTGTGCAAAAGATAGGTAACTCTGCAGGATAATAATCCCGCACTTAGTTTCCCTCTTTCCTTCATATAACTGATATGATCTCTACCAAAATAGTTGATATGGCCAGATTAGGTGGTATAATTTCAAATGGGCAAGAAAATACCCCATTCCACTGCCTGGAAAGCATTGTATTGCCAAATTAACTAAGATGTAAAATCTTATGTATCCTCTAAGTGTTCTAAAACCAAAAGTTGTTAGGTGAAGGCACTTGAATGATTTTATATTTCTACAAAACCCCTCTCCTACTGCAATATCCCTTTGGGGTTGAAGGATGGACAATACACTGGTCCACCTACCAACATTGAACTCCAGATCACGTGGTCATAGAGGCTCTAATATCATACCAAAAGATCAACTGTCCCAAAAGTTTTAAACTGTTAGGTGAAGGCACATAAATGGTTTTCCATTTCTGTTACTTAAAAAATATAGACTATTTTTAGCAAGGGATTTCAGCTAATTTTTAATCTTTTTTACTATTTGAAAAATTCATTTTGATTGTTCGGTAAACAAGTTTTTTTAGTAGCTTCTAACATTTTTTGAAACCCTACTTGAAATAGCGTTTTTTAAAATGTTAACTTCTAGCTTCTAACTTTTTATATTTTCTCACTTTTATCTTCAATATATTTATTCATTTTCTTTGTTATCTTTTTAAAATAAATAACGGTACTATTATTTTGTCATTTTACACCTTTTAAATTCTATTTCAACAACTAATTTTACTGAACATTTTTAATTTAATAAGCTAATTTTTCAACTTTCAATTACCAACTAACTTTTTAACTTCCAGTTAGCTTTACCAAACATAACCAAAATCAATTTTCTTAGTTAAGATTTTTTTTTTTTATTTTTGGTATTAATTATGATGAAAATTTTGATGTCAGCAAAATGAAATTGCCTTATCTGCTGTCCCTTTTGAAGCTATCCCTTCAAAACAATGCCGTTTTGAGACTTTGTGTCAATATTTAATTATGAAAATATTAACATAACTCTTAAAACGACGTAGTTTTGGAAGAACAGCACGGGAACAACTTCAATATCAGACAATCATATTAACATCAATATTTGCCAAGATCCAAAACCAGATCAAAACATATTCTACTCAAACCAGATCTCACTTTTCAATCATCGTTTAAAAGTTTTGCCCCAATAGACCAGATAAAGTAAATTTTCCTACCAATTCATGCATTATCCTATGATCTCTTATCAGACAAAGGAAGTGCATCCAATTGCAGAAACAGCAACTGAAACTTTCTTCCCTACACATACTAAAACAAACACAAATATTTTCCTAAGCTTCTTCAATAACTCAATTGATCACAATGCTTCCCGTGTGAGCTAGAACCTATAACTCATCAAATTTAAATAGCAATCCATACACAATCCAAAGAGAACTAAAATAAATAAGAAATCGATGAGTACCTGTGAAAAGTTTGAAAGCCGTTGGCCTACTTCTCCTCTGCGTAATCCAGAACACGTCTTGCTTCTTAGTCATATACAACCCCGGATCAATAATTATAGGCCTCGCCCGTTGATGACTACACACACAGCATCAAAATATTAAAACCCACTCAAATCATGTCACCAATAATAATAAAAAAACAAATTAGAATTAAAAACAGGCTTAATCACATTTATAGTCCCTAGATATGGGATTGATCTAATTTTGTCTCCTAAGTTTCAATTGTACCCATGGTGTCACTCAAGTTTTCTCTCATTTACAATCTCATTTACAATCAGATCTCTTTGTCTACATTTTATCTAATTGAGATAAAATCATAACTGATGAATCTCATTGTAATCGGAGTTGTTTAGGCTATAAAACTTAAACTATTGGTAGACTATTTACACACCCTAAGCGAGATTAGTATCTAACTCACGGATTCGGAATCAGAAAAAAAAAAGACTACTCTTGAAAATGGTAGAAAACTCAAAGGACCTCATTGAGGCAACAAAAACTTGAAAGACCAAAATGGTACATTCAGAATAGTTAAGTATTTTTTTTAAGAAAAAAAAAGGAGATTAGTTAATTCAGTTGACTTACTCTTTCCAGCCAATGTCACTGGTATGATCAATGAAGTTAAGATCGCGTGGCAAATGCGAGAACGCGTGCAGCAGATCTACCCAATCAAAATTAAACCGTTCCGTTAATTAGAAAAAAAAAACTAGCTTACCAAAAATAGAAAAAGTCTAAAGTGGATATAATAGAAAGATAGTAATGAGTAGTGACGAACCGTCTTGGGTAACGAGGGGGTAATCGGAGGCGCTGAGATTAATGAACCAATCCCAGTCATCACTCTCCGTCAGAGCAATAGCGGCGGCGTGGAGAGTGTTGGCGACCATGGTGGGGCCACGGTAGGTGACGAGGTTGGCCTTGGTGACGACCCTGACGTTGCGGAACTTCTGGAAGGTGAGGTGGCGGTCCACGTGGCGTGTGAGGAGGCGGCGGTCTTCCGGGGAGGAGTCGCGGTCGAGGTGGAGGACGTAGCGGTTGCGGGGGTGGTAGAGGGCGGAGAGGGTGCGGAGGAGGGCGGCGGCGTCGCCGGAGGAGCCGGAGATGAGGTAGGCGAGGCGCGGCGGGAGAGGGGAGGGGGGTGGGGTCGGGAGAGGAAAAAGCTTGGACTCGACGAAGGGGGAGGGGGGAGGAGGAGTGGCGGTGGAGATAGAGAATGGGAAGACGCGTGTGGCGGAGAGAGGGGTTAGCGTGAGAGCAAAGAGGAGGAGGAAGAAGAGAGAGAAAAGAGAGATAATGGTTATTAATGGGAAAATACACTTTCTTTGTTGTTGTTCGGAGGAGTTGTGGTGGTGGTGTGAATAGTAGTGTTTTAGTTTCTTCATTGCTTTGGTTAATTTGGTGAGGGAGGAGGAGGAGAAGAAAAGAGAGTGATGATGGGGTAGGGATATTTACTTGCACATGTCTACTAAAGGGGAAAAAACCACCTGTATTTATCAACTGAATAATTACTCATACATGCTATCCTTTTCACGTAGTAGTGGAAATTTTTTAACTTCATATAATAAGTATATTTTCTCAATATTTTTTTTAATATAATTAAGTTTTTTAATACCTCCTCTGATCTCTGATCCTTTTTACAATAAACAAATTTTAATTTATTTTACAGTAAAAAATCAAAAGTAATAATTTAACATATGAAGTAAAGTCGTCAATTTATAGAAAAAAAAATGTTTGTAATTTTTCTTAATAACTTATGATAAATAAAGTGTTTATAAGTTTTTTTTTTATAAAAACTCATAGTAAAAATGGTGTAAAATTTTATCCATAAAAACTTATAATAAAAATAAATAAAATATCCATAGATCTCTTCTACATAATATATCTCATTCTCTTACAAATTTCCACACACTACAAAAATAACCCATCACTATTATCCAAACAATAAAGATGATACAAATTCATTCACCCATTTTTATGATGGTTTACTTTTCCCATTTACTGAGAAACAATATCACAATACAATACAACAATGAAGTACACACTCCACGAATCTTTTGCAGTTTTGCTATTTTGGTGTGGTTTCAACTTTCAACTCCCATTTGGTTGGTGATCAATTAATTGGTTGGTTGATCAAACTTGAAAGGAGGGTTACGGCTAGATGCCGCTAATGATTTATGTATGCAAATCCAAATTGTTTGATGTGAAGTGGATATCATAATTTTCCTTTGTAATAAGGTAGTTTTGTTATTTAGTATTTATTATGAGAAAAAGTGTTATGTACTCGTATTATAATAAATTTATTAATTTTTAAAATAATTATTTTAAAGTAATTTATGATTGAATGATAATATAAAATTATTTTATATTATTAATGTATAAACATTAAACTCATTTATTATTTTGTAAGTTAACTTCTTTTGAAAATCATCTCACATAAATCATTAGCTTTGGAAAAGGGCTTGGGTGTTTGCCTGTTTCATCATAGTATAATACAACATAAGACAATAGAGACTTTTGTTTTAAAGAAAAATGTATGTTTTTATATTTTCAATTATACCACATTTGCAATATTTTTTATTTTATAACGTTGAGAAATCAATACGTAAAAAATACTTTTAATATCAAACTTTCGCTAAATATTAGAAAGCTCATTCACAAAACTAGTTTGGGAAATTATAACTTCTCAATGTTATTAAAGCAAAAAATAATAGTTAGGAAAGAAATTAGTTTTTGTGAAACTGATTTTCTAATTGTTAGATTTCCCTCTTTAATTAATTACACAAATGGAACAAATTGTTATTTGAAATGTTTAATAAAATATAATAATAGTAGGTGCTATTGGGAGGTAGAATATTTTATCATATTATACGAGATATTGAGTATATAGTACTATATTATTAAAGTATGTTTTACAATATATTTTTCCAAACAAATAATATAAATATAATATCATATTATATATATATATATATATATATATATATATATATATATATAAAAGTTGTTATTCATTGAGAAAACTAATAATGAATACTTAACTGTTAAATGAATATTTTAGAAAATATAGGACATTAATTAAAAATATATATAACCCAAAAATATAGATTTAATTTTCGAATCTTAAACCTTTCAATATTAATCGATAACTTTTAAAGCTTCATGCATGGTATGCTGAGTTAGTGGGATATCCATGTAATGAAAAATATTATTTCATAACCATTCATTTATTTTGTACTCTAATTTTACGCGTAAGCTTCTATCATTCATATTTAACATGCAAAAGTGCAAAACAAACATTTCAATTCCCTCATTTTGCTCTCCATCATATATCTTAAATTTGCTTCATGCCTGAACTTGTTTGTACCTAATTGCTACATCGCACACACAAATCAAACTTCATATTCTAATTAACTCTTTGTATCTAATTCACGTCCTTTTCCGCAAATCATTTCTGGGATCCTCAATTTGTTTCAAAGAGGAATGGAATTCTTCCAAAAGGCCAAAGTGGTACGCTTAAGGAGCCACCGTGACAAATACTTGTTGGCAGATGATGACAAAGAAAGTGTTTTCCAAGATCGTAATGGAACCTACAAAAATGCTAAATGGACCGTGGAGATTGTAGAGGATGCCAACTTAATAAGATTAAAAAGTTGCCATGAAAAATACTTAACAGCCTCCAATATGCCATTTTTATTTGGTGCCACGGGGAAGAAAGTGTTGCAAACCCTTCCCACAAGATTAAATTCATCTTTGGGGTGGGAACCCATAAGAGAAGGTACACAAATAAGGCTTAAGACATGCCATGGCCAATATTTGCGTGCCAATGGAGGCTTACCACCTTGGAGGAACTCTATCACCCATGACATCCCACATAGAACATCAACATCAAATTGGGTTCTATGGGAGGTGGACCTTGTAGAGCTTCGACCAAACCCTCCCAACCCAATAGAAAACACTACACCTATTGCCACACCCAATCCTTCAATGGATTCTACCGAATTGGATTCTCCTACATATTCAGATGATGTCTCCTTTAATATAGATCTCAAGTCTTCTAAAGTACCAATTGAGGTTAGATAAAAGTTAATTTGATCATTTCATCCATATATAATTTCAATGATGAAATTTACAAATAAAATATAACAATGATATGCGAATATGGAGACAAATTCGTTAGTACAATCATGGAGAGATTCCTTTTTTGTGTTACACAAGCTACTTGTAGGTTTGTACCTTACAAATAGGAGGTTGTGATTGTGTTATATATATTTGTTTATATACTCAAGAATTTCTTGAGGATACAATTTGCTGTGTTATTGTATTGAAAGTATTTTCATATACTCTATATCAAGAATTAACAAGAAGTATTTTAGTAAAAACTTACAAATAATTTCATAATTAATTTAATAATAAAAATATGATTGCTTTAATTAAATAAGAATGGAAATATTTAATTAACAGGATACTAAAAGAATTGCATGCAAGTGCATAAATTAATTGTGAAATGTGGTTTTAGCTTGAAACTATATAATTAAATTATTATGTATTATCAACACAAATGGTATACTTATAATTATTATATATGCATATGGTAATTGAGAGTTAAGGGGCATGGATTAATTGTCGTATCTATCTCAAATTGTTTTGTTTTATGCAGAATGAGGATTTAAAGGAGAATGAGTCACCCAAAAAAGATGGAAGGGTTATATTTTATAATATAGGTGATGAAAATGGAGATGTTCCTAGTGCAAATGAAGAAAAGTTCTTTACATTCAAAGGAAGTAGCGTGGAAGATTTGAAGGAAAAGTTAAAAGAAGAAACAGGGCATGATGATATTCTTGTGTGTTGTCGCAACCCATTGAATGCAAAACTTTATCCCCTTCGTTTACAATTACCTCCTAACAATACTGACATACACGTTGTGGTTACTCCTTCTTAAAATGGTGAGCCTTTTTTTTACTTGTTTTGCATGTGTATTCCCACTTTTTTAAGTTTAGCAATCTTTCTTATAAATTAGGGATAATTCTCTTATCTTGACATGGATGGTTTACACAATTTTGCAAGTGATGATAATAGGTTGTTAAAGGAGTTTGAACATCAAATTTCACAAATGTTATTTTCTTGAGGAGCAAAACATATGTTTTATACAAAATTCACAATACCTTTCATGAGTAATCTTCATAAATTCAACAAAATTTAAACACACATGCACGAGTAAGAAAAATATATATTTCTCTATGCATTTGTGATTATTTTTAATCCATCATTGAATTATTAATCATGCAACTTAATTTGTTATATCAATTTCAGGCTTTCAGCGTAAACAACCCATGAAGATGTTGTCAATCACAAGTTCATTAATCGGTGGAAATGCATCATGTTTCATAAGAGATATGATATATATACAACCATTTATATTCTGTCAAAAAAAAAAAGTGTACAGCAATTTTTATTACATAATGCTTGTGTTTATCTCTTTTGTTTCTGTTGCTTAATGACATTTAAATCATCTCTATCTTTTTTTTCTCTTTTGATTGTATAATTTATTTTATAAGTATTGCTTCTTTTTTCATAAAAGGGGTTCGACTCAGACGAAGTCATCTACGACTACTTCAAAATCATTATTTTTACTCCAGAAAGAAAAAAGGAAAAAGATATAAAAAGAGCAGGGGGAAATGGCATGGACTTTTGTGAAACTCCAACAACAATTAATGTTAGTTTCCAAACTTAGTATTCCTTCTTTGTTTTTCAACTTTGGAATTCAATATATTCTCATATTGAAATTTGTGTTTTTTTCCTCGTGCATATTAAATTATTGTAACATTAAATGTCTTGTTACGTCTTTTGTAAAAAGAAATGGTAAATGTTTTTTTAATGTACATAAAAAAAAATTTCAACTATTATCTTATTGAAACTCACCGTCTTGTTAATTTTATTCACCTAGCATGTATCATTAATTTGATTTAAAATCAATTATTGTCCCAATTTACCAAAATCTAATATCCTTATTCATTCACTTTAGAAACAAATTCATTTTAAAAGAAATTCTTTCATTTAACAATTCCCTAAATTGTTTAATTTTAAAGAAATGCAAAATAATTTTAACGTAACGGGACATATGTAATATGTTCAAAGCTTTTTGCTGTTTTTTTTTTTTTAATCTTTTATAGCTAGGAAGCTTTTAGGGGACATCGTCACTTGCCTATATTTGTTTTAGAGGGATGTTAGTAATAAATTTTTTAATACACTAATTCTATCATATTTTTTTTTATTGATTAAATTTTATTAAAAAATACAAAAGTATGAATGTGACTCATTGAATAAGAGTAAAATTTGCAAAATTTTATAATTTCTAATAAATTTTAATTATTAATAAGTAGTGTATTTTAAATCACCAAGCACATAAATCAAATGCACAAGATTATTTTAACTTAACTATTAATTTTGAGTTTGAGTTTTAAATATGCAATTGAATTAAATATTAAAAGAAAAATTTATTGTTTAGAATTGTCTTATTTTAAATATGTAGTCTCTACAATAAATAATATATTCAAAATAATATATCAGATAATGTGTCATTGTAAATGAGTAGATCAGCAGTATTTGAAGCAGTGAAATATTTATTAATCAATCTTGACCTTAAATTATACGCTTAACCACATTATATTCATCCTTTATAATATCTATAAATGTATCGATGTGGTATTTTAATAATAAATTTTTATATATAGAATTTGGTGTGATTAGGTGTATGATTTAAGATTAAGATGAACCAATAAAGTTTCTACTGCTGCAAATATATCAAAATATCATTAAGCGTATAGTGTTACAAATACAACTTATTGTATCGCTTAGGAAGGGGAAAGAAAAACAAATATTTTTTTTTAAAAAGTAAATAATCTAATAGTGTAATAAAACTACACGCATGTTAGTCATATTGTACAGATTTATTTGAATATGAACAAATTATTCTAATATATAAATTTTAAAAGATAGTTATAATTTATTTTTTAAAAGAAAATATTAGAGTAGTTTCTCAAATAATTAGAAATCTTATTGTTTTATTTTTTGAAAACTAAATCAAACACAATAACATTTTTTTATAAATAAAGTTATTCCAAAAACATATAGTCAATCACGAAAAGTATTCTAGTTATTCCAAATAATTATTCATGAATATGCTTTCAAAATAGCTATTGTAGAACACTGTTGGGTCTTTGGGCGTGGTCACGCGACGTGTTGTGCGTCACCGGTGTGGTGAGGGTTTCGAGGTGCGGAGGGTATCATTTGTTGCGCGAGTGCATTTTGGTGTTTGGGTCGTGGTCGTTGGAGTTATGCTTGTGACCTGTGAGTGCAGTAGTAGCAAGATGAAATCGACAGAAGGGTACGTTGGGGGTTTCAAAAGTTTAGGGGTGAAGGGAGCAAAATAACAGTGCAGAAAGCAATCCCCTCATATTAAATAACCTACGTATAGCTCACACGGACGTGGATCCATATCATATTTAAAATTAATAAAACATGTTAGTTTTAAATGTGATTTTAGTATTATTAGTATGATATTCTAACTAATTAAATTAATAGGTTAATTATGTTAAAAAATAATTAATGTTGTTATATATAGTATTAAATTTTTTAATATATATTTACCTAATAAATTTTGTAATAATTAATTTTGATTTAATAATATATTTTTTTACATATATAATATTTTTGTCAATTTATATAGATATGTAAGGACAATATTAAAATTATAAAAAAATATATTGAATGTAGAAGAAGAATGACTGCAAGAAGAAAACTCAAGTATCTCACCGAAAAATTAAAAGAAAAGCCCCAATAAGGACTATCAAGAACAACATTTACATTGTTGAAGCTCCCACTTTTTTTTTGTTATATTTCTAAAATATCTTTATTGTCGTCTTTCACCTTTACATTCATTTCCTTTTTTTTTATTTTGCAGGGAAATCATTTCTAAAATCCACTACGGAAACTAGTTTTTATTATTATAAAAATTATATTAAAAAAATTGTAATATATTACGACAAAAATCCTTCTTTATTTTGATATTTTAATTATTTTTATAAGCAGAATTCGTAAGAAGAAGGATATGCCACCTCATTAGTTGGTTCAACCATTACCAAGGGTTCATGAATCTGTAGTGAGTCGAGTTTTGTTTTATTTTATTTTCATGGGGTGGTTTTTATTTTTGCTTTGAGATTATGAATGGGTGGTTTAGATGAGGCAGAGGTTTCTGTGGTTTGGATAAAAGGAAGGGATGAAATCAACAATAGAAACCAGAAGCTAAGTCCATGCACAGTTGCACACGACACACATAGTTATCAGTACACCTTTCATTTCATCACTTCTCTTAAAACAAAGCAATGAAGTTAATTCTACTTAAATGGTGGAGAAGAAGATTTTAAATTGCATTTTTTTCAAAGGTTAATCTGAAATTGATGATTTATCAACAATTTTATTTTCTTTGCATAGCGTGATTTTTTCCGAGGAAGAAACTAACAAACTGTGGTTTATATTTTACTTCCTCTCCTTATTAAAAACAAGCTAATAAAAAGTTGCTTGACTTTTGATAAATTCGCCACATTTTTTACGAGGGTTAAATATTTTTTCCTGCAATTTATTATTTTTTTCCTTTTTGTCCTGTAATTTTTTTTAATCTTTGCAAAATACATTTATTTTATTTTTCATCCTTAAAATATTTTAGATGACATTTTACAATAAAAAAATATTTTGAATAATAAAAAAATGCTATTTAGAATACTATCTACACTATAAAGACAAAAAATAAAATAAACATATTTTACAAGGATTAAAATAAAATAAAATAAAATTATAAAGACAAAAAAGATGCTTAAACTTTTTCACGAGATTAATGATTAACATTGTGGTAGGTGGATTCAAGGATTTGAGCAATTATAATGCTGTTTTGGACTATCAAACCAGTAAATTATCTGATGTAAAATTGTTATAGCGAAGTTGCCATGGATTATCTCTAAAAAAAATATTTGTAGTCTATTAAGTATCAGCAAAAGAATGCATGTTTCGGCCTTCAGTTCAGGGGTGCAAGAAACTCATTAAAAATAGTACTCAAATAGAGTAGCAGTTTGGTTCAAGCATGTTAAGAATATTCAATTGCAACGAGAAGATAGGATCAGATCAATACACTTTCAGAAGAACCCCACAGCAAGATCCCACTTTTATTTCTTTTGACCATCCTTCTGTCGATCTGTTTTTAATTACTTTAATTATTAGTCGTCATTACTGGTAATATAAACAGTGATCCTTCTTAGAAAAAAAATTGCTTCACCTTTCTACCCTTGTCGTTTAAGAAAATTATGTTAATATTCAAAAAGGTTGTTTACTTATATAAAGTAGGGCTTCTAAAAAATACTTATAAAAAGTAGGTTAAATTACTAGGTACTGAACTTCTTTTGCAGATTTTTAAACAGGTTTTTAAATTATTTTTAATTGAGTTCTAAACTAATAAAAGAAGACTCTGGGTTTATCTTAAAACTGTCGGCAAAATTCTAATTTGTAGTCGTTTTAAACCCTAACGATTTCATTCAAATTTAAAAAAACTATATGATCATTAACTCAAACCCACAGTATAAAAAAACTAATTAATCTATTAGGCACCCCTGCATCTCATTCCGGCTGAAGCTGATTTTTCTTCTTCTTTTGTATAAAAGTATATGTATTTTTCGTATACAATATTATTATTAGTGATAAATCTGTTTCTTTGATATTTTTTTGAAAGAAAAAAAGAAGATATAATTAAGAGAAAAGAAAAGAGCATGAATTTAGCACAAGATGTTCCATAACCAGGCCCTACAAAATTACAAAATCTCTTTCTCTAAAATTTTAAAACAATTGCATACGAAAACACATCAAGAGTCTTGAAACATCACGTTCATTTTGAAAAATACCTGAAAATTAGTACTTGAAGCTTCAACTTGTACATGAAAATTCACAGCCAAACATACACTTAAATGAGATCATTAATTAAATTAAAATAATTCCAAACTAAGTTAATTTACAGGTTATATACTTGTCAAAGCTAGAGGATGCGTGAAATCAAATAATAAAAGCTCACAACCAAAATGGAAAAACAACCTTTATTTGTCTTTGTTCAACGCAAATATATGTTGAGTAAAAGAATAAACTTTCTATTCTACGCATAAACGCAGTCAAAATGGGAAAAAGGTGCTTTTAAAAATCAACAATTGAATAAAATCTCAACGAGTCGCGAAGGCACCACAAGTCCACAAGTCAAAGCGCGAGCCGCAGATTTCAAAGCAGGACAAGTATAATGATAATTTTCTTTCATTTTGTTAAGAATAAAGTAAAAAGGAAAAAAAAATAAGAAAAAAATATCAAGATAAAAATAAATTTATCTAACGTAGTGACTCCAAAAGAAAACGTGAATAAAATAAAATGTTATATAATACATGCAGACATGCAGTTAAGTTAACAAACGAGCACGCTTACATAATTCTTAATTTCTAAAATCCCACTTGACTAAAAACGCAAGTTGATTTGTTTACCAGAACCTCAATAAAATAAAATAATACAAGCAGGATTCTAAAACTCTTTCTTTTTATTAAAAAAAAGGTTTAAGATTAGAATATATACCTTAATGTTCAAAGAATTAGAACGCTTACATGAATACTTTTATATGGTTCATTAAGATCTTTACATTTGATAGCTAGCAAAGATTAAACCTACATCTTGATTATAAAATATGAGTCTGATCCTTGTTAATCGGAATATTAATACTTGTTTAGCAGCATTTTAATACTTTGAAGTGAATCTAAAGTGACAAAATGAAAACAGACAAAGGTGCCGAAACACTTAAACATGGGTCAATGATCGTTGCTGCATGTGGGGGACCTCGAGTCATGTTACACTAGGTGCCCAACATTTCAGATTCCACTTGTTCAATAATGATTCCAATAACCAAACTTTTAGGGCTCCAAGAACTCTCTTAAAAATATTATGGCGGTGTCACGTTGAGATAGTGACACAGAAAGCAGCAACACATGCAGAAACCAAAAGCTAGGTTCCACTTGGATTCTTCGCACTGATGAGAGAAATGAGAATTCAGAAATACCATGCATATCCTAAGTCCAACTTGCCAACTCTTTTTCCCACCCCTCGTCTTCTCAGGAAAAAGTTTACCACCTCACTTTTCATTGCATATTCCAGAATCACTCAAAAAATTTCCTCATCAACCCACGATGCATTCACCAAATTTCATTCTATTTTATGTATAGTATATAAAAAATTACTATATTCTTACCATATTTTAATGACCAAGACCTCATTATATACTGTTAAATTATAGTAAATTTTTACTATTGAACATGTGAATCAATAGTAAAAATCATAAAAATCAAATTACATAATTATTATTTAAAATTTGAAATATTTCACCTTTTTTTTATAACAAGTAACTTTTTTCTCCAATCGATAATTTTTTTTTTTTTTTTACTAAACGAGTCTCAAAAATAGCTCACACATGCTTACTGTATATTTCATCAATATCAATTATTAATAATTTCTTTTATTATTTGATAAAAAATATATTGCAGAATCCCACAATAAAATTTAGCATCAATACTTATATACGCACTTAATTCTTGACCAATGTTTAAGACTTTGGATAATTTTTTCGATAAATATTTATAAGAGAATAAATAAGAAGACAAAAATTTCTTATAAGTTAATTTTTGGAAAAATTAGATAGAAAAGCTTCTATAAAAGTGAAGTACATAATATATAAGTTAAGTTAATTTTAATTTAGACAAAAAACTAAGTTCATTTTACCTTTTTAATTTATAAAAATATTTTTTCTTTTAAATTATTTTATTTATTAAAGTTTTAATGAAAGAGGTAGAAAAATGATTTATTTATTTATCTTGATTAAAGTGGCTGATACAGCGCAATTCAGCAGCTAACTACTCTGGTCTATCTTTTCGCAGCTTAGCTCCGTGAACTCATGAGTTGCGTGCTAATACTACTGTGCTTGCCTTTCCACTTTAAATACAAATCCAAGTCGGTGCCATCAACTTTCGTCAGTTTTCTTCTCTCGCTTCCATTTCTGCATTCTCTAGATTTTTTCTTCTCCGCATTTCGTACAGCGCTTGGAGCTTCGTCTTAGGAGTTCCGTGCTCGTGAGTTCTCGTCGTGTTCGCCAAGAGTTGTGGATCGCTGAGAGTTTCTGAGTTCGCCATGGCGGAGGAGAATGATGAGGAAGGAGTTTTCGCAGCGCAGAGGATAACTATTGGAGTATGCGTCATGGAAAAGAAGGTGAAATGTGGCTACGAGGTTAAATCTTTTGTTTTTAGTTTGTTTCTCTCACTCTTGATCCTGTGTTTTTCTTAGTTTGCTGGTTCTGCTTTCTTCGTGAAAACATAGAGACTCGCAACGAGTTTTTGTTAATGTTTTGATTCAGTGGCTCTGTTTTGTATTGCAGCTTTTTTCGGGGCCTATGGAGCAGATTCTTCAGAGGTTACAAGCGTTTGGTGAATTCGAGGTAGGTGAATGTTCACTATTTTTATTTCGACGTTATGGTTATGTCGTCATTGATTTTGAATTAGCTTGTTCGTGAATCTACTGGTGATAGTTCTGTTCGTATTGTTTCTTTTGTAATACTTTGTTCATTATATTATTATGTATTTCATGTTTTTTTTCCCTTTTATTTTTGATTTTTGAGAAATGCTATTTGCACTGCAAGTTGAACAACAAAGAGAGAGGATGAGAGAGAAAAAGAGGGAGAGAGAAATATGAGCTAAGTAAGGATGTGACGGAGAGAGATAATGAGAAAAAAAAGTAGTATAAATTGTTGTATGCTGATTTTATATATATATGTGTGTGTGTGTTTATAATTTTGTTGTGCAAAGAGATGATTGTCATGGTTGTGCTTTTTGCATTTTTCTCAACTGTACGTTGTATTGTATGCAGGTCGTACATTTTGGTGACAAGGTCATCCTTGAAGAACCAATTGAGAGGTATACTTAATTGATATCAGTTTTGGACTCTACATTTTGAGGAACTGTATATTGGTCTATTTATTGTGCTTTTTAAAAGCTATATCTATTTGATCGAGTACCTGCTTAGTGTTTTATAATAGCTTCCTATGAAACCCGGACACTACAACACGGCTAATGTCTAAAATATAGGATATGGAAAGACACGGCTAATATCTAAAATACAGGTTACGAGGACACCACATTCACACACAAAGAGAGAGTCTCTAATAAAAGAAGAAAATATGAATAATATATAACAAAATATTTAAATTGATGGTATATTTATCTTTTTAAACCAACCTTCTATGTGTTTTTAAGTGTTTGAGTTGTGTAATGGTGTCCGCTTAAGTGTCTAAGCCAACAAAAATTCATTTTTAAATTGAAAACCTAATAAGTGTCCGGATGTATCGATGTCTGACACGATGACACTTTGAACATGAGAGGTGTCTGTGCTTCATACATAGCTTCTGTTTTTAGTTCTTTTCATTGACCAGTGGAACAATTTATTCCCTCACCATGTTTTTGTTCTTCTATCATAATCATAATACATCCAAATAAGGGATCAAACAGTTTTTGCCCCATTATTTTCCAATATGTTTGTTGGATGAATAATATTTTCATTTGAGACTCGTAAGTTATGGCTGAAATATTCCTTGCTTCAACATTTTAGGTTTTTAGAGTTCCACTGTTGGCATACTAAATTTATAGATTATGTTGTTTCAGCTGGCCAGTGTGCGATTGTTTGATTGCTTTTCATTCCTCTGGATATCCCCTGGAAAAGGCTGAAGCATATGCTGCTTTAAGAAAGTAAGCTTGTTTATTTACAAACTATATTTGATCTGTATGTCATAAAAATTATATAAATAATCAAAACCCTAGTAGTCTATTCTTATCAAAATTTTGGATGATGCTACTGTAATATGTTCTGGAAATATTATTGAAGCCATGGTCAGTTACACCTAGGATGGGAAAATGCTGATGTAATATGAGAATAATTGTATGCTAACTTCTTGACATTCATCTTCTAAAAGAAACTAATCTAACAAATTTGGTATGAAGATTACATGGTATGTAAAAGGAGTTTGGTACAACAAACCATGCAGATTATGAAAAGGTTTGTACTCTGTAGTTTGTTCATCTTGGAGCAGTTTCTCACGACATGCTTTTGGCAAGAATAAGGAGGCTATTATAACAGTGTACAGTTTAAGCTATTCTCTGCCGTATTTGGTTGGTTGCAGAGAATGTCCCTTTTTTATGTGGTGCCTCCTTGGCTGCAAATTTTTTATGAGATAGGATTCATTTCTTGGCTTCTTGTTCATGCTTTGGTCTTGCATAAATCTATGTCCTAATACTTATGTTCAGTGTGCTGAACTTCTTTGCTGCATTTTCTATTTTGTCCCAGTGTTCCTTTACATTTTCCTCTATTGCTCTTTCTAGTGTGGTTTGTTATGAGAAGTGTGAATGTTAGACCTCCTGCAATTCCTGAAGTGCATGAAAGGAGGAATAGAGTAGAGAGGGTAGTAACTAGTAAGGGACTAAAGACTTAAGACGGTGAGCATAATTTAAGGTACAGAATGGAGATTTAGGCTGTAACAACCTTATCTATGTGGCAAGGGTGGTGGAAAGTAAAAGAGTAACTATTAGGAGCAAGCCATCAGGGAGAGTGCAGTGGAGAAGGGCATCAGGTGGTTGATATATATCTTGTAACTTCAGTTGTTAGTTCAATGCATAATTTTCCGGAGTGTGCAATGTGTGTTTTGAGATTAGGGATTTTGTGTGGAGTGGTTAGTCCTTGTAATTTCATTTATCATAGCAGATTTTCTCTCTATTTTGTATGTGGAGATAGGCCTACAATGTTGATTGAAATTCTCTATATATTTCTCTTTTCCTTGTCCTCTGTTTATGTCTGCTTATAACATTTCTCTGTATTTTTTCCCCTACACAATGAGAATCTTCACTTAAATATGTACATGCATAGGCATAATTTCTCCACATTGTTCTGTTTTTAATTGTTACATTGTTATTTTATTTATTATAGTTTTCTTTTAGTTATTGGATGAGAATGTTTATTGATCTAAATTCTGTGCACTGTGATCCAGACCCTTTCTAGTAAATGAACTGGAGCCTCAACACCTTCTTCATGATCGAAGAAAAGTATACGAGGTAGGGGGTGTCTATTTCTTTCTTTTGGCTATGATCTAATTGCTTTGTTTTCAGATTTCATGACATTTCACCTTGTTTACATTAAGCTATCTTAGATTTCCATTTTAGAAATAAGTATATTGAAGCTTTCATTTTGTTGAAGCCTTGAATGCTTTGTAATATACTATCTTAGAGCTGAATCCAAAAAAAAAAAAACTATCTTAGACCCTTTATGACTTGCTATGTTTGGATTGACGAAAAGAGATGGAATGGAAATGAAATGGAATGTGGATAAAAATGGATTGGAACATAATGGAATGAAACCTCCCTTCCATTGTTTGGATATGTTATGATTGAATAAAATTCCCATTCCATCTCATTCCTCCCAAATTGGGGGAAAATAAAAAAGAAGGTAAACAATGGAATGAGTTCCATTAATTTCCATCATCATTTTAGCAATCCAAACAAAGGAACATAACACCATAATATTTCATTCCCTTCCATTCCATGCTCTTCCACCATTCCAAACATAGGAGTCTAATCCTTGCAAGATTTGAATTTCAGAACAAGGTAAAATAGGCTTGTGCTTTGTGCCTCTATGAAATTGGAATAGACAGGATCTATTTTTGACATTTTTTAAGGCCTGAGCCTAACTAGCTCCTCTTCATCAGAAACCTGTGTTATTTTTAGTTTAAAGCCAAACTCAGCCAGGAAATTCTAGTTGGCCTTGGAGTTGGCTAAGTGTTTCCTTTGGTTTTGGGGTCGGGGGTGGTGGTACATTGTTAACTTATTGACAAGTGTACCAATTTTATCTCAAGTAGTAAAGATTAAAATAGAAGTTCAAGTGTCGAATCCATAGGGACTTTGGTTGTACTTAAGTGATGCAAACCCAATTATTAAGCAATGAGAAAAAATAGAAGAAGAAAAATATAAAGAATTGTGAATGTAAAAATTGGGGGTAAAAGAAAAGAAGAAAGATAACAAAAAAATAAGCAATAGTCTAAATGTGAAAAGATAAAGTCAGAATGTAATATTGTTGGAGCCTAGTATGCCAAAACTACTTTTAATGTAATATAAAAGATTTTCTTTATTTAATGAAATCCCTCTTTCCCGCTGCATCTACTGAATTACCCTATCTTTGGTTTCCCGCATGAAGAACTTAGTTTATTTATCATTTTACCCCAAATTTTTTTACAGAGACAAAAATTACAAACCGCATTAAGATAAGAGATGCAAAAATTCGTTAAGGCAAAACAAATGTCAATTTATTTCTAGCAATGAATTTATTTAGATATTCTTCCCCGGTTCTTTAGAAAATAACAATTTTTCAATGCATGACCCTCTAAACATTATATGGATGATCAGACCATAATAATAGAAAAACACATAGAAAAATAATAAAATAGAAACAAAATTGCATTAAATAGATAATGAGAAAGAATTACATTAAAGAGTTTGGCCTCCAGGTTCACAACAAAAGGGGTTTAGCCTCCTACAACAAAAGAATTACACTTCAGGGGCTAATAGAAGAAGGGATTGGATGGCTAATAGAAGAAGGGGTTGGATGACTAATAGCAAGAAAGAGTGGCTAAAAAAAAAGAGGGTTTCCCTTAAGGGAGAGACTCAGACTTTGGATTTTGGAGAGCTCTGAGACTCAGTGTGTCTGTTCCTGCTTCCTACTCCTTTTATAGGCCTGAGGTAGCTTACTTTTCATGCTGACTTCGCGCTAAGTGCGCCTTGGGCTTCCTCGTGGGCCTTCTCACGCTAAGCCTGGGTTGCGCGCTAAGTGAGACTGCGCTCTAATCCTGAAATTGCCCGCTAAGCGAGAGTGCACGCTGAGCGAGCTGTCCACTTCTTCCAACTTTTTCAAGGCTTTTTCTTTCATATTTTTCATCAATTTTCCTCTAAAGTGCTTGAATTCTTCTTTTGACTTCTGCTAATAAAAAATTGCAACGATGTTAATTTCTTCGTTATTTCATTAAAAACAATAGTAAAGTGAAGAAATTGTTATCATTATTATCCAAAATTGACTATCAAATTAGTTCAGATTTCGCAGTTGTCATACATTTCTAGCCGTCAGTTAGAGTTTTAGACATATTATGTGTATGTATGCCTATGGTTGGTGTGTAACCATGTGTAACTGTTTGGCCTATTACAGCTAAATGCTTTTTGCTATTTCTTTAAAGACATATAATGGTTTTAATAATGTTCAATTTTGGGGTTCAAGCATCTTGAAAAGTTTGGAATCCATGTTCCAAGGTATGCCCTTGTAAATAGAGAAGTACCATACCAACATTTGGATTACTTCATTGAGGAAGAAGATTTTGTTGAGGTTCATGGTATGCGTTTCTGGAAGCCATTTGTGGAGAAGCCTATTGATGGTGAGCCTATTTCTTTTATCTACGGCTAAAACTGTTTTGCAATTCCATGTTTCTTTCATGTCATGGTCGAAGGCAATGTGATGTGTGATCTAATAATCTGTCTAGTAATACAACTGATTTATGCCATGGGCATTGCATTGGGTTGCTTTAGCATGAGAATGGTATATGGATCTTTAAAAAGTGATAGCATTGCATGTCTATGGTATAGCTCCAAATACTATACTGATAATCACCTATTAAGAAACTTCAGAAATTTGTGGGGTTTGCAGAGTTAAGTTATCTAACATACTTTTCCTTTTGTGCCGTAAATTAATGATAGAAGTTATACCCTCAAAGATGCTCATATCTAGAAATTGTTATTTGAATATATGAAAATTCTGTCTTGATTACATAATTACTGTTGGTCTGTTTGTAAAAAGTAATAAAGCTTTTGATTTCTCATGACAACCTCTTTTTTTTTTTTTTGTTTACTTGATATATAACTAATTGAAAATATATTTTCTTTGATATGGTATAACCCTTATTTTATTTTGTGAAGGTGATAATCATAGTATAATGATATACTATCCCAGTTCGGCTGGTGGAGGTATGAAGGAATTATTTAGGAAGGTAAGCTTTAAGCTGACATGTCACTCTACCTAATTAGGCAGGTGTATTGTAGTACTGTTAACATTAAATTGTCTTATAGAGCACATCATAAATTAAAAAAGACAGCAGTTACATGATCATTTTCTGTCTTAGTTTCTTTCACAAAAAAAAGAGCGAAGAATGTCCAATACCCATATGTATTCCATCGTCCATCCACGGAATGTGATTTAATTTTCCTTTTCTCATCATACCTGAATAATTTGAAAAAAATGTAGTCATTATCCTTGCTGCATTTAATTTGCTTTAGCCTCATGAACAATAGAGGATGCTACTGCTAAAATATTTACAAAAGCAACACGAGTAGAGTTTTAATTTATGTATTGTACATCCAGAGAAAATGACAATTTACATTTCATTTATCACAAATAAAGCATTTGCTCTGTTTTTAGTGACTATTTTTTGTAATCAAGTTACAAAAAGGAAATAAACTGGAACAAAGCTCTGAATAGTCAATAATATATATTCATGTGGATATGAAGTTGTTCTTGTTATCATTATTATAAAGAGGCATTTACATCATTATATCAACTTCAGTTCCATTCCACATTGATCCATTATATCAAACAATGCTAGAAGGCTATTTAATTAGAATAACCATTACATTCCAACTCATTTCAGTTCATCTGTATTCCTTCTGTGAAATCAGTTTTCCATGTCCCAAAAGCAACATTGAACTTCTGGGATAGTACGTTGATGTTATCAATTTTTTTCCGAATCTTATGACTAAATATAATTAAGCAACTTGGTCTGCTTTGGGTATTTTTTGATCTTAGGTTGGCAACAGGTCTAGTGAGTTCCATCCAGAGGTGAGAAGAGTGAGGCGTGAAGGGTCCTATATTTACGAGGAGTTCATGCCAACTGGAGGGACAGATGTTAAGGTTTGGCTGTGAAGTTTATGTTGCTTTGTGTTTGTTTTATTGTTTCTTTATTTTTTTAATTATATATATTTGGGATTTTTTCAGACTTATGTGATGTTTCTAAATAGTTTTTCACAACAGAAATTATTTTCAACATTTCAACATATGATTGTAGGTATATACAGTTGGCCCTGAATATGCTCATGCTGAGGCAAGGAAGTCTCCTGTGGTTGATGGTGTTGTGATGAGAAATACTGATGGGAAGGAAGTAAGTACTAAGTAGCCTGACAGACATTTAGTCCCTTCTCCCATATATCAATTTCGGTTTTTATAGTCTACATTTAGTCCTTGCTATATTTTTTCTTGTATTTAACATTGCTTGAGCATAATTTTCCTAATAATTAGTGTCTATTTTTGTTACTTAAAAAGGATTCCTTTCAGGTTTGCTCATTGTAATAGAGTAATTCTTTAGTTTTAATCAACAGAAAATATTGTGTGAGCATTCAATCTTTGTCTTAGTTATAGATTGTAGGTGGATTTGAGAAGAAACAAATATTTATTCAAAAACAGGCTGGAGTTTCTGGCTGGTGTGCAACAATAATTTAATTTTTCTTGTTGAAAAATGCCTACAATTTCATTTGGCAGGTTAGGTATCCAGTCCTCCTGACTCCTGCTGAGAAAGAAATGGCAAGAGAAGTTTGCATTGCATTCAGGCAAGCGGTATGTTTGTGAATGTGGCAACTACAATACTGCATGTCATTTGAAGATGATGTATTCTTCTTGGTCATGACTTATGAGTGACTGTGTTTTGAAAATTTGTTGGAAATATCTGGCTCCTAGTTTGTAATTTCAACTTCATATCATGTGACAGACTTTTTGAGGATGAAGTCTTAAAAATGGTTTGTCTTAGTGAAGAAAAGAAAATGTTTTTAAGTCTGCTCCTCTTCTCCTACTATAGGTCATTCTTGTTGCTTGCAGGTTTGTGGATTTGATCTCTTGAGATGCGAGGGACGCTCCTATGTTTGTGACGTGAATGGATGGAGCTTTGTTAAAAACTCACACAAGTAATATTTTGTGATTTATTGTTTTGGCATTGTTGCATGGTTCAAAATACATCAATAGTTATTCACTCTGCTTGTATCTATAATTGGAAAATCTTATTTACAACTCTTTTTGCATGATATCTTTTTGGTGAAATTTTTATCATTTCTTGTTTGCTACTTCTGAAGGTATTATGATGATGCCGCCTGTGTGCTGCGCAAGATGTTCTTCGATGCAAAAGCACCTCATCTTTCTTCAGCAATTCCACCAACTTTACCATGGAAAGTAAATGAACCAGTTCAACCTTCTGAGGGACTCACTCGTCAGGGTAGTGGTATTGTTGGCACTTTTGGACAATCTGAGGAACTACGATGTGTAATTGCTGTTATTCGTCAGTATGTTCTTTTCCTTTTTTAACTTAAATTAGTTAAGCATCTTGTTCTTTGCTATTTACTCTTCTGTTTTGGCAGTGGTGATAGAACTCCCAAACAGAAGGTGAAGCTAAAAGTTACTGAGGAAAAACTGCTAAACCTAATGTTGAAATACAATGGAGGCCGACCTAGAGCTGAGGTGATATTATTTTCTAGTGCTAATGTAATATTTGTCAACTTTTATTTGATCCACTGGATTTTTTTTTTACCTCTTTTGTTTGATTTAATGATCTTTTGTTTGCAGACAAAACTTAAAAGTGCTGTTCAACTTCAAGATCTGTTAGATGCCACACGCATGCTAGTTCCTCGTACCAGGTATTTCACCCTGCACAAGCTTCAATATGTAATACACATTAGCATTGCATGCACAACTCAATTTCAATTTCACACCAAATGTTAATCAAATTTTGGATGCGTGGCTGGTCTGGTACAGTCAGTTTTTTCTCAATGTTTCTTTTGACTGAACCAGGAGATGGCTTTTGCAATTTCCTATATTCACATGATTATTATTTGCACATTTTGAATGTATGCTTTGCCATTCCTGTTGGCAAGTAATTTTATGGGTTTTCTGATCAGTATATTTTTATTATTTCAAGGGTTTTGAAATAACTATAGCTGTATATATTATGTAGACCAGATCGAGAAAGTGATAGTGAGGCTGAAGTCGAGCACGCTGAAAAGCTCCGTCAAGTTAAAGCTGTCCTTGAAGAGGTTTTTAATTTTCTTAACTTTGTTCATTATATGATAATAGCAAGTTTGTAGTGTATTAATAACCTGATGGTAATTTAAATTTGAAATTTATATTTCTGTGGACTGTGGAGCTGTTGACTTGTATCCCTTTGATTGGGTTGCTTTATGGAGATATTGACTGAACTTTCAATTCTATAGTAACTGTCAGATACAACTTTACTACTTGAAAAAACTTCACCTCGAGACATTTCAGTGTACCAATGTTTCTCAGGAAAAAAAAAACTAGGAAACATTATCACTAACTCTTTTCAAGAATAAACAAGGAGACATTATTTTCTTTTCTTATATTCTTAAGGTATATTACATATGTAACTATTCATGAGTTTTTACCTGACAACTTAAGCTTTTGGGAGAGTTGGGAGCTTGATGGAACAGTTAGAAGTTTAATTATTGTTGCTCTCATTCTTGTAAATATTATCCATGCTTCAACTCCAAAGCACTTTTGCATGAGGGAGTGATAAGAGATGTTATTGTTAAGACGTATGGTATCAGCTAGGAATATGGCTGGCATACTAATGTGTCTTGGCCAACCATTCCCTCGAGGTAGCTTTTGGGATTGACTTCCGTTTTATCTATTTCTGGCATGGTATAGAATTCATAGCTTATTCATCTCTGCAAACTTAATGTTTTAGATGTCTAGTCCTAAGTGTGATGTGTGCCTTAAAACGTCCTATGTTGGCTAGGAATATGGCTAAAGTTCTCCTTAGAAGACTTGGATAATCCTGCCTGCAGATAGTTTTAAGAGTTCAAATAAGCCCAATTCACTTATAATTTATAATGGTAATAAAATGATTCATGTGTTTACAGCCCTATATATATAAGTTTTGGGGAGAGTTTGTTCTTGATTTGTTCATGTCAGAAGACCAACCAAAGCCCCATTAGGAAGGGTTGATCAAATGGATGATAAGTGATAACCCCAATAGAAGTTGAGGAAGACCCAGAAACAAGTGAAACAATTAGAAAGCCATGGTAGTTTTTTATAGTACACAATGGCAGTTTTGAATCCATGTAGCTGACCTGTCTAGTGGGAAAGGCTTTTGGTGTTTTTGCTATGTATTTATCTAGATAAAGAAAACAGGTACTGAGTTGCACTTAATACAGAAATTTGTCTATTAGTTGTGACGTGCCACCCATATTGCTTGCAAAAGAGGAAGACAATGCTCCTGCATGACTTTTAAAGCCTGCATAACAGCAGCTTTGGTTTTATATTTTTCATAATTGTAATAAAAAAGACTTCAGACGTTTCATGTACTACTTTTGTTTTCTTTTATTCAATATCAGGGTGGGCATTTCTCTGGCATATATAGGAAGGTCCAATTAAAGCCACTAAAGTGGATCAAAGTGGCCAAAAGCAATGGTGAAGGTGCAGAAGAACGACCTGTTGAAGCTCTGATGGTTCTTAAATATGGGGGTGTTCTTACACATGCTGGCAGAAAGCAGGTTCAGATTGATAAACACATCAAAGAATGTTTCTGCTCAGTTTGAGTTTGATTGTATTGCTGTTGTAGTTGATAGTAAATGTAAGATTTGTGTTTATGATTGTCTTTCTAGTTGTATTGATTTTTTTTTCCTTTGTAGGCTGAAGAATTAGGAAGATATTTCCGCAATAATATGTATCCAGGTAACTCAAATAGATTTTCAGTCAGCAATGTATTCTGAAGTTTAAATTAAAAGGCAATGAGGCATGTTATGGTAGATTTTTTTCCGGCAGTGACTGCAGAAGTAGTACCAAAGATTTTATATTTTGATATGATATATTAGATTATTTGAGATTCTTCTTTCAAGTAGGAATGGTGGTTGCCTAAACATGTGCTTTAAGAGATATAAAACTACCTATGGGTCTGTGCATACTTGCTTAAGCTTTTCATTTGTTTGATACTAATGGGCTGTATATTTTTGGCTTCATTTTCAATGTGTTGATAAGGAGTTTTAGTTTCGTTGTAAATTAAGCATAACAAAATATTCATTTACTAATAAGAATAGTTGTGTTAGAACAAACAGTTTGGATGGACAGTCTTGCTAGCTCAAGTTCAGGTATTGGGATGTATAAGTGTAAAACCCTCATGTTAACTGATTGTGCTAGAGAATTCTTACAGTCTTTCCAGTAAATATTTTCTTAAATAAATGTACTTATTTCCAATGACATAAAAACCTGATATGGATCTAATTGTCAAGATTTTTATATTTACGAACATATTATTGCAGAGTTATATTCATAAGACCACTGTATGTTGTTCACATGTTCCATCACTCTACTGGAGTAAATAATTCTATCACTTTACTCTAGTGTTACTTTTGGCATTAAGATATTGTTGTATTGTAACTATCCTAGAATTTTAGGATATGAAAAAATATCTTTGTATCTTGCTATTTACTTTTTTATATATTGTTTCTTTATTTCCCTATTCTGGCTTAGTTGTTTACCCTATAAAAGGGATATTAGAGCTTGCTTAAAACTATTCTGAATATACCAAAGTTCCTTTTCTTTCCACTGATATGCTATCAGTTGTTTTATTTGAGATTCCTCTTTAGCAATAAAGGTCTATTTGATGTTCTGATATGCTGGGTTATACTTAAGAAAACATGTAACAGAAAATATATCATGCAACGTAAATACATCTTAAACAATACAATATGTAACAAATTTCAATGTTTTAAAAGGTTTTTAACATGTTTTAGTCCTTACAGAGTTCCACATCAGTTTTTAGCTGTTTGAACTTTGAAATGTTTCTTTGCATTTGAAACACATTTTTATGTATTTCAAATGATTTCTCTGATTTGAACAAATTTGGGAAAATAAAGGAAGAAAAGGCAGTATCCATACTGGTTGTACAGTTTGTGAATATGTGTGTTTACATCATACTGTTATGCTTAAAAACTGAAGTATTAGTCAGCATGATAGGTTTCAAATATGATTTTTCATTGTTCTTGTAATATAGACATGACAATGGATTGTACCATGCATGACATGCAAATTAAATTCTTAAATGTCGCAGGAGAAGGTACAGGGCTGCTTCGCCTCCATAGCACATACCGTCATGATCTTAAGATATACAGCTCTGATGAGGGTCGTGTGCAGGTATGGGCTATGTCATACTAACCTTCCTGCAATAAAAAGGAAGCCTCGACTTCCTGAGTGGTTTTGAAAGCAATTGCTCCCCTTGTTATTTAATTATTTATGTCTAATGTCGAGATTATGTTGCTAACCTGCATAATCTGTCAAAAATAGCATCATTTATGAACAATTTAATATTTGGTCTCTGTTAACAGATGTCTGCAGCCGCTTTTGCCAAAGGTCTTCTTGACCTTGAAGGGCAGCTAACACCAATCCTGGTTGGTTTTTAAAATCTTTCTAAAGGGAGTATTTAATCTGTTTTTTGTGTTGGATATCTTTGACTAATATAATTTTAATGTTAGGTTTCACTTGTTAGTAAAGACTCCTCCATGTTGGATGGGCTTGACAATGCCAGTATTGAAATGGAAGAAGCCAAGGTTTGTAGTGTGTACAGTGATTTATGTTGTCCTTGTTCTATATTATAGTCATTGCAGTAGTGATGAAAATTGAAAATGGATTCTGTTCAATGTCAAAGACCAACTTTCCTAAAGGCTTGAGCTGTTAGATGAAGGCTGATGAATGGTTTAATTTCTTAGAAACCCTGTTATGCAAGGGCCCTTTTAGCTTGTTGTGTTTATTAAAGATGAAACCATTCATGTGTCTTTGTCTAATAGCTTAAGCTTTTAGGATTAAGGAGTGCTTGCAACACACTCTATAACACGCTTTTTAACACATTCTAATACAAGAAAAAAACCTTTTTCCACTAGGTGAGTCAGCTACATGGATTACACGACACCATCTAGCTTGGTTAAAATCCAAAGTTTCAGCAATATTATTTACCATCAAATCCCTCTTGATCACTTCCTCCAATGTCTTTCTGGTTTCGCTCTCCACTTCACAGGATTAAAAACCATACAATCTATGCTTCTTACTAGTGCCTCTTGGGACCTTCTTTGTACATGTCTAAACCATCTTTATTGATTTTTGTTATCTTTTCCTAAATCGGTGCTACACTAATCTCCTCGTATATAATCATTTTGTATCTTGTTTTTTCTTGTTTGGCAACACATCAATCTTAACATTCTCATTTCTGCCACTTTGATCTAATGCTAAACAAGTTAGCTTGACAGGTTGGTCCATTATTTCCCCTAACATTTTGGTTAAATAAAATGGGGCTTCTAGCACATTTGTGATGGAACTCCTATTCGTATGATTGTAGAAATGCCCATTCCCTTTCCGCTCACCTTACCATATATGGGAATTGAAATGATCCCTTCCGATTTGCATTTCATTTTCTTTAAAATACTATCAAAGCTTGAGCTATTAGGAGGCCTATGAATAATTTTATATATTGCTAAGATGCCCCCCATGATAGAGCCTTTGGGATGGAAGCATGGATAATGCATAGGCTCCCTTGATTTTGTGGATAAATTTAATTTTGTATTGTGGAGAATGAGGGAACAAGAATTGAATTCCTGAACTCTTGGTGATTGATACCATGTGATTGTGTATTTTACAACTCATGCATTCCAAGTAATGTTCAGGAAGTAATATAGGAACAATGGCATGCTTTTCAACTTATTTATAGTCTTGGTTGAATATTCTGCAGGCTCGGCTAAATGAAATCATAACCTCTAGTTCAAAGACAATCCATAACAATGAATCACCTGAATTTTCTTGGATGGTTGATGGTGCTGGATTGCCACCGAATGCGTCAGAATTGCTTCCCAAGTTGGTAATGTTTTTTGTAAATATAGCAATGCATCGTCATTAACCTCTTCTGCCATGGCATGATTCTAGTATATGACTTTATTTTGGACTTGTATATAGTAGATTCTACAATTTGTTGCCAGTAAATTAAAAATTGTCCACAAGAACTTATTGGCACATATTTTTGTAAAATAAAATAATCATTGTCAAAATATGCTGAGATGGTGTGGTAGATGAGTCATGAGTGTCATATTAAAGAGATTTAGGGAGAAGAGAGAAAGAGAGAGAGAGAAAGAGTAAAGTGTTTCTGTATTGATGAGGAATCAACCCAACCATAGATTGGGGAATGAAGCAATACATATAGGAAGTTGCATAACAGAATGATAAAGCTGTTGACAGTTGTACTTACAACTGTTTAACAGAAAACTAACCTATCCTGAATTAGTTAACTGTGAGAAACAGTTAACCAACCTTTGATTACAAGAGATACAGAAACTAAGTAAAAAACACTTAGGGAGTAAAATACTAAAGTCTTATACATATGAATAATTAAAACATAAATAGGAAGATGAAATTCATTAGAATGGTGTTGTTTCTTCTGGCTAAAGATGTGGGATTATTGCATATGTTTTGTTCATTTAAAACATACTCACATAGAACTCCTTCAATATGAGAAGCAAAAATCAAATAGTGATTTAGATGGATTTTTTGTTGTTAAACTTAAAATTCACACTAGTGCTAATTAAGATATCTTTTAATCAGACAAGCTGATAGGAAACTCAGACCCAAGGGTGCTCTAAAATGCGACAAAGCTGTTCAATCTAAAACAAAGCAGAGACTTAAGAATGAACATCCCACAATTGTAGGGTTAGGGGATGGTCAAATGGGAGAATGGGAGAACCTTTCCCCTGTTTAATCTCTTTTAAAATAAATAAAAAATAGAAGCCCCCCCAAGCAATCATGAGTAGGTCACTAAATATCATTAAATGTGATTTCATGTATGAGAAACTGCTTTCATTTTTTGGTCATATATGTAAACTTTTTTAAGGTTACAGATATGTCAGAAAAAGTTGATTGAGTTGCAATTGTAAAATTTTGCTAAATTTCTAAATTGGTATGGTAGGCTTGCATTCCTTTTCAAAGATCATTTTATGTTCATACTATCTCACCCTCATCTATTGGGAACATGTTTGCTATTTTCTGAGCTTTTGTCAGAAGTTATTGCTTCCCAAATCCTTCTAGGTTTCTATTACTGATAGAACATGAAACTATTTGTGTGAAATGGTACTAAAACTATTTTTGTATCTCAAACTTCCGCTGCATATCTCATGAATAGGTAAGTTTGATTAAGAAGGTTACTGAACAAGTAAGACTACTTGCCACGGATGAAGATGAGAAACTTGCAGAAAAGAGCTTATATGATGTAATTCCTCCTTATGACCAAGCGAAAGCACTTGGGAAGACAAATATCGATGTTGATCGTATAGCTGCCGGATTACCTTGTGGAAGTGAAGGGTTTCTATTAATGTATGCTCGGTGGAAAAAGCTTGAAAGGGACTTGTATAATGAACGCAAGGAGTAAGCATTTACATTTATTGTGTTTAATCTTGTTTTGTTTTATTGTATTTCCTTCTACATATTAAAAAACGAAATGTTACTTCAAATACCATTGACACATGAGAAAAGGTTTTAGTTACACAAAATGTACACGACGAAAGGCTGCCAGATTGGAACTTTTGAAAACTAGTTATTTGTGAAGTCAAAACTTATTGCACACCTGTAGTTTGCACATGGACACTATTTGTATCTTTCCTTGATTTGTAGATGAACTTAATTTTGAATTCATATATGTATTATTAAATCATCTCATCCAAATTATTTTTCTTTTCTGTCCATTGTAATACAGTGTGCTTTACTTTTACATTGTAGTTTGTAGCTTCATGAACAAGTAAAAAAATGCTTTTGGTTGTAAAAATATTTAACTTAATTAAATGATTTTTAATTTTCCCTAGTTTTTTAAATTAGTTTTTTCCAGTGACAATATCATACACAAAACTATCATGAATTCCAAAATTGCTCATGTATAGCGGTTGTGCTTGTGTAATGTATTGGCTGATGCACTGACGGTGGGTTACTTTCACAGGCGTTTTGACATCACCCAAATTCCTGATGTCTATGATTCATGCAAGTAAGTTATTTATTTCCTTGGGTTTTTATGATGACTTAAAAGGACTTTTCCAGATCTACAATATTTATTTCAATACTGCAATCATGGAGATTGATTAGATAACTTGTGAGAATTTTCTCATTCTATGAATGAAATTGCCATGAAAAGTTACTGTAACAATTGTCAGTTTCCAGGAGCTTGTTTATAGATTTCAAGGGAATGTTATGTAATGATGACTGTTGAGTTTCCTGATGGATTTATTAGTGTTATACTTTTACTTTATCTTTCCTGTTCACTCCTTTTGGAAATTGTTTATATATCAGAGAACTAAGATTTCAGCTCATTTGGCCTAAATGTTGCAAAAGTTTTGAAAAGATGAAAGCAAGTAAGAATGAAGGAATATGTTTTTATGCTTTAAATTTTAAAGATGAAGCTTTTAAATTATCAAAGTTAAGTTTTTATTTTCACATTGTTAGGAAGAAACAACCAAGCAAAGCATGAGTAACTGGCAGAAAAGGTACTTATAGCAAGAGATTAAGAGATCTCATAGCCTGACTTCCACTGAACTGTTCTATTGGGCCAAGTTGTGTGAATTTCTTTTTTCTATTACCTTCTGGTTTTTTCACCTATAAATTCTCAGCTTTAATTAATTATTAAATTCTTGACTGATTGCCCCTATTATCTTAGTCTTCCTCGCTAATTTTACCCTACTGTCTATCTATTATCTTGTTTATTATTTTCAACTGTCCCTCCATCCTGTTGTATATGTGTGGTGTGTCTCAAGAATATATGTAGATATTTGAGTTGTGACTACTGACTAGTCATTAAGCTTTGGAAACCCACTACAGCTACTACTGTTTGATGGAAATTTGAATGTTGAGCTAGCTTCAGCCAAACAATTCAAACTCTTCTATGTTTCTGTGTGTATAATCTGCAACTTAGTCAATATGAAGAGAAAATGGGCAGTTTCATTTAAATTATGTAGTTTCTTTTATTCCTTTCGTTTGAGATGTTAACATTTACTTTCACATTACAGATATGATCTCTTGCATAATGCTCATCTTAATCTAGAAGGATTGGATGAGCTTTTCAAGGTTGCTCAGGTATGAGAGTTCTGTTAGGGAAATTTGTGCTCAAGTAGAACTACTTGAGCCTGTATAAGACAGACTGACCAGGCAGGATTTGAATCCACTTGATATACTTTTGAAATATAACTTTTTGATGGTTCACTATTGTTATTTTACTTGGGGTTGTATATAAATTTCATGCTGGTAGCATTGCTGATATTGTTACATTATAATACTCCAATTTCATTTTTTTTTTATTATAGTTTTCAACTTCAATTTGTTGCATTTAATTTTTTGCCCTTTGAACTTGTGTTCTTGTAGCTGATATCACCTAGTGGGATAAAACTATTGTTTTCTCTTGTACTTGTATCCTTGTTGAAAGAAAAACTCACTGCCAAGTCTGAGCCCCTTTTACTCCGCAAACCTTTTTCATAAAATTTTGAGTACTTTTTTGGCTTTTCCATTTTGAAAGAAGCTTTGGATGTTAAAAAACTAAAAGAGTCAAGTATTCCCTTGCAAAGATAAAACACCCGCATACAATGTTCCTGGGTATCATTACCTTGATCAATGTAGTTCAGTTTTTTTTTGGTTTCCTTATTGCTATTCCTTCTTATTTGCAGACACTTGCTGATGGTGTAATTCCAAATGAATATGGAATTAATCCGAAGCAGAAGCTAAAGATTGGCTCAGAGGTAAAAAAGTCTTGGTGTAAGGAATCTTGCAAGTTCATACTAACAATTTTAAAACAGATTCCTTATAATGCATATGTAATGAATAAGAATCTCTTCTTTGATTACAAGTAAGATAATTTGACCTATAACAAATATGAAATTTACTAGATGCCACGAAATCTGAATAGAATAAAATAGATCGGTCTGCAGTAACTTTTGAAGGGAATGCATTGTTTGATGCTTGGAATATGGATCGAATCAAAGTTGTTCTAATTAAATGATATAATATTGATCATGGGGAAAAAATAAGATCAACATTTCTCATGCATAATGTTCAAGTTTAATTGTTTTTGTAACTGTAACAAAAAATAGTGTCAAAGTAACAGTTTCATTTGTCAGAAAAGAAAGTTGAAATGTATACAGATTTTTTGAATTGTGTTATATGATATTAATATTATTATACTTTTATAATGTTTCACATGTTTCTATAATTATTTGGTTAAAATTTTTTTTAATCTATAAGTCCTGAACTAAGGGATTTTTAAATAAGTCATTTTACTTTTAAAATTTGTAATTAGGTCCTCGAACTTTTAAACCATTTTCAATTGGGTCCATGGCCACGTTTCCATTAGTTTTTTTTATTGAGTACAGGAATCTAATTGAGTTTTTTCAAATATTTTAGGGACTAGGTTGCTATTATAATTATTCAGCAGGTCCTTGAACTATTTAAAAATTTCAAATTAGGTATGTTTACTTAATGCAACCCTAATGGAAATGTGGCCCAAGAGCTAATTAAAAATGATTTATAAGTTTAGGGACCTAAATATAAAATTTTAAAGGATATTTAAAAATCTCCAAATAGTTTAGGGACCTACAAATTATTTAACTTAATTGTTATGTTTTAAATTTTCACATCAGTACGTAAAATGGATTGCAAGACATGAAGGGAAGGTTAGGGTAGGCTGTAAACAAAATTGATTGTTAGGCAGGATACATTTAGTAAATAGTATAAATTGGCCGTTGCTATTGTATAAAATGAATGAGATTCTGTTAAAAAAAAAAGAAATTAAATCTCATTTGATGAATGGAATAACCATTCTCAACTCTGTAGGAGGGAATGACGATGATTTCTGACTCTATACGGTGAGGTGCTTGTTTATGCTAACAAATATGAGAATGCCCATACCATCTAATAAAGCATGGAATAAAATTACTATTCGGTGTACCAAACATGATATAAGAGAAGTAAGACACTTGATTTGAATGATAAGTCTGAAACTGGATGCTAGGCTTGGTTAAGTCCAATTATAACTTTCTTGCAGTTTCTATTGCTCGATGAACAAGTAGTACTCTGATTAGATGCATTGTTTCTGCATATGTACTTGTAAGTTGTATCTATAGCCACCTGATTACAATTTTTTAAATTTTATTGTTTGTTTTATTTTGATTCAGATTGCACGTCGATTATTGGGAAAAATTTTAATTGATCTGAGGAACACTCGTGAGGAAGCCATTAGTGTTGCTGAGTTAAAGAGTAACCAAGACCATGATTCATCCTCTGTGAAAACTGTAAAGGAAGATACAGATACCAAGTTAAAACTTCTCAATAAGAATGATGAAATAAGGAAATCCAATACTTTGAATGATATATCAATGGATCAAGATGATGATGATGATAAAGAGACCAAATATCGTTTGGATCCAAAGTAAATATTATGTCTTTGTTTTATTGTGTACATTATCACTTGCATTCTAATACTTTTTTATCGTCCACCTCCAGGTATGCAAATGTAAAGACACCAGAACGCCATGTGCGAACACGCCTATACTTCACATCAGTAAGTGCTGGGTCAGATTTTTTAATAACCGTGAACAGAAATTTATTTTTAAACCCCTCACTACCTGTAGTGTTTCTGTGATTTAAAATATTTCCATTCTGGTTATTTCAATCACTGATAGGTTACTCATTAACTACTCTTACGAACACCTTTAACCTGTTAAGTGATTAATTATTCCCAAACTAAGTATTTTTCAATGAGTGCCATTCTAGTGATTTCCCAAATTCTTATCATCATGTTGGCTGGGGACTCTTTGTTGGAGATTGGGATCCATTTCGTCTTATTCTTGGCAGACTTTACATCAAACTGGTTCTACAACTGGCTTGATCCAAGAAAAAAAAATGGAAAGGAAAAAAAAATAAAATAAAAGTATATGTGAAAAAAAAATCATATTATAGTGAAGGGGTTCCGGGGGGTAACAAAACTTGACAGTCAAACATGTTGGACTGGCTTTTCTCATCCGGTTGCTAGCATTATTTACTCTCTTGTTAAGTATAATTGTTTAAGTTTTCTTGGCAGGATTGATGATATTTTGTTCGTGTTGTATTGTAACATAACAAGAATAAAACAAAGGAAAGAAATAAAGAGCTTTTGTTTAACTGTCAAATTAAATTGAATGGGTAGGCATAAATGCCTTCATCCAAAATTTCTAAATAGATTCATCCAAAGTCAGGTTCATAATTTTTTGACATTTGTATAGAATTTATCTTAGTTTTATTTCCATACTTTTGTTTTAACCTATTATTTATATTGCAGGAATCACATATTCATTCTCTCATGAATGTTCTTCGTTATTGTAATTTGGATGAATCTCTTTTAGATGAAGAGAGCCTAGTTTGTTATAATGCTCTAGAGCGCCTCTATAGAACAAAAGAGCTTGACTATATGAGCTACATTGTGCTGAGGATGTTTGAAAACACAGAGGTAGGTTATTTTGGCCCTCTCCCAAGCATTGTTTATGATTTGTTACTGCATGTCTGCAACAACCTAATCTTTTACCACTAGTTGGCATTTTCAATGTGGTGTTGATGGAATAAAATGTAGTTCTTAAATGATCAATATTATTTTGGTCCTTTTAATCTTTTGTTTTTGGTAGGAAAAAAAGGTTGTCTAGGAGGGGAGGCTATCCCATTATGAAGCTAGGGCAAGCCACATGCCTTAGTGAGGGTTTACAGAGGTGTGATTGGTTGCTGATGATTATTTTAAGCCTTTTAGTGACTTGGATTGATGGCTGGATGGCTTGTACAGGTGTACCTTATGGGTGAAGTGATCAAGTTCCCATATTCTCTTTAGGTTAACTCTGCTGTTCAGTTCTGGTGTACTGTACTGTGTGTTGAGTGGTATAGGAGTTAGTAACTAGGACTAGGAGAGAATCCACCACAAATTGAACAGCCTGAAGAATTCATGCTGGTTTATTGTGTGAGACCACCTTTAGCAAGGCTGTTCAAAAGCCTAGATACCCTAGCTAACTATGCCTGACAGTAGCAGTTGTGAAAACTAACCAGACAGTTGCAACTGACTGGGCAAACTAAAAGGCAGCTTAAGGCTGAGAACAGAGAAAGAGAGCTATCTCACAGAACAGTTATGATATTTTAATGGGGCATAACTATCTGGAGTTATGTGATGTGTGTTTTATGGATTTTACTTTTGGCTTTCAAATTTCAGGTGGCCTTAGAAGATCCAAAAAGGTTCCGGATAGAGCTGACCTTTAGCCGTGGTGCTGATTTATCCCCCTTGGAGGTAAATGATATTCAATTTATACTGTTTACTTATAAGCAATCTAGAAGAGGGGTTTGAATTCTATTTACCATATATGGTGGTGATTTGAATTTTGAAAGTGAAATTCAATTCAATATCCATTAGGCATCAGGATACAAGTGGTGCAACTGGTTTGAAGCTACCAAATATGGGGCCTCAGATTTTACATTACTCATTTCATTTATTGATATAATATATTATATGCTGATTTTAGGTATTGAATTTCTTCGTTAGCTTACTTCTGTTTGTTGTATGATTTGCAGAAAAATGATAGCGAGGCCGCTTGGTTGCATCAGGAGCACACACTGCCTATTATGGGTCCTGAAAGGCTACAAGAAATACTATCATATCTCACATTGGAAAAAATGGAGATGATGATTCGTCCATTTGCTATGCCTGCAGAAGACTTCCCTCCACCAGCAACCCCTGCGGGATTCTCTGGCTATTTCTCAAAAAGCGTACTTGAGCGTCTAGTAAATCTTTGGCCTTTCCACAAGCATGCCAATTCTAATGGGAAATAGTTAACTTGTTAAATACTTTCTCCCTCTGCTTCAATCTTCCAACTTCATGTTTCTTATTGTACATGGGAAAATTCTGATACAACCAACGCGAGCTTTGGGCTCCTTTGGAAATTTTTTTGAAGCAAACTTCTTCCAGCCAAAATATGTTGGAAGTTGTACAAAAATAGCTATACTAGTTGAAGCAGACTATTGTCCGGCTCTTTCTGTTATTATGCTTTGTCAAAAAACTAACAGGATTACGGGAAGGAAAAGGAATTTCACGAGGAAAATTATGTGTGAAACGGGGGGTGATGGAGCAAAGACCTGGGAGGTAGTTGGTAAATTTTCTCCAAATCAAAGTAGTTGCCGCAAATCAATGCTCTACAATAGCGACTGCGATTTAAGTTGCGTTGTCTGCTCTGTCAAAGCGTGACGCAATGCTATATGCATCAATGGTACCATTTTTTTTGCTCTACATCGATGGTACCGTTTATTGTCATGATTCTTGCTTTGGGTTGAATCATTAAATCGTGTATTATCTTTTATTGGTTGAATGATATTTCTGGCTTTCATAACTTGGATACATTTGTCTGTCCACTCTGGGTTGAGAAAATACCGTTTATTGTCATAATTACTTTGGGTTGAATCATTAAATTCGTGTTATAAACTTGTTTTTTAATGGAGTAGAAAGATACAATATTGGATTAATATTAATTTATGTCATTGCAAAATAAAATCGAAACGTAAAAATGATAAATTATTAAATTTATATTCTTTACTTCAAAATTATTTTTAACTAAAATCAAAATCATTACCTCCAATCCCGATTTCGTAGTACGGCTTAACATCAAACAAGGTTTGACGAAATCTCTAACCGATTATGAGCTCGTTTGTTTAGATCTAAAAAAAGTGATTTTTTAAAATAGTATTTTTTTTTTAAGAAGATAGGATTTACTTCTTAAAAAACGCGGATTGCAAAAAAGATACTTATTTTATTAAAAAACACTTTTTAAAAAAAAAATACAATGTGATATATGTACTTTGGACAACATGAACGAAAAATAAAATAAATATAATTTATAAGACTAAAATAAATAAATAAAAAGCAAGTTATAAGAATTACAAAAATTAAAAAATACTAAATTACAAAAATTAAAAATGTATTGGTTTAAGAGATAAACTACAAATCAGTGGCAACCGGCAAGGAAGTGTAGTCATTTTCAAAGATGGTCTGTTCAAGTCACAGGGAAGATAATTTATTTTGACAGAATTAATTATACATTAGCCAGGCTGGACCCAGACACCTAATTAGTGCTGCAATAGTGCAATTGCAAAGCCTTAACCAGTCATTTGCAGATACCACCATATTATTCATTCTAGAAATGAGTAATCAAATATAAACGCAAAACACACACACAGAGAAGTGTGGGACAGTAGTTTCTTTCAAATATACTACATATATAATTGAAACAGACATCATCTTGGCGAAGAAACAACCCAACGAGTTTAAATTTCACAAATTTATCACCATCACACATATATAGGTTTGTTTGAATAGCTAAAATTAAAGATTACTAGCATGGCATGTGTTGATTCCACGTTTTCACAATTGATAATGTTTCTCAATCTTGTTCTTGAGTTCGTCCTTCTCGGCGCCCACAACCCTGTCAACTTCCTTCCCTTTCTTCCACAACACAAAAGTCGGCATCGCTTCCACCTTAAACTCCTTCGCCACATCCTATTCCCATAAAACCATAATTTTTTATTTTTTTTTTAGAATTATCATTAACGGAAAGTAACAAAATTAATTGGAGTGAATGAAGAAAAAGGGAGAAAATGAAAGTGAAAATCACAGATAATTCGTCGACATCGATCTTGATGAATTCAGCGTCGGTAAACATTGCGGCCATCTCGTTAAATAGCGGAGCTATGAATTTGCAAGGGGGGCACCACGACACCGTGAAATCTATCACAACCTGATTTATATTTATGTTGCAGTTCAAAAGAAAAAGAAATGTTGAGATTTTAGAAGAAGCATGCACGTACATATAAATGTATGATAGAAACGAAACGCATGCAATTAAATTGAGTTAAAATGTATAACTGTAGGGATTTACGTAGGAGCTTAGGGGAGTCTTTGATCTGTTTGAAGTGGGTCTGCCAGCTCTCCGCGGAGTGGAACGCTCTCACGTGAGGATTCTCTGCCTCGACCACGGTGGCGCTGATGGAAGAAAAATAACTGCCCATTCCTTTGCTGCCTTATTTATATATAGGTTGGGAACATTCTTCATTTTAGAGTTTAAGTAGAGAGTTTTAAAGACTGACAGCTTCAAAACTTTAACTCATACTAATATTACTTCATATAAAAATAATAACAAAATATTTATAAATAACGTATCAATTAAATATTTTAACAATATAATAAAGTGAAATATTAAAACATAAATTTCATAATACTTAAATAATCAAGTTTAATAATACATCACTATTAGATGATATCTTGAACACTAAATAAATAAAAAAATAATCTAAAATGGTTTACATTTTGATCTAATTTTTTTAATTTGCTTACTCGTTGACTGGATAATAAACTCGAAAGTTTACCGAGTTTACTTTGAGTTCAAAGAATCTATTCAAAGTCTACTAAAATCGTAGTTTACTCAAGAGTCAACTCACAAAGGATAAATAGACTCATAAAACTTAAACGTAAGAGTTGACAAATTAACTTGAGAATTTGATAATCATGTTCATTCCATGCTTTAACCCAATTATCCACCATTGCTTCTTCAATTTTTTATTTTTATTCTAAATGCAAAATTATTAAAGAATATTTAAAATTATTATTGATGTTTTAAAATTTTCAAAGTCAAAAATCAATGTTTTTTCTTCCTTAAATATGCCCTTGTTTTCTGATTTCATTTTTTTTTCTCAAATTATCCTCGTCTTCTTAACAGTCTTGTCGTGACAACTGCAAAACTTCAATGTTATAGTGATCAACAATATCAAGAAATAAGTAGTCAAGTTTAGTTCCTACTTCATCTTCATCTTTGTCATACAAATTGGAGGATAAGATTGTTTTCTGTATCAGAAACATTCAATAAATAATTAAACTAATCACCAGTTGTTTTTAGTTAGACTCAATGGCATTGTTAAAAAATAATAATTTTGATCTGCATTGTAAAGATTTTTATATTGTTAATATTTAAAAATTAAGTAATTAAGGAGAACTAGTTGGTAAGATATATAATTTTTCTTGTTAGAATTCACTAAGAAAATGATAGATGTTTCATTAATTATATATATATATATATATATATATATATATATATATATATATATATATATATATATAAATGAAAGTTTCTAAAAAATAAGTAGGTGTAAGCTAACAAGTTACTCATTGGGTGTGTCAAAATTTTATAGTTATATATAGCTTGCTAATTATTACTCTCTTTAAAAATTAAGTGGATGTAACTTAGTGAACCTTGTATGTATTTGTTGACATACACCAACTTATAGGAGTAACTTTGACTATACCTTGGGTGTATTTTAAAATAATTATAATTTTAACTTGATAACTTGTGTGTAGATTTAGATTATCTCAAAATATATCGGCGGTAAAACTTGTTAATGTATTCTAACTAAAAAATAAATGTGCTTACACTAACAAATGGTTGTGAAATTTGTTAACCTAGACACTTATTTTTAGTTGTCATTTAACTTGTTTGCTAATGAGTGTAATAAAAAAAACGCCAATTAGTAGTTTTTTTAACAACTTAAATTATTTTAAAATTTAATAATATGCTTTTCAATTTTGATATATTAAACTTTTTATTTTAATAATTTATTTTAAATATTCAAATAATTACTAATTAGTTGTCTAAAGAGTGTATATGTGCATACATATTTTTTATTCTTATACAAATAACTTTTATATTACTATCTCCAATCTTATGTGGACTTTACAAGAATTAAGTTTTCTATTTAAAAAAAACAAAAAAAAAATACTTGTGTGATAAGTTTTTAAAAATTATTTTTAAAAAATATATTTTTCATTTTAAAATAAAAAATCAAAATATTTGTAAGTTGTTTTAGTTCTTTATTTTCATATTTTTATTACCTATATTCTTCTTTGTACAGTTCATTTTTTTAAGCTTATTTTACTCTCCAAAAATCAATTTTTGAAAATCAAAATAACTTTTAAAAGTTAAACAATATTAATGCAATGGAAAACTTTAATAATTAATTTAGTTAGTAATACTCGCTTTGCTTCTATGTTAAAAGCGGAAATGTCAGGACACTTTGACGCCCAACTAGGTTGTATTCGCATTAGACTTCTTCTTTTTTTTTCATTCTCTGTAAAACTTTACAAGTAGAATCAGTTTTGGTTGTTTTAATGAAAGTTATAGATAAAATTATCCTTCGAGAAATGGCATTGATCTCATGTCATTTAGATGTCTTCGACTCTAGATATAGTAAAAAAAATATTAATTCCCCCTATAAAAATAAAATAAAATTCATTTCTTGTTTTACAAAAAAAAAAACTAACTAAAAATTATTCTCTTCTTATTTTTATGTTTGAAGTTTGAACGCTAAATCATAAGTAAAATTCTATAACTATCTAAAACTAATGCTTATTTTCATATTCTGTTAAGTATTGGACAGTAAAAGTAAGTGGTCATGTTCTAAATGAAATCACAAATGATGGAAGTATGTTAAACAGATCTGATGTGTGAGCAACGAAAAGAAGGTTATGTCAAACAGATCTGTACGTGTATTCTCGGAATGTCAAACAGAGAACGTTGTATTGCAAGAGGAAAGTAGAGATTGGAAAGTGACAAAAATTGTAACGTATAGCTAATGCTTTTGTTCTTGAAAGTTGCAGCTTGAGTTTTGCCCTTGATCAATTCAAGTAAAGGAGTTATGTGACTTATGAAAAAAAAATTATATCAGATAATTGAGTCTTGAAATGCATTCAGCTATTGGAAAAGTGTTTTGAGTTATGGACTTATGTTCAATTACAGCTTGTTCTGGATAACTCCATTGCATCGAGGAAAGTCAAATTGGCAACTAAGTACTACAGTGGGTATTTAAACCAGCATATGTTACATTTTCATTTATAAAATTTTGAAGTCTCAAAGATCTGTTACTTTTTCATTTCTCATTGTAAACTGCAAAGGTTTGGTAATGTTACTTTCATGTTATATCCAACATTCTAAGCTTCCAATATATCAAAAATTTGTTTAATAGCTCTTTGGACAACACCAGCATCGATCACTCGAAAATTTGTCATTCTATAGTCAACAATATGTTTGTTAAGATATAGAATAGACAATACAAGACCTTTTATAGTTCTATTGATATGTAAAATATGTCTGCAATATGTTAAATTGTTAATCAATTGAAATTTAATCTACACTTTATAATTTACAGAGCCATTTTCCAAAGGTGAAAATTTTCCCCCCATTTCCATCGAATCAAAGACAATATTTAATTATATTTCTTACCAACTAGTTCATATTTAAATTTTTTTGAAAGCTTGTATTTTTTTAATAAATAATATAACAAGACATTTTTATTTTCCTAAAAAGAAGTTGTTTTCATGTATTTGAAAATTTAAAATTTATGATTATTTCATAATAAAAAAATCCTCTAAAGAACATTATTATCAAATTACTCCCAAATCTTCTAACAATTTTTTTCTCTTCTACCTTTACACATACCTTTTTTTGGTAATTCATTATGAAAAGGCTTTTTTTTGTTATTGTTGTATCAAAATGTAAGGTCTTTACTCTTCGCATTCTCTCAATGTGGTCTTCATGAAGAAAAAAGTTATTTCACAACTTCATAAAATTCACCTTAGTTTAAAAGATAACATAGGGAGATAGTAGAAAAGAAGTGTAGTCATTTTTAAAGAATGATCTATCCAGTTCACAAAGAATATAACTTGTTTTGTCACAATTAATTACTATACCACAAGAAATAATTTGCTTGAAGAGACAACCATATCAAACATTCAAGAAATAATTAAATAAAAACGCAAAGCATACACAGAGAAGAGTGAGAAAGTATTTTGGAAAATTATATATAACTGAAACAAACATCATCTTGGCGAAGAAACATAAAACCCAATAAGTTTAAATTGTACAACTTCATCATCATCATCACAAGCCTTGTACTTTATTTTTTTTTTCTATATTTTTTCCCTTGAAAAGAAAGATAGATAGACACACATATATAACATAGCTGAATACATAGGCTTGTTTGAATAGCTAGCATGGCATGTGGTGATTGATTCCACGTTTTATTGATAATGTTTCTGAATCTTGTTCTGGAGCTCGTCCTTCCTGGCGCCCACAACCCTATCAACTTCTTTTCCTTTCTTACACAACACAAACGTCGGCATCGCCTCCACCTTAAAATCCTTAGCCACATCCTATTCCGATTTAACCATAACACAATATTAACAAAACGAAAACCAACAAAATTAATTGGAGTGGATTAAGGAAGTCAAAATCACAGGTAATTCGTCGACATCGATCTTGACAAACTCAGCGTTGCTAAACTTCTTGGCCATCTCGTTAAATACCGGAGCTATGAATCTGCAAGGGCCGCACCACGACGCCGTGAAATCTATCACAACCTGATTTATATTTGTGATGCAGTTCAAAACAAAAAGGAATAAAACAAAAAAAAAGTGTAGGGAGGGTTCAGATGTAGGAATTTTACGAGCTTAGAGGTCTCTTTGACCTCGTTGAAGTGTAGCTGCCAGCGCTCCGACGAGTGGAACGGCAACACGTGTAAACTCTCCGACGACCCTTCGGCGACGGTGGACCCGCGGCCGAATAGGGCAGAAAATGCACTGCCCATTGTTTTGCGCTGCTATATATTCTTTTGTCACTGGTTATGCCCTATATATGCTGCTGCTGCTGCGCTTGGTTGCTTAATTACTACGCCTTATTATAGATAGATAGACAAGATTCTCATTCCTTATTTTCACCCACTTATCCACCTTTTCTTCTTTACTTTAATTTTCATTCAAAACCAACGAATTTATGAGATGATCATCACGCAAGTAGTTATGAACTTGAAACCTTTAAGTATATGATACCAGTTTCATTACTATTACTAAGAACTAACTATGCCACTATAATGGAGAGTGAAGTTACTTCTTAATTGTACTGCATTTTCTCTCACGAGATGCATTGCTTTGAGAAGAAGAAAATTATTATAATGATTTTTATAAAATTAATAAATATCATATAGTATAAAAATATGTTTTATTTTTATCCGTATGAATTAAAAATAAATATATAAAAAATTGCAATAACTTACCCATATCATTCAATCAATTAAAATAGACCTTTTTACGACAATAGTATCACATCAAAGGATCAACTCAGCAATAATAAGAAACAACTCACAAATATGATAAGATTACAAATAGTCTTCTAGTAAATATTAAGAGGACAAAGATACATTTGGATAAACCAATTTAACCATTTCTAATCTGTTGTTTGGATTGAAAATTAAACAATGGAAGGGAAAGGAATGGAACCCTTTCCATCCAATCCCACTATTTTTCAGCCTCTTCCTTCCCCACCAAATCGAGGTGTATGTGATGGAATCGTAAAATATTTTCTCTCAATATGTTAGTTAGAAGGGTTTTGCTTCACATTGTAGCTTGTCATCTATGTGCCCCATGGTGTGCATTCTTCCTCCCATTTATGATTTATCACTTGCAGCACATATACTCAACAACTAAATTAGGGGTATTCGTGGGTCGGTTTGAGTTAAGTTTAAGACTCAGTCCAATTAAATTTGATTGGTTTGATGCGGTTCAATTTTTATAATATTTTTTTTAAGCTCAACTCATTCATGAACAGTTTGATTTGATTCGATTCAGGTCAATGAATTATTTATTTAAATTTTTTTATTTTTTTTTAGAACTAGTATTTTATATCATGATTCATCCAAATATCCAATATAATTAACATAATATTATCAAATGTCTCAAAGTAACAAAATTGATTCATTTAATATCATCAACATAATATTCTAAAATAAACTAATAAAAATTAAAATAAAATATTATTCAACTAGATTTACTATAGTAGTTTGAATTACAATTATTTCGTATAAACTAATTTTTGCAAACAAATTTGTTACAATCATATTTGCTGAAATAAATAAACAAAATATGATTCATTAATATTATAAACATAACAACAAAAATAAATATAAAAAAAAGTAAAACAAATAACAATGTATATGAAAATAACACTTTAAGAAGTTTTAACACTGTATTCCAAACACTTGCAGATCCAACACTTAGAATATCAATGTTAACCGTATTTAAAGTCAAACCAAATAACTCTAAAAATTTTGATTAGTTTAAATCAAATACTATGAAGCTACTAAATTTTAACATGAAAAATTGATTCCTTGGCGAGGGTTGGGAGCAATCAAACTTGACGCTAACAGAGAAACATCAGCAAACACAAAAAGTAAGAAATGTCTGCAATTCTCATTTAGTATTGCCCACCAGTCCTTGGAATTATTCCATTCCATTTTAATTCATTTCATCTTCCTCTATTAACCCAAACATACTTTTAGGATGGCCTTCGATTAGAACACATGTGTGCCACCATAGGCCTATTGTAAACTTTCCCTACTCCTCTATTTTGCTTTGCGTGACTATGTACATCGTGATGGCAAGGACTCAAAATGGTTCAGGTTTAGAAGATCATTTTGGTGATAACTTTGATTAGTAGTTAGTGGTGACTATAAAGTATAAACGAATGAAGGGAGCAGAACGAGGAGATGAGAAGGAGTAAAATAAAACAAAACGAAATAAAAAAGTTCCATTCTATTATTTAAATAAGCTATGATGAGATGGAACAAAATTATTGTTGCATCTGATTCCTCCCAAATTGGAGGGAAAGTAAACTGTAGATACACAATAGAATGGGATAGAAAAGATTCCACTAACTTTCATCATATTCCCTTCTCCTCCGTTTCATCCTTTTACACCAGTCCAAACATTGCCTAAACATAACTTTTAAAAAATTGTTGTAAAAGCCAATAATTCTATTATTCATGACAGTCCATAATCAAACCAAAGATGAAATTTTTGTATGATATTTATGTATTCTAATTAAACTCAAGTTCCAGTTATAATCCTCCAAAAAGAAATCGTTATGACCTGTTTGTTTAGGAAGTTTAGTCATTTTGAAAGATGGCCTACTCAGGTCACACAATGAAGAGAACTTTTGACATAAATTACACCACAACCTGGACACCACATGAGTGTTGCAATAGCCAAAAAACATTAACCAGTCATGTGCAGTCTTTGCAGCTACCACCATATCACACAAAAACACAACACACCCAAAAACACAGAGTGAGACAGTATTCTCAATTTCTATATATAACAACAATTTTTGCTAAAATATGAAACAGACACCTTCCTGAAGAAGCAACCGAACAAGTTTAAATTTTACAACCCCATCCATCATCATCATAACACTATAGCCAAATGAAACAATTTAAACACTGTTTTAATTATTTTTGTTTCTCTTGAAAAGAAAGATAAATAACTGGATAAATTGGATTACAGAGCTAAGATTGCGATCGATGTTTCTCAATCTTCTTTTCGAGCTCGTCCTTCTTTGCGCCCACAACCTTGTCGACTTCCTTCCCTTTCTTACACAACACGAACGTCGGCATCGCCTCCACATTAAACTCCTTCGCCACATCCTATTCCCCCCCCAAAAAAAAAAATCCAAAACAGAAAAAGAAAAGGTTCAGAATCATTCACGGAAACAGAAATGGAAGTCAATTAAGAAGAATAAGGATGCGAAAATCACCGGCAATTCGTCGACGTCGATCTTGACGAAGTCAACGTCGGTGAACTTTTCGGACATGGCGTGAATCGCTGGCTCTATGAATTTGCAAGGGCCGCACCACGACGCCGAGAAATCTATCACAACCTAATTATAATTTTTAAAGGAAAAGGTTAAGATTGAGAATCGGATCCAGCAAAATTGGGGGAAAATCGAGATCTAGGGATTTACGAGCTTATTGGTTTCTTTGAGCTCGTTGAAGTGGAGCTGCCAGCGCGCCGAAGAGTGGAAAGACTGGACCCTAGAAGCAGAACTCTCCGGCGAAGACGTCGCCGCCGTTGCGGCACCGCCAGTTAAGGCAGAAAGTATAGCGCCCATTGCTTTGCGGTGGTGATCGTGGTATTCCTTTCTCACTAGATATAGATTCGGAAGATAGTACTTCATTCCATTTATGTTGCATTATCAAGATATGAAGATTTTTACCCTCATAATTAATTATATATTATTAAATTCTTTTCCTTTTAAAAAATAAATTATTTATTTTAATTTAAATTTTTTTAGGTGAATTTGTATAAATAAGTGTTATTCTTATATATAATTGAAATTTATAATAAGTAAATATTTATATATATATGTATTATATTATAATTCAAATTTGTAATTAATAAATAACATAAATATATAGATTTTATTTTTAAAATATAATAAATAATTTATATTGTAATAAAAAAATTATTTTTTTATTGAAATTTTTTTAAACAAATTATTGAAATTTAATTTAGAAATTAAAATAAAAAATTTAATTTGAGAAGAAAAAAAATTAAAATATTTCCTTTATCAGTCATTATAAATATTTAATTAAATATATTTTCCATAAATAATTACAAACTACTTTCTTCATTCTATAATAATTATTCATAAGAAAAAAAACTATCTCAAATTAATTATTATTTTAATTTTTTAATGTAATATTAATTATTTTTTCATTTATATTCCTTATAATATTAATTATATGAATTATAAAAACAAAAAAAATAAATTAATAATGAAAATTTTAATTTTGTAAAAATATTATTTTATTTCATTTATTTATAAGTTTTAATTGATATATGTAAAAATAATTATAATGAGACAAAAGGAGTATTTGATAATTTTATAAATATATAAAAATGTAATAGTGTCATAAAAAAACTGACAAAGGAAAGGATTCTAATATACAATTTCAAGGTATTACAATAATTATTTTCGGTAAAATGGCTAATTGGCTATTTCATTTGTTGTTTGACTTCAACGGGAAAAAAGAAGTGAAAGTCACCAGAGCTTTCTTTTCCTTAAGAAAAGTTAAAGTAGAAAGGACAAATTTAATTAAATTGATGATAACAACTTAGAGCAAATTGACCCAATCAGTGGTGACGGAGATGTCAATATTTGTCTGAATTTGTGAGCATCTTTGCAAAAACAAGGAATGGAAGCTTTACCTATAGGAATTGTGTTGTAGATGACGGAGAAGTAGCGAGTTTGAGTGAAAATTGAAAGGAACCCCAGGTTGGAGTCTTTGGAAGACAACGATGCTAATTATCAATTCCTTTCATTATTACAAAAACCTAAGGTGGAAGCTATAACCATTTTAGATCAACATTAAAAATTCTTGATGTCATTCTTTTTATTCTTTATTCTTCTTTTTTTTTTTTTTCACTTTCCCTAAGGGTGTATTTTGAGTTTACATGTACCAAAACAATGTTGGTGTTTTTCAACACTTCATTTAGTTATTGTAAAAGCAAATTTTGTTTTCTTCCAAAACATACATTCAAAATAAACATAATAAAGTGGGTTATTAGTAACAATCATTTTGGATTCACTTTCTTAGATTGATAGGTAATCGCATTAGATCTACTTCTTATTTTGCTAATTTTTAAAACCTTTTTTTCAAAAGACTTTTCAAGGCAGTATTTTTATTTCTCATATTTTAGCATAAATCTCCACGTATTGACTACCCATCAAAATATCATGCAATGCTCTATATGATGTCCTTATCGAGTAAGAATCCAATTGCTCTTTCAACAATATCCACCCGTCACATTCTTTCCTACAAACATTTAGCTGGCTGAATCGTCCCATTTAGACGGTTCACCAATCTTTTTTTTTTCCATTGAAACATTTTTTTTCTTATGTGGGAAGCATTTGAGAAAGTGTAGTTTAGTACTTTTCGGGGCTTTTTATCTGAATTTCTTGTGGGAATTTAATTGTGTGAACAAACTTGTAAAGGAGAGGGAATTCGACAAGAAAAGAAGTATCCATTAGGTGTTTATTTTCTTTCCGAATCCATTATTTCTCTGCATTACCTATGCAATAAAGGTTCTCTTTGAGGCTATTCATACAGCTAGGCAATGCCATAAGGAACTGGTTCGAGACATTTATTTGTTATATTGTTCAAGTTGGAGCCTTAATTTAAGTTTAGTTCCTAGAGAACCTAAAAGTGCTGCTGATGGAGGTGTTTATAAACATGTTAAATGTTAATTGCAGTTGGCAGTTGGAATAACCCACCAAACTCCCAAACTTTTTATCCTGGAAGCTCTTGATGTGGATAGCCGTACCTTGTAATTTGTTCTTATTTCATAATACACCAAAAACAAAATACAACAAAATCCAACCCATATAACCCGGTCTGTATTAAAGAATAGCCAAGAGGCCAAGTGGTTAGAAGCTGGATGAAGCTGCTACTATAGAAAGTTCAAAAAGCCTTGTTGAACCTAACCAAACATATAACTTGTTAATCATCATATATACTTCTGTTAAAAAATAATCATCATATCAAATCAAATATCAAAATAACAATAAATGACTAATATGTGGATTAGTCATAAATATCTCTTTATTTTTGTTTCCTTCTATAAGTTTAAATCTTTATCAGTTTTTGCTCAGATATTTTGACAACGTAGCTGCCATGATAGATAAGCGAATAAACATGTAAACACATTTAAAATTTTGAAAGCTTGTGTTTTTAAAATAAATAATATAATAAGACATTTTTATTTCCCTAAAAAAAAATTGTTTTCATGTATTTGAAAATTTAAAATTTATGATTATTTCATAATAATAAAAATCCTCTAAAGAACATTATTATCAAATTACTCCTACATCTTCTAACAATTTTTTTTCTCTTCTACCTTTACACGTACCTTTTTACGTAATTCATTATGAAAAGGCTATTTTTTTTATTGTATCAAAATGTAAGGTTCTTACTCTTCCCATTCTCTCAATGTGTTTTCAAAGCTCTCTTCCTTCTCTCCTTGGAAGATACATTACACACACTACTTCACAACTAGCAAAAATAAATATTTTCCTCAATTACTTTAAAGTATTCTTCATTTATTTCTTGATTTATACTTAACTTTTTTTAACCGTTCATCCATTTCAATTTAAAAACAACCTTAAATCATAATATAATTTATATATTAAAAATATTTATTTATTGTAATTATATATTTATCCTTTATAGTACACAAAATGAAACACTAAGGGTGTGTTTGGTTTGCATTTTCATTTTCTGTTTTCATTTTTTGTTTTCATTTTCTGAAAACTGTTTTCATTTTTAAAAGATTTGAATTCTGAAAACATGTTTGATTTGACTTCTTGTTTTCTGTTTTCATGAAATAAAAATACTGAAAATTTATGATATATTGACGTCTTGTCTTTTTGTATTTTTAGATTTGTTTAAAATTACATTCATTGTCACCGCAATTTCATTTTAATCGAAATGAGGTTTATGTTCTCAACTAAAAACACTGAAAACGAAAATTTATTTTTTTCATTTTCTGGTTGTTTCCTGTATTCATTTTCACTGAAAATATTTTCAAAAATCCAACCAAATACATTTTTATCACCGTTTTCTGTTTTCACTGAAAATGAAAACAGAAAACAACCAAACCAAACACCCCCTAAGCTTCTTGTATTGTAAGGAATAAATGTGTCGAAGATAAACTGAACACTACTCTTGGTAAAGTCTAAGTCTAAGTGACAGGAAGTAGAAGTATATAGATCAAAACATTACAAACAAAATCTACAGATCTGTTTTGTTTTGTATTTTTTAATTTATTATTTATTCCTCCGTATGCTATTCTTCTCCACTACAGTATTCCGTTGTTTATACTTGTTCCCACATGCCTTTTTTATTTTAACATTTTTCTCTGTTTGCTTTCGTGTATAACTATGGGATACTGAAGTTTCCAACTTGTTTTGTCCGTATGTTATGTTATTAACCTCAATGGAATGTTTCCATCTCTTCTCTCCTATTTATTTTGTCCCATCTTTTTCCCATTTCCACTTTCAGTTTTTCATCGTGTTATATGAAGAAAAAGAAAAAAAAGACCTAGCTAAAGTACAATTAAAAAGAAAGAATAAACCATCATTTTAATCCTTATTGTTATATTAGTCTTAAAAATTAGGAAAATTTTCAATTATTTTATTTACATTCTTAAACTTAATTATTTATTATCATTTTTCTCCCTAAATATATATTAATATTATCACTTATGTCGTATATTTTTCTTTTTAAATTTAAACTAATGTAATTAACAGATTTCACTTTCAGAAATTTATTTAAAATTTTATTTTTTTTAGTACAAGGAGATAAGAAGAAGAAAAAAAGAGAGAAGAAAAATAATAAAATGGTGGAATACTATACTCTTTGAAGATGATATTTATTCTATAAAATATAGTACAAGGATATCAGCACTGGGCCACACACTCACAGAACCCAACCATTTAAAGGCCCAGCGAGGCACTCTGAAAATGATTGATTGCATTGTCTCTTCTCCACGAATTGGCTCATAAAACGTTTCAAAAGTTAGGCACTATTTCTATATTGCTCACGAGTCATGAGTTGTCACATCCCAGTACACGAAAAATGGGTAAACATATGTTGCTGATAAAAAAAAAAATACACTAATGGGAATAACGTGGCATATTGTGAATGATGGAACGAATGATGGTGCAATTGCTCCTAAGTCCTAAATTGGCTAACACGATTATATTGACAGTTTTGTTAATTATTGTCTATAAGATATAATTAAAGAATTCAAAAGTTGTATGTTTTTACCAAACTGTTAACATCAACATTTTTCGATTATCGATAAATAATTTTTCATAAAATATTAAGAAATAATCTTTTAATAGATTATTTTAATTAAGTGTTAAAATATAGTCTTTTAGTTAATTGTATGGTTATAAAAGAAATAAAGATTTAAAAAATATTAAGATATTAGAAGATATCAACGGTAAAGATTAAAGATAAAAATTATCAAGGTGAACGAAAACCAGTTATCAATCGTAAAAATTGAAGATAAAATCATCAATGATAGAGATCGAAGACCAGAGTCATTGATGTTAAAGATTTTACGGGAGTTTATAACGGTTAAGGGTAGTTATAATTGTACTTTATAAATATAGAACTTTATGTTGTAATAAGGAAGTTGATATACAAACACTTAATTTCTCAAAACACCAACACACCTACCATTGAAATGGGCAAAAATTCATCAGGTTATTGTGTATATATTTAATTTCTCACTTTGTATGAATTTATATCTGTTTATTTTACTGCCTATTTTTAAACCCTTGACTTCTTTCAATCTCCATTTGTTTTCAAAAATTTATTTTTCCAATTCATATTTCTTATTATTATCGAAATTACTTACAAACTAATTATTGAATCGAAAACACTTTCATTAAAAGTTATTATATTATTTTATAAATTACCTTATTACAACTAAAATTGATATGTTTATTGAAATTATTACCGTAGTTTACATTAAATATTAAACAATTTTCTATTGAGTTGAAAACTAGAAACTTGTTTATTTGACTTAAAAGAACTCATAATCAAAAATGGATTCTATGTCTCACTTTTAAACATTTATTTGTTAATAGAATCATTGAAAATTCTTTTACTATCTTGAAAACATTTTCCTTTGGAGGAATAGATATAATTTTCACCATTAACACAAACAAAAAAGGAATATTTAATATTGAGATAGGGATCAATTGAAACCATATATTTAAGGCTTAAATATGTTTTTTTTTATTTCTAATATATATCTGAATTTTGCATTTAATCTCCGGTAATTTTTTTTCATTTTTGCTTTTTGACATTTGAAAAGTTTTATTTTTTATCGCTGCCAATAGGATTTCTCCCTTAACTAGTAACATGACAATTAACTTTTTAAAAATACGTTTTGTTACGATTTTAAAATCGTCGATATTCATTTTAAAATTAAAATTACATTTTATAGAGACTAAAAATCACCATAAACAATTCATTTTGAATTTTCAATTTCCTAACACCACCACCTTCACTTTTTCATCATCAAACTAAACCTCTAACTAAAATCTATGCGTGCCACCATCACTATCAACGACCACCACCATCGTTGCACAACTACGCCACCCCTTAACCACTGGATCTGGTTGCGCACCAACCTTGCCACCTTCCTCCAACATCATGCACTTCCTCAATCTTCAAATTTGATTGCACGCAACCCTTTTGCGACAAACACTTCTTCTCGCATGCAAACTTGTACCAATAGCATTGTGCACCAGTTACCACCATGAACAATACTGACATAACCCCTACTAGCACCATCACGCGCCCGGCTATGCCCAACCTCGACGCTATCACACCGCTTGCACCACCTCAACGCCACCTTGCACAATGCACCATCGCGACTTCGATGGTGAAATTAGGAAGTAATGCAACTTTGTTAATTAATTAATTAATTAGAAGCAACAACTTTTTAAATTTAAGATTTGTTTTAGAAGGTGAAGGTTGAAGGAGAAGGTAGGTGAAGCATTGGTGGGATGACTCAAAAGAGGGTCTTCAATTTTATTTTTTACTTTAATTAATTCCGGCGGATAAAATTATAATTATACTTTTGAAACGAATACTGGTGATGACTGAATGGTTATAAATCGTGTTATCAAATATTTAACAGACACAAGATCGTTTAATTGACAATACAGACCTAAAATAAAATTTTCAAATATTAAGGATGCGAAGAAAAATCATTACGAAATAAACATAAAATTCATATATATATATTAAAAATAAAAACACGGCGTATATTTAATAATATAATGAAGAAATTATTAATTAGTTTTGTGTGTAGCATATATAAATACAATTTTTGACTGCACCATATATAAATACAATTAAGTACTTATTAATTAGTTGTATGTGTACCATATATTTCTATAAAGGTTGTGTATGAAGATAAGCCACCAACTATGCATATTAATTTACTGCACCATATATAAATACAATTTTTGACTGCACCATATATAAATACAATTAAGTACTTATTAATTAGTTGTATGTGTACCATATATTTCTATAAAGGTTGTGTATGAAGATAAGCCACCAACTATGCATATTAATTTACTAACTAACGTAACACTTAATTATGGCTTTCATTTAATGATTGAGATATTTCGTCTATATTTTTGTAGGCAAAAGAACATTATCTTGTGTGAAATAATTCAGAGTGCAAAAAATGAAAGTCAAACAATTCAGAGGAAAAGTAGATATTGTAAGTTGTAAACTAGCAACTAGCAAGTGCTCTTCTCTCAAAAAAGCAAAAAAAACATAAAGAAATGGCTGTCACTTTCTCGCTCCTGCCCGCCCTGCCCGACTGCCAACTTTCACACCTGAAGCCTGCCCGGCCGGCCCGTTGTTAAAAAACTCTCTCTTTCACATGCAGTCTTCCACTGCCTCTCTCTTCCACCACCTACAGCCCCTTTGGACTCATTTTCATAACCGGGTTTCTGTTTGTCTTTGTGTTTTTTTTTTAAAACTCAATTAACTGTGTACTCGTGTTGATCCTTTTGTTGTGATTCAAAACAGTGATGTTGTTGTTCTTTTAGTTCTGTTGATTATGATTTTATGATCATGATCATGTTGATGGGGTTCTAAAGTCTTCAATTATTGAAAGTGAGGTTGCTTGAAGTGGCCTTTTTTATTTATTTCCTTTCGTTTTTTTATCCTAAAGTCTGAAACTTGTGGGAATTTTGAGCATGAAAAGTTCTTTGTAAGAGTTTTATGGAAAGATGGGGTTTAGGAATAATGCAATTCAGGCTGGGAGTTTGGATGTGGGAAAGTCAAAGGTAAGTTTGCAAAAGGATGGTGCTGAGAAGGAAATTGGGTGCTGTGTTAAATTCTGTTTCATTGGTAGCTGTATACCTTCAAGATCAAAGGTTGATAACTCCATAAGTGGCACTAGTGCTAACAGTGGTAATTTTCTTTCCTTGTTGATATGCCTCTCTTCTTAAGTTTCAGGAAATTATTTCAATTTGACATTGATTTTGGGTGAAAAGAGAAAATTTCATCTTTACCCTTTGGTTGAATCCACCACCCCTTTATCTCTCCAATTTTAAGAAACAATAAGGATTGCGTGTTAATTAAAGTAATATGAAGTTTTATTGTACTTTTACTCCTAGAGGAAGTTAGAGGAATACCTAGTTTATTTGCATATAATTGAGTTTCAAAATAATGATCTGTGGTGCATTACCGTTGGAAAGCTGCATAATCTTTGTGTAAACAGTAGCAGTAACGCTATTTACATTTGATCTTGTCCAAAAGGCTGAGGAAGGTATCCACTATCTACTTAACTGTCATGACAATTTAATAGCAACTTGAGATTCTCAAAGGGTAATGGTGGGGTGAGATTTCAGTAAAGGTCAAAATTCATAGGTTCAATCGCTAAACAAGAAAAGATAAAGGGAAAATTATTTTAGTTGATTCATCCAACAGAAAAAGATATCATGATTTGAAACTTAGTATTGGCATTGAGAGTTCATTATTGAATCTTATATAATAATGAAAGTTTATCTATTTTTTTTAATTGCCTTGAACAAAATCATTAATTTTTTTATACCAAAAAACATAATGATTTTGTCCACGGATGGTATCATCATTGTACGACCATTTTAACACCACTCTGCGCGATAGTATTTAGTTACTGTACAATGTTTCTGATCCTGTAATGAAGTTGCATAAAGTGTTGCACATCAGGATCATATCATGAAATAGTGATTTTTTAATTCTTAAATCCTGAAGAAGTAATAATTTAATTTATGATTTTTTTTAAACAGTGGAAAAAACATCTGCATCTGAGAAAAGCAAGAAGGAAACAAATGCTCCTCCAGGGTCCTCTACATCAACCAGTAATGCAGAAAGTGTCCCTTCCACTCCAAAATTCAGTGAGGAGTTGAAGGTTTCTTCTCGTTTGAGAAAATTTACATTCAATGAGCTTAAATTGGCCACTAGGAATTTCAGGCCGGAGAGTCTTCTTGGCGAGGGAGGGTTTGGTTGTGTGTTCAAGGGTTGGATTGAGGAAAATGGAACTGCACCTGTGAAACCTGGTACTGGGCTTACTGTTGCAGTCAAGACCCTCAACCATGATGGACTGCAGGGTCACAAAGAGTGGCTTGTATGAAACTTACATATCCTTCTTATCAACTTTTTTCCTTCTATGAATTTTTCTTTTACAGTTTTTCTTTCTTAACAATTTCCCTTTTTTTTCTCCCTTCTCAGGCAGAGTTAGACATTCTTGGTGACCTTGTCCATCCGAATCTGGTCAAATTGGTTGGTTTCTGTATTGAAGATGACCAAAGATTATTGGTTTATGAATGTATGCCTCGTGGAAGTTTGGAGAACCACCTCTTCAGAAGTACACTTTGAACCTGTCTTATTTCTAATCATGTCTTCACTACTGCTTGTTTATAACTGCAGTCCTTGTTTTTGCAGTAAATTTAGTGAATTCATAGGATTTTATGCTTAAAGAAAATATAAACCATAAGATAACGATTCTCGTCCTATAATGCATTGTTCTTTCTGCTTAGCACTATTCTCTTTGAATTTTTTATGCATAAGGAAGTTCATTGTTTTCTGGTAACAACCATGAATTGTGCAGAAGGGTCGTTGCCTCTTCCTTGGTCTATTAGAATGAAAATTGCACTTGGTGCTGCAAAAGGTCTTACTTTTCTCCATGAAGAAGCTCAGAGGCCTGTAATCTATCGTGATTTTAAGACATCTAATATTCTGTTAGATGCGGTATGTGAGTTAACCAGGAAAAAGGTTTTTAATTATTTTTTATCCATCCTCCAACATAAAAACATAAAAACATAATTGTTTTTAGGAATACAATGCCAAACTCTCTGATTTTGGACTCGCCAAAGATGGTCCTGAAGGGGAAAAGACACACATATCAACAAGAGTCATGGGAACATATGGTTATGCAGCTCCTGAATATGTGATGACTGGTGAGTTTCCTTTTTAATTTTGTGTTTCATTAACTTCAGACTTTGCAACATGATTCAGGCTCTAGATTGCTTATGACATCTCGGATTGTGTACATTATTGGCCTCTAGGTGTTCTTATATATGGAATGAAATATTTTACCAGCTGCTTTTGTTGCAGTAATATTATTTTTAAGCTAAATTTCAGTTTGTTATAAGTTCTCCAGCCTGTCATAAATAAGCTTCTTTTTTCACCAGCACAAAATCAAGATTTTGTTTGCTTGTAAAGAGTTGAAATTATAAATGTATCAAAACCAAATGCATGCCTCATCTTTAAAAACAGGGAAAGGTGACCACAGGACTTTAAAACTTTAAAAGTTGCATGTAGTTAGATTAAGTCTTTTTTTTTTTCTTCATCACATTATATAAATATTCCTTTTAACTAGATTTTTATTTCCATGATAACTAGATATCGTTTCTCAATTGATGTCATCTTTGCATAGTTTTGCATTTGGAGTTTTAATTTTGACCTTAACTGTCAATTCTGATTAGGACATTTGACATCAAAAAGTGATGTCTATAGTTTTGGAGTAGTGCTACTTGAAATGCTCACTGGCCGACGATCTATCGATAAAAATAGACCAAACGGGGAACACAATCTTGTGGAGTGGGCAAGACCTGTACTAGGAGACCGGAGGATGTTACTACGAATAATTGACCCTCGCCTTGAAGGTCACTTCTCTGTTAAAGGGTCACAGAAGGCTGCGCAGCTTGCTGCTCAATGCCTTAGCCGTGATCCGAAATCCAGACCTATGATGAGCGAAGTTGTTCAAGCTCTGAAGCCTTTGCAAAACCTCAAGGATATGGCTATCTCATCTTATCACTTCCAGGTTGCGCGAGTAGATCGTACCATGTCCATGCCTAAAAATGGTATGCAAGCACAGTTAGCATCTTTATCGAGGAAGGGTCAACCAGTGAGGATCTTGTCAAGTCCAAAAGGTCCTCATGGTTCTCCATATCATCACTATATCAAGTCACCAAAACCTAATGGATAAGAATCATGGTTCTCTCTTTGATTTGCTTCTCTATTCATTCCGTTCCCTTACAACTTAGGCTATCAAATGAACAGAAACTGTTTGTGTTTTGAAAATTTGAGGAATTATTAGAGTTTTCTGACCTTATCTTATCTCAAATAAGGTTTGGGGGGGGGGGGGGGGGGACCATGAGACAGTTTACGGGATTTTAAAGTTTAGTGGGACCAAGTTGACCAAACTTGAATAGAAAAACTAGAACACAGTTTTCACATGTGGAATTTGTTACTGTGAAGTTGCTATACTTTTTCTACCATTTCACAGGCTTTCTTCTTCCTTTCAGAATGTACTTTTGTAAAGAAAACAGGTGGTGGTGTTAACTCATGTTATTCATAGATATTTTTACATACTCAATCGTCAATGTACTTTTCAGTTAATAATTATCAATGTAATTAAATGTTGGCTAGAGTTTGGAATTTGATAGACTTAAAAAGTTCTGGATATTTTTACGAACTTGCGGCTCTGTGTTTGTTCTTTCTTACTTTCTCGTTTTTTATTTTGGTAATGTTTCTTACTTTCTCGTATCATGAAAGATACTAATCTATATCATTATTATCTCATATACAAAAAATTGTCTATTTTTATCATAAAGATTTTTTTTTTGTCATGAATTTTGATTGTATTATTTAGTACAAGTTGATACACTTTTTAATTGTATCATTAGTATTTCTTAAATTCTCAATGCAAATATCTCTTATTTATTAATTCTAGTTCTTTATTTTTCACCACATTACCAAATTATATTTTTTTTACTATCTTTCTTTTCTATTCACTTCAAATATTGTGTGAATTTTTTTAAAAAAAAATTATTTAGAATTACATATTATTTTAAAAATAATCAATAATAATTATTTTTAAGTTGAGATTTTGCTTAATGGATCTGGTATCATTTGTACCAACAACATTGTTTAGTATTTATAAGTTTTATTATCTTTAGTCTCATTCTTATAAAAAAAACTGATAATATATTACATATCTTCACTTATTAGAGCCCGTGAATATGAATGTGCTAAAATTGGGGTTGGAAGCTTCCTTTTAAGGCTTGAGCCGAGAAATGAGATGGCAAATGCTGTAGAAGAGGAGCTTGAAAAGTTGTTATTTTGGCCTATTATCTCTTTTCTGTGTTTATCTTTCTTTATGTAAAATGTTGCTCTTTTAAAATCATTGAAGCCGGAAAAATATTACTCCTTGTTAAATTATTTAGAGATTAATAAATTAAGTCAACCTTAATTACCTTTCAAAAATAAATTGAATTTATCTTGTCATGGTCAGTGTGATGGAAAGCCATTGGTCAAGCAATCACGCACAACAGACTCATTTCCTGAAGACATACGTCCTTGATATCTCTCCTTTTCAATGTAACACACGACAACTAATTGACATAAAAGTAAATGTTTGATAATCATTAGTTTATTTTTTCCTTGCAAAAATATGATTAAATTGAAAAATAGTCTGTGCTAAATCAAATGCAAAGCTTTGCCAGCTTGATCTTCTTGAAGGAATTACATTAGATGTAGTTTTAACTTTTAAGGGCTTAAAATCTAAATTTTGAAACAACTTATTCCAAGTTCGCACTCAACTACAGAAAAAATTTCATATCTATATCCATGAAGAACTACTTGAGCAATCTAAAACGCCTTTATGACTTCTAAGTACTAAGTTACTAACACAACTGCCTTTAGTGATTTCCTCACTACTAATGGCCAGGTAATTTTACACCAAGAATAAATGAATCTCATTCTGTACACACATTTTAACATAAAATCTAGGACTGAAATTAATTTCAACACATTCCAATTATGTTCGGTAGTTAGAATTTAATTATGTCAAAATCAATTTTATTGAACTTTCAAACAAACATTAAAACTGATGACATCTCACGACAACATTACCTAATAGACACGGCAAGAAAGGACTACAAGGAGGAAGATAGGTTTGACAGAAATAATTAATAAAACATAGAGATCAAGATCAAACCAGAAAACATAAGGGAATATTGCAGAAAACATCCCAATAATTAAACATTGGTCGCATCAGAAGATTTAAGGGAATATTGCAGAAAATATCCATCAAATCAAATCAGAAGATATAAAATTTCTCATGTCAAAACCTCAATAAAGAGTGCCAATCCTCATTCAACAAAAGAGGCTTGCTAAGCTTTGGGCATTTAAAAAGTCACATGTGGTTTATAGAAAGCCTATTTATTTTTACAAGGTTGAATTGCTCAAATGCAACGAAAACTCCATGAACACTTCTTACCCAAGAAGAGAACCAACTTCAAGGAAATAATTTAGTCTCACAGACTATACGCTTCCTAACACCTACTCAATGCTCTTGCCAGGATGGATCAAAATTCTTAGGGTTTGAGAACCAAACCCAATCCAACCTTAGCACTCTTTTCAATGGCCTTGGTGTCTACCTCACCAGATATGGTAAAGAACGATTTGGGACGCCACTCATGCTGGATCAGAGCACTTGTCCTGCCAAAGTTGTTCACACGTGCCTTCAATGTGGTCAATGGATCCAATTGATGTTGGGTACCAAGAGTGAGAGTGTTCTCATTAGTTGAGAATCTATGGGTCACTTCAGCACCAACAGCAGTGTTGGTCAAGGGGTTAACTACATGGTAATATGCAGCATTCAAAGCATCACCTTTGTCATTCCTGCACAAAAGAACTTTACATCACAAAACATATAAACTCATAGTATCCATCATCAGTATGCTACAAGCACAAGCCTTGGATAGTTTGGACAGTATAAGTATATGCAAACAAACATATCTCTAAAAGGGAAATGAGAAACAATAAAAGATTTTTTAAATTTTAGAGATGAAGACAACAAACACTCTCATAGAGGAGCAACAGTTACTCACAGAGTCAATGAGGCAATCAAGTCATCTTTGGTGAAGCTCAGTCCAGCATTGGATTTTGTTAACTCCCCAATTTTGGTGTCAAAAGAAAGATCAGCACCAAGAGCAAGAACATTAGTTCCTATAACACCAGAGAAGTTGACAATTGGGTTTGCTGTCAACCCAACACTGGTGCTTATTCCAGCATAGTCATGCAAGTACTGAACTTCCACCTGTTCCATAAAACAGACAATACAAATTACTACCATAAAGGAATAGGATGCAGGAGTTAAATAGGTTTTTAGAGAGTTTTAATGAGATTGCTTTCTCAAACTACACAGTTTGCTCGACACACCTAAATTTGCATTAGATTTTCAAACCTTGTTATGCAAAATGGTAGACTATCTTACCTTTCCAGACCTTTGGTCAGGAACTTTGAAGCTAAAAATAGCCTTCAGACCAGGAGCAGGTTCATTAACAGTGATAGTTGTGAAGAGCTGGAATGCACAAGCATTAACTAACATTAGTGAAATGGTCATAGGAATATAAAAGTCATTTGTAGACAAAAAGACATTAAAGAAGACATGAGGAAACACCCTTCAACCTCAGCCTGCACATAACCATGTCCATGACAGCCCCATTTTCAATTTTTAATCAGGACAACTTTGGGCATATTATCATAGTTTTCAACAATGTACACTTCATTAAGTCTATGATTTCTTTTAGAGGTTTCTACTTTAAATAGTTAAATTAGACAACCTACTTGATGTTGGCAAAATAGGTAGTAATTTCAATCAACATGGAGCATGTAGTATGAACTTTTTGCCTTATATATATATATATATATATATATATATATATATAAGAACAGCTTGACTAAAAAAAAACTTCGTACCCCATTGCCTAGAGGCTCTTCGCTATGCGAAGGTATGGGAGAGGGATATTGTACGCAGCCTTACCCTTGCATATGCAAAGAGGCTGTTTCCGGATTCGAACCCATGACCAACAAGTCACCAAGGCACAACTTTACCGCTGCACCAGGGCTCGCCCTCTCAAACAGCTTGACTAAATTTATCAAAAAAAGTTAAGAATGAGTGATTTTAAAACAATTAGACAATGAAAAGGTGTTCTCTGAAGTGTTGAAGACAAAAACTTTACACGGTATCCAAAAATCTGATAAAACCGCAAATTGAACTTCTGAAAGTCCACCTTCCAGGGGTAGTAGAACAAATATGAAATGTCAATCACAAAAATTGGATTGATAATTCTGTACATGGCACATAAATCAGAAACAAAGGAGTACAGATCTCAATTGAAAAGAGCAGATAACTAACAAATGTTCAAACAAACTTACATTAGAATCTGTATCAACTTTGATATCAGTAGTGATGTTTTTGTTCTTCAACTGGGTGTTGACATCAGCCACAAACAGTTCACTTTTCCTGGTTCCTGATGCTGTTATAGCCTGAAGCAGAAGATACAAATCCAAATCACATATTGCTAAACGCAAGTCAAAACGGAATTGGCATCATGGATATCACAATTTTATCAGATGTGTTCCTGAGGATCAGTTTATAGCATGTATCTGCATTCTGCAACCGATATACTACTTTGCATCAACATCCATCCACTTCAATCAAGGCATGCACATTGCAAGGTATATGACACAGATTATATGATTTCTTTTTACTATGGTTAAACATAATGCTACAATTTTCACACTGAATATTAAAACAAAGTAAATAGTATACAAAATAGATTATGGTGAAAATGGGCAGCCAGCCAGTGCAGCCACACTAAAATGTTAACAAAGTGGATCCCAAAGTAGCCAGCCTTTATCAATTAACTAAAACAAAGCATTATAAGAAAGTAAAAATACAAATAATAAAAATCAATCACACATAACTAAACAAACAAACAAAAGATTATTTATAAAAAGAAACAGTGATGTGATTTTAAGAGAAATGGAACTAGGAAAGTATCATAAATCACCAAAACAAAAGGGAAATTACCAAAAAAAAAAGGAGTGGAAATTTCTTTTGTTTTTTATTATCAAGAAGTCCATGTGGACTTGGATTGGAGAACAGAAAGACAAGTAGACAACAGCTGGAAGCTGCAAAACAAGTGCAAAAGGAGAGAGTGCCTACTGCCTAAAGCCAAAATAGTAGATGGGTCATGGGGGAGGTAGGTGACTGCAAAACAGAGTAATGTTAATAGAAGCAAAAGACTATAAAGAAGGCTAGCTCACTCTGCACTACATTGAAAACCTGACAAAACCCCTTAAAAATCTAATTATCCACTGCAAAGTGGGCTTTTATTGGGTTAATTTAGGAAATTTCAAGTATCACCCTCATATATCATATTTGAAGCCATTACACTCTATCAAGAACAGCTGAGAGCAGTTGAGCATTGCTCCACTTAGATGCAAAAGTGGTCACTCTGGTCACTGTTGACAAGAATACACGGGCCTGACAATACAAACAAGATTCTTCCGCACATTTATGTAAAATGAAGTAAATTAGGAAAATCTAAGTCTAAAAATACTTTAAACATAAATATACATTTAGTTGGTAGCATATTACATTAAATTATATAATTTCAATAGCTACATCTAGATTATTCCCATCTTGAAACTAAAGGAACATACAGGGAAAACAAAAGCTCATAGAAAAACACAATCCAATCAGTATACAGAGAAACTGAAAATGACAAAAATGAAAATTATGAACAAAACTAAAAGGTGAAACTCACAACAAAACAATAATCACAACCCATTTTTTTAAAATAAAATGATATGTTTTTTTCTTCTTCTTTTAAAACAGTCTATAATCAAAATGCTGCCAGAGAAATGCCAGCTAAAAAATCCATTTTGTGTTCTAATTAAGCAAAATCAAAACTTTGCATTTGTTGAAGAACCAGAAGGCCAAAAAATCAATTGTTGTCACAATACACACCCAAATTTTATTAAAAAAGAAATCCATGAAACAGACTTCTCACAGTCAAGATATAGATAGAGGACACAAAACTTCCAACAAAACCATCCTGCTTTCTTCAAACAGCTCTTTGATTTCACCAACATTATTACTCACACAAGCTAAAAAGAACATCCAATAACAAACCCAACAGCAAAACAAATACCCATTCCATGCATTGTGTTTGTGCCACAAAAATTGAAAGATTAAAAAAAAAAAACACTCACAACTCCAGTGGGTGAGTAGGTGGTGATGGTGAACTTCTGGTCACTGTGGTAGTCCTTGAACAGCAGATCTACACCAAACAAACAAAAACCCATTTAGGATTCATCAAAAAGCACCAATTTTTAACAGTAAGGAAAAATTCTACCCCCCAAAAAAACCACAATTTAATAGAATTTCAACATAATTAGAGAGAGAGTACCCCTGGCTTTCTTGCCGATGTCAGAGTAGAGACCGGGACCCTTAGCCATGGCTTTTCTTAGGAGAAAAAGGGGATCTCGATAATTTTTTTGTGAAGGCAGAACCGAGTGTGTGTCTGTCTGTGAAACCCAAACACCGTCTTTTGCCAATTAAATAAATACCTCAAACCCTAATTTTCACCTTTCTTTTCGGGGAGCTATTTTCTTCCTCAAGAAAGCTATCTCCGCCGTTTGATATCCAAACGTTGTCGTTTTCATTTCTGGAATTCTTTTATTTCCTTCTTGATTTATGATTGTATTTTTGAGTTTAATAAACAAGCATTTGAGTGTGTAAAACAATTTAAGATAATTATTTTAAAAGTTAATAAATCTATTATAGAAAGATATATCATGTAAAATTTAATATATAATAATTTTTTTTACCAAGAAAATCTTTAGTTTTAACTTTAACTAAAATATTTTTTAAAAATTAAAAAAAATTAAAAATAAAAATATATCATCATATAAATTATTTATCATAAATTTAAAATATAATTTTTATGCTCGACAATATTTATTTATTGCAAATTTTAATTATAACTATAATTTATATATTATAAAATTTAGTTGTATATGATAAATATTTATCATGTAAAATGTACAAACTTAAATACTAATTAATTTATTATTCATATAAACATTAAATAGGATTATTTATTGTTATAATTAAATACTAATATTTATGAAATAAACTATATTTATTAAATTGAATAAATGTATTATATTCTAAATTCTTTGACTTTAATGTTATCAATGTAGTATTTATAACTATTAAAAACTGTTACTTATTGCATTTATTAAATACATAATACAGTATACAATATAGCTAAATTAAAAATATTAATAAATATCATATTTATTAAGTTTCGTATATTTATTAAACTTCAAAAATATAATTTATACTTATTAAACATATGAATTTTCATATGACTATAATTATATATATTTGTTTCTCAAAAAATTATATATATTTATATATGTATATTAGAATCTATAACAATTTTTTTGACAGAAAAACTATTACAATTAAATAAACGCAAAAACTTGTTTTGTTTTAAAAATATAAGTAAAGTATACTTGAATATGTCTAATAGTATATGAATTTAATGTTATAAATGTAGTATTTATAAAAATTAAATACTATTTATCATAACATTTATTAAATACAATATACAACTTAATTTAATAATATTAATAAATATTATATTTATTAAATTTAATAAATATGATATATGTTTTTAAATATACGGCTTCCATATGATTATAATTATATATAGTGTAAAACATAACTTTGGTCCCCTAATTTTCATCCTCTGTTTTAAATAAAAACATTTAGTCTCACATTTTTAATCAATCAATTATTTTTTTTATTAAATCATTTTTATGATATTTTAAATCTTTTTAAATTTTAATTAATTAAATCATTTTTATGATGTGTTAAATGAATGTGTTAGGACTATGATCCAATTGAACCAAAATAAAAAAATAAAAAATACAAAAAGTTGAAGATTAATTAGATAAATATTATTAATTTTTGAAAACTTGAGAACTAAATGTCTTTTTTTTAAATTGGGGATAGGCAAATTAAAATTATGAATAGGACAAAATAAGAAGACCAAAATTATATTTTAGCCATTTATGTATAAATATTAAAATTTTGTTATTATTAAGAATTACTATATATGGCCAAAATATACATACATATGCCACTGTTAGGATTAAAATATAAATCACAAGTGAATTAATAATTAGATAGATTCAATTCAAACCAATCTGATCATAAAAGGATCGAGTTGAATTGGATTAATCAAGTTAAAATATTTAAAATTATTATTTTTAAAACAATAATTAGGTTTTTCCTAACATTTTATGAATATATAATGATTAAATATTCTCTAAAGATACTAAATTATGATTATATTTGATTAATATAATGAATAGTTTTAATCTTAATAAAATATTTTTAGTTTGGATAAATAAAAATTATAGCTAAAAGCATAAACAAAATCATGAAAGAAAAAAAACAACAACTAAAAAAGACCCAAACTTACTTGATCCATGCATTGAATCAGTTTAATTATTTTGGGTTAGATTTGACCGAAACTCTAAAAATTCTAAATTGAGTTGATTGGGTTAGGTTGGGTTGATTCGGGTTCCAGGATTATCTAAATCCATGAACACCGCTATTGTACATGGTATTTTCATGGCTTGTATTGAATTTATTTTGAAGAAAAAAAATATGTAATGCAATCACTTCAATTTTCTTAAATTACCATCCTTTTGATCTTAAATTCAAAATGTGATCAAATCCAATCCACTCTAAAGTAATTTTGATGAGTTATTTTTTTGTTTTTTTTTATCAATTTCTTTAGTTTTTGTTAGATTAGATCAATTTATGAGCACCCTTATCTTTTTAATTTATCCTTTTGTCTTTATTTCTAAATTATAATTCAATATTTGTTCAAAAAAATATAATAGTTAAAAATAACCTTGATCAATCATTAATGTTACATTTAGACTTTACTGGATATTGGTCAATTATTAGAATTATAATTTGATCTATATGAGCCTTGGTCAATAATTTGTGTTACACTTAAGTCATATTGAATCTTAGTCCATCATTAATGTAACACTTCAATCTAATTGGGCATTGTCAATTATTAGTGTTATATTTTGGTCTTATTAAGCTTTAGTTAATCATTAGTATTTTAGTTGGTTTATTTGGGCCTAGAATAATGAGTTACACTAGAGTCTTGTTGGATTTTGGTCAATTATTAATATTACACTTAAATCTTAAATTCGGACATTGGTCAATCATGAATATTATACTTGGACTTGATTGAGCCTTAGTTCATCATCAATGTAACACTTCAACCTAATTGAGCCTTAGTCAATTACTAATGTTATAGTTGGACTTAACTAAACCTTGATCAAATATTAATGTTACAATTATGCCTAATTGGATCTTGATCATTCATTAATGTAACATTAGGTGTAATTATGCCTTGGTAACTTGGGATTTATTGGATCATGTTTAATCATGCGTGTTATATAAATTTAAATATTTCATTAGATAAATACTTTTTTATATACTTAAAGTTTATAACTAACAATTTTTTTTAATATATATTATCAATTTTTTTATAATTGTTTATTTTTTTACGAAGAGTATTTTAGTTTTGGATGCATTTTTAAATTGTCATTTAGTGACTGAATACGATTCTGGTTGCTATTATCATTAAAATGACTACTTTTGGTGACCAGTCGCTATATGAATTTAATGTGTCATTTCAGCGCCCAAAATAGTTTCGGTTGCTATTAAACACGTATAGTAAGTTATTAGCAATGGAATATTTCAGTTGCTAAAATTTAATTAAATGTTGTCTCAATATTGGTTGCTAAATGGGGATAAAATTCTATTTGAAAATCATGTTGGAGACGGATTTAGTGATTAAGTCATTGCTTCTAATTAAAGTCGGTCACTAGGTCTGAGTTTTTATATTTACCAACTGTTTCCAGCCACTGATTTATAATATAGCGACTAAGATTATTGGTCGCTAAATTCTTTAAATATTAAAGCAACTCTTTTTGCTTTTTATTAAAGTAACTACTAAAACAACTCTGGCCTTAATTTTAAATGACACCAAAAATTTATTTAACGATATATACAATAATATATTTTTTATAGACAAATTAATTAAGTAGTATTAATTAGTTGAGTGATCACATGTTTTCTAATTACAATGAATCAATAATGCAGTAAATTTACAACTATTTATAAATTGTTATTTTACGGCAATGTAATGCTGTTATTCTCGATGTCCCTAGCTAGCATATATTTAACATTTGCTCTTCAAATTGCTAATAGGAAGTAGAAGGCCAATTCCACCGGCAAGGCAATGAGCATTCCTAACAAGATCCTGTAATGAAAACCAAGAAAAACATTAAATATAAGGACAACGTTAATTGCTATTAGATGTCAAAATTCTACATTTATGCACTTGGATTCGTTAAATTTGTATTTTTAGAAAATCATTAATTAATATAAATGTAAAAGTTTGACATCTATATATATATATATATATATAAGGATCAAATTAATATTTTTATTATTATTATTATGAGATGTGAGAATTGCAGCAATCGATCGTATTTGAATGATTAAAATTGAAAAAAAAAATGCAACACTAGCTAACTTTTTTTATCGTGACCATCAGGCATCAATATAGACTTTAAAGTTTCTAGGTTTCATCAATGTATTAACTATTAAGAGATGCTTTGACAGTAGAACTTACGCAGTGCTTAAAACGGCTGGATGGACATTATACTCTTTGGCAAAAACAAAAGGAACAATTCCTTGGGGTAGAGCTGCCTGCCACATGCAAAATCATGCAAACTATTTACCTTTAAATTAATGACCTGAAAAGTAGAAACATAAAAGAAAAAAGAAAAGAAAAGATCACCTGAACAATTGCCACTTTAAACAATGTGTCTCTTAATCCAATCACAAAGGAAGCCACAGCCATCAGGGTAGGTCCAAGCACAACTTTCAGTCCTATTGCCACCATTGCCATCCTTGGCCCACATGCTATGATGCTTGACTGTGATGCCATAAACAGACCTGATATAAATGTCCACCAAGAAATATAAAAAACTAAACCTTTTAATGCAACTTTGGAATTGGAGTGTTAAGTTGTTTTCAGAACTCATTCTCCAATAAGAAACAAGTGCCCCTCTTAAAATTCGGTGCTCAAATTAGTAGTTCATAATAACAAGAAACCATGAATTATTGCTTTTACGTACCTAAGCTGAACATGGCCATGCCTAGACCTCCATTGGACAATATTTCGATTGACTGACTAACAACTTCAGGCATATGTAATCCCCACCTGCAACAAGTTATTAATTAACCTTATTTGTCACCTTAATTATGATCAGGAGAAATTAAATACGACAATATATATCTTGGGATGACTAGAATGGAATGGATAAACATGTTAACTAATTACCTAAATTTTATGCTTGACCAAATAAAACCCAATAAAGTTGCATATGTATTAGGATTTTTAATTAGCTTCTTTCCCACTGTGACAAGAATGAGCAAGACCTTCCTCTTCCTTTTTATTCTAGGTTCTGCGTCTTCTTCTCCTTTTGATTGTACTTCACGACCTGTGTCTGTTTCTCCTTTTAATTAACAGACAATTCAAGAAAATAGATATTACACCATTTTCATTTCTGGGACAGTTTTATGGAGATATTTGTACCTAAATTTTGTACCGCCCGTATACTATTTCGAAGCACAATAGACACGATATATGGTGACACAGGTGTTAGTTTAATTTAACTCATATGTTGTTAAAGCACTATAGCATATAACTTAATGATAAAATTGTGTTTCAAAGGAATAGATATTCAAATATATAGCATTTAACTGAGAGGGAGAAAAGTAAAGTTCACATAGAAACATATATAGAGACAGTTAAAATATGCAAAATGATTTGTAGACATCTCGTATTTATTTAACGCCTAGAGATACAAAGAGCAAATATGATAGATCATACAACATGATAAGAAAAAAATAAAAAAATAATGATAATTGTTAAATGTGGTATTTGAAATAATATGTATTCAAATTTCATTTCTTCTGACCTCACTTAATCTGATTGTCTTATATTACTTTATTTGGTTGAACATGTATGAAAATGCTAATCTTTACGTGTTCGTACATGCACGAAAACTCTTATTATCACTCCACCCCAACTGCCTTTGATTTCCCTCAAAGGCTTTATTTTTTATTTTCTAATTTAATATTCAACCAAAAACATTTGGAAAAACATGTTTTCATACTGTATTCGTGCATTAGGTTTTTGTACTGTATAACATTAGTGATTATACATGCAACGATATCAATTATGGCTTTAGAGAATTTTGTTGAAAGAAAATTACTGGTACGAAGAAGAATGAAGAAACCAAAATGAGGGATGTTATTAACCAGAAAAGAAAGTTTATGTTTTGCTAAGAACCTTGACAATTTTAACTTCACCATTTTCCTTATATGTTTCACGTATATCAACCACTTCATAAATTTCACCCCTTACAATGAATCTTAGAATTAGAGGTAAGAGTCAAACTCAACACTAGAAAATCAAATCGTAGGACGAAAATATTGTCCCTCAATATACTTTAATTTGACTAATCATTAGTCGATGTGTGATCTTTGACAATGAAAATCAACCAATTATAAGCACCTACCTGATCCTTGTGATGATGATGCAGCTGCAGTAGGCCTGGTCTTGACAGCATCAAGTTCATAAAGGAACAACAACAAATTGTACCAAATCATGCTCTGCAAGAAAATAATCTGTGCCAGGAGAACAACTGCTTCACTCTTATACATAGCCTTCACGAGAGGGATTCCAAGAATCAAAGTGTTAGGAAGTGTTGTTATGGACAAACCAGTTATGATCCATTTCAAGCCTCCTCGGCCACTGATCTTAGTGATTGCTATCAAGACGAGAAATGCAAGCAATTTCTGAAGAAAGTCGGCATATATGAGTTTGAGGCTCATTTTGTAGATGTTGTTAGAGGAAATGACTTGAAAAGACAAAAGTGGGATAGAGAACTTTGCCACAAATTTGTTTATGCCTGAACATTGATCTGGTGTGAAGATTTTCCACCATTTCACAGAAATGTAGGCCAGTATCATGGTCACATATAATGGGACGGTGGACGCCACTACATGATAGGCATCGGCTAAGGAAATCATGATGGCTAGTATTGGAAGGATTTAGGGTCACCTACACCTTATTAAGCTCTATTACATGCTTTTTAGGCTATTTTGTCCATGAATATTGAATGACTAGCTAGGGTAGAATAAATATTGGTTTAAGAAACTTCTTCGGATGCCTTCTTTTATATATCCAAATAGTGACTTAAGCTTTGCTTAGGCCAAAAAGAAAAGCTTGTACAGTTGTACCTGTAATTCGATTGGATTGCTAATTTTAGCTGCTTCTTTTTTCTTCCCTTTTTCCCGAGAATAAACCTTAGCGTAACAGTAAGGTTGCTGCTTTATGAACTCTATGCCATGAAGTTAAATATTGGAAACAACCCTTGTACTAATTGGAGTAATTAATTAAAGCAGCATATACTAGTAATTATTATCTTAGGTGCAAGAAGTCTTAATTAATCATTGGATCATTCTTTCTTGTTTTATCTTCTTTCGAATTTCCTCCTTTCCAATTTGAGTTATCATCTATTTGGAGTTGCTAACTTTGTTTTTGCAATGTGCATTAATCTAGTTTCATTATTCTCCTAAATATTTTACTGCATGTGAGTATATACCTATGAATTATTACCCGGTATAATGAATCTGATGATATTTTGGTGTATTAACTATGACTTGACAATTATGGATAGAAAAGGAGCTTAATAATCAATAAATAAAGTGAGGGCATTTAAGTCCACATGAGAGATATAAAAATTGGATTCCAATTTTCTTCTTGGCCTAGTCTTTCGGTACATATAGGCTCTTTAGCAAAGCAGACCTAGACAAGACCTGCATGCTGACAAATATGCAAAACACTATCAAACGAAAAAATCACGATCATATATAGTTCAATTATTTTTTAATGGAAAAGAACATTCAAGTACCCTATTTTTCCTTTCAGTTTGTGTGTTCAGCCTTTGTCTGTTATCCCTAAGAACCATCTTCATTCAGGTACATGCAAATTAGTCTTTGGATTTAGACTTTTGTCTTTATGCTACACAAATTTCAGCTTAAATTTTCCTATAAATTTGAACTTGAGATTTCTTTTTTTCATAAAAAAAAAATCAAAACTTCTCAATGCTAGGAAGGAAGAATAAAGAAGTTAATTGCAAGTTAAGTAATGAAGGACTGTTAAGAACTGCGTGAAGAAGAATACTTTCTAATTTTGGTCAAAAGTGTTCCAGCAGGGAATTTACTTTCCAAAACGTGATCTTTTGCCATAAAAAACCCATCATCTCTTTCTTCGGGTTGTCTCTTAAGAGAATAAAAATCTCAATCCACCAAGGGGTCATTAAATTGTAATGGATGGGTAAAAAAACTCAATATACCAAGGTCATTAAATTGCCTTTTTCATCCAGGGACGATGCCAAACAGCTATAGATTAGATAAATTTTGAATTAAATTGTAATAGATGTATGGTCGATCTATATGTTAAAAATGTATTGCAAAAATTTATTTCATTTATGAGTATTTAATAAAAAAAAAAATCCAATCCCTGTATTATCTATTTTTTTTTATAAATGAATATATATCCAGTCCATTTATTTTAAGTATATTATAATTTATTTTAAAAAATATTTTAATCAAATAATGCTCAATATTTATACATATCTATGTACCTAAACATTGTGAGTGTCCCTTAAAGACTTATGAACTTAATTTGGTCTACTTGATACAATGAATTATAAATTATGTTGGATATTTGATTCATTATCGATCCTTCCAATAACAAATATATCAATTATTTCATTTTTATTTTTATAATTGGAATAATTGGTTAGATTTATGCATGGATGAATTAGATGATTATCAATGCATCAAAAAAGAATTAGATGGTTAACGGTTAAATAGAATATTGATTTGTCACCCCAAATGATATTATGTTGGTTTGGTCAATTAACCTTTTCAAATTGCGCACGATAGCATAGTAGTAATTTCACTTAAAGCAAGTTTGCAGTAGTCTCCTTGAGAATATTTGGTTGAGTACTGTAAAAGCATCTTTATAATTATCCTCCTGCAATTAAAGATGAGTTATATAGTTTTCTTTCACTTTAAATTTTTATGTGTCTGTGAGAGAGAGACATTTCATTTTCTAATACGCAACAATATAATTGCTTGTATTGACATGTCTGTAGCTCTTTCAATTCAAATTAACAATTTAAATCCTGTATACTAGTAACTCATTGTCACGTAACATTTGCTTATTTTTAAGTGATTCTCACTAAAGATGCTCTAGCAAATACCAAAGAGGATATTTGTGTGAGACAAGAAAACTTAATTGTTCAAACAAAGTTTCCGACAGAAAATGTTCCTAATCTTAATAGCTACACAATCCCCAAGTTGCAGGTCCGTCAATGTTGCCAAAGAAATTTGACTTAATCAATGTACCAGAGAAAAGAAGTCTCGCAATACCGAAGAATATAATAAAGTAACTAAGAATTTTGTGCATGCATATTAAAATAATATAACTTATACTAAAAATAATAGTATATTTTAAATTATTCGCCGTAAAAGCTACAAACAACAATTTCTGCATTTAACACTTAACTTTATATATAAAATTATCAACCATAATTGTTTATATCCTGTTTTTCACATCCAATTATTCTCTCCCTCACTTTCTTTTTACATCATAACATTCATTATATCTTTTTTTTTTCATTTCTTTTTGCCCCAGATCTCATCCCCAAAGGGTGCAGTCTACAATCTTAAATTAAGGGTTTCATAAGATCAATTTTCTAACACCATCAGTGCCATATAAATTTACATATATACATGCATATGTATACGGAAAAAGATTGTTTAGCCCTCTTGTGATATGTATAATCCAGAAAGAAGAGAGAAAATGAAAGGATAAACGTGGCCGGTTATCCGGAAAAGTAACACTTATCAAAGTTGTATGTGTATACATATAGACACATCACTTAATTACACGCATACACATTTTACTACCTCTTATAGAATACATTTATTAAATTTTCACTCACACATTAATATTAATGTAAGGTTCGGTTATGGCCTTATGGGCATAGGAACCACTGGGATATGTATATCTCGAAACTGAGGGAGTTTTCATTGACTATGTAGCCCTGTAACAGTGTAACTTTGCATGTTGGTTGGCATTCCTTTATGACATCCACCATTTGCTTAATTCTAATAAATATCTTTGCAGTTAAAAAAGAGAGGTTGTAATTAAAATGTAAGGTACCACTTAAGTGAGAGTTGTTGGCTGATAAAAAACAAAACCACTTAAGTGAGAGGTATTGTAATAGAAAACACTTTTCAAGTTTGTAAGAAAAACCTGTATTTGTTGAGAGTTTTTTTTTTAAGTTTATCCAGTAAATTAACTTGAAATGAAAAAGGTTTTCTAAGTTTGTGTACAAAACTAATAACCTTGTTTGAAAAAGTAAATACTTGTTGAGATCTCACATGTGAACTTATGCAACAAGTAAGAATTACACATTAAAATTGTATTTTGTGCTATTTCTATTTAAGGTTGTTTGTATACAGCCTAAAAAAAATATTAAATAATTAGACACAAGTAATTAATATACTAAAGTTTGGTTAAATTATTCAAATATTATTTGAGTTCAATTTTTAATGAAAATAATTTTTGATTAAATTTTATTGATAAACCGGATGATTAAGAAAAAAAATTACAGCCTAAAGGAGATTTCCCCCAACATATATAATTAACAATTTTCATATATAAAATTATACATGAACATGTGTTGCTGTATATATATAAGGAAGGAAGAAAGCGTACGTGGAGTACGAATGGTTGTCACTATCCTGGTACATGTATATCGATCTTGACTTTCAAGCCTCTTTCGGTTCTGCTAGCTGTTTGAAGCAAGGAATGTTTATTTATTTTATATAAATGTAAATTCGTTATAGGTGTTAAACAGCAGCTCTTCTTTCTGCTAAAGTTAAAGTTAGCTAGTTAAGTTAATAATAAATAGTCGTTGCTGCAGCATGGAAGCTTTTGACCAGGCCTACCACTCACATTGTTAATGCTAAAAGTAGTCTTTTTCCGAGCTATCTGATTAACTAGATATAGTCCTTGTCCATTCTTTAAATAAAGTCCTTTTTCTCGGTGATTCTGTACTATAAAGAACTGCACGCATCAATGGTATTTTTTAATTAAAAAAGTAATGATGATATACGTTAATTCAATAAATATATACCGGTTAGGACGTAAGCAGCATGCATAAGCTTTATTTAGAAAAGAACAAACAGAAATTTATTCTGACCTAACTCGGAACCTCATGTAGTTGAAAATTTAATTTAAATAATTAAAACATGATTCAAAACTCTTTAAAAAGAGTTAACATGCCTTTCTTACTTGACTTTTATTCCTCTTTTTTATTTTTTTAATTATGTTATTAGTGTGAATTACGTATCAGTTGAATTTTGTTGATAATTAATTAATCTTTATCGAAAAATTAATTAATCATCTTTGGTGTAATTTTTTTTAATCATATTTTTTTCAATTTCATTTAGATCAACAAGGTGTTGGTTACCTTTCCTTTTTAATTTCAAATAGCAAAATTAAAGAATATAGTAACTATTCAAGAAATATTAATTTAAAAGTAACATTTAAAATAAAAAATATTAAATGACTTTAACATCAAATTTAATGTTTTTATTGCTAACCTTATTTTCAATTAAAATAAATTTTAAAATAAAAAAAATTAAATGGATCCTAACTACATTCACCATCATATAAATGTGTTATGGACTTAATTATAAGTAAGAGCAATTTGAGAGATATATTCAACAAGAGTGTAAGATCAAGCGCGTCATAAAAACAAGGCTTGCAAGTGTTTCAAAATACATATGATCCACAATATACGGTGAAGTCAACTAAGAAAAGTATCATAATATTCATAAAAAAGGCAACGTAACAAAACAGATTAAACCATATATAACGCTGACAAAGTAATTAAGATTAAAATGAACTGTCAAACATGACAAATTTTACCAAAAGGCTATTAATTGGACAATATTAATTCAAATTAAGAAATTAGGGATGAGTTAATAATAATGACAAGGTCTTGACTACAAATAGAATGGTTAAATTGCTTGGTTTTTATTGGTATTGGCGTGCTAAGGTCTACCTTGTGGACTCTAAAAGGCTCAAATAAACCCAAGGCCTTGGCCATCCCTGCCTTCTAATTAAACCAAGAAGGAAAAAAAGTTTTAGAATCTCAAGCAAAAAAAAAAAAAAACTCCAAATAAAACAAAACAAAAAAAAACCATAATAGGCATTGGCATAATGGCAAGAAGTGCAAATAAGGTTACCTTTATCTTCTTGGTTGCTTTTGCCATTACTATTCCATGCCTTGAGGCGGGCATTGCTGAGTTTGACGATTTTCTGAAAGCACAAGCTAGTGAGGCCCAAGTGATCGCTCTTAAATCCTACCAACCTGACCCTATAAACGTTACAGCCGAGTTCAATATCCATGTTCATAGGTAAGTACTTGTCATTATCAACTCTTTTCTCTACTGTTGATTAACCGTAGATAATTACAATATTCAAATACACTCTTCAATTCTATAAGATTGGGTGCACATTTGTTCTATTTAATCTCAAAAGTAACAGCTGATAATAGTTTAAATATATCGTTAGTGAAAATATAAGATAAATTGAGTGGTTAAGAAAAAAAAGATAAAAAGGTCATGAACCATCTCTACTAATAAAAACTAAACTAAAAATTAATATTCATTGATAAAAAAAAAATATAACACTTGTGTTATTGCACGGGACACATAGACTTTTATGCATGTATTAATATTGTTTGTGTATATAATTAATTGACATACTATCATTTGGTTTAATTATATATATGCTCAACATAAAACGTTGATATCAAAAGATAAACCTTGCTTTGTTTGCCCACAATTGATATATTAGCTCTCAATTTGTAGAACATGGCTTACATAAAACTTCCAATTTACAAAAAACAAAATCCTTGTTTTCTTTTTTCTCAACTTTCTCATGACTTTGGTTTGTTGTTTGCATATATACAAATTCAGGTTGATTATGAATTGTATGACACAATGACATATGAATAAACAATCGCGCGGTTCTAATTAAATTCTATGACTATGACATATTTCCGTGATTAAATTATCTTTGGTTGAAGAAGTGAGTGTGTTGATGATTTTCACAAATACTTTGATGCAGGGCATTAATGGAGGAAGAAAATGATACAAGGAGGGAACTAAAGCAGAAATACCATGGACCATGCATGGCCACGAATCCAATCGATAGTTGTTGGCGGTGTAGGAAACATTGGGCACAAGACCGTTTTAGGTTAGCCAATTGTGGCAAGGATTTCGGTGACCGATTCCTCCGATGATGAAACCATGATCCCTAGACCCGGAACTCTCAGGTACGGTGTCCTCCGATTATTCCAGGTAATGCTGTTTGGAGCTAGCGACACCTACGCCGCCAACTTGGTCAGGGGCTCATCAGAGAATGCCACGATGCAGATAGGGTTTTGTCCATGTGATAAACAATGACTACACTAACTGAGCCAGGGAAACCGGTTCATCGCGCCCAACAACAACGCTGCAAAGGAAATCCCACAGGCACTATGCTTCACCTGAAGTGTGGAGCAAATGGCAGTGGAAATCAGAGAACGACCTCTTCATAAATGGGGCTACTTTTCTTCAGTCAGGAGCACCTCTTGGGAAGCTTCCTTTCAACAAAGGGCTCATGATGAAACCTAGACCTGGGGCAGAAGCCAGCAGGCTCACACGCTTTGCTGGTACCCTAAATTGCAAGCTGGGTAAGCCTTGCTAAGTTCACCACACTTTTTTGTTTGTCATGCTTTAAAAAAAAGCTAGCAAACACACTAATAATAAATTAATAGGAACTCCTCTAGGGTCCATCGAGTTTAGAGGATGCATGCCTCTGACAATGTTGTATAGTATTTAATATTTTGTGGTACTTTAGAGGGAAAAATGTAGCGGTGATATTATATATGGTCTAGGGGAGAGAGCGAGAAAATTAAGACTGGTTCTTGCTTCTTAGGGTTAAGGTGAGAAAAAAATCACTCCAAATCATTTGGAGATCGAACATTTCTCTTTCTGTTTGTTTTTCATTTAATTCATATTCATATTGAGTATCACTTGATATATAGTTCTCTTAGCTTTCAATTCCTTAAATCTCGATCTCTCTTTATTTTTCAACTTATGTTTAAAATAGTAATGAATTGAATGTGAACCACTGAATTATTGGATTACTAGCATAAAAGAACAGATAATATAAAGTCTAATTAAATAGATTAACTTTTAAATTTTAAGTGTAAATTGTAGTATATATGCATATACAATGTATTAATATTGTTGATATATATATATATATATATATATATATATATATATATATATATATATATATATATATATAATAGAATATAATAAATAATAAAATAATGTAATATAATAGTATATATGTATATAAATAAGTTCATCTATTAGACCTAAAAAGCTTTTCTAAAGCTTGAAGGCCTTTTTACTTAAACAAGCTTCTTAAAAGTCAAACTAAGTCTATAACATTTTTAATAAATAGACCAGGCCTTATGCGGGGCAAGTTCTTTATAAGCAGAACTTAATTTAAATATTTGTGAGTATAATAAATTGTACATTTAACAATTAATTATTAATTCTTTAATAAATTTAACAATTAATAAATTATCGAACTTATTAAATAATACAATCATACATTATTGAATACTCCTAAGAAGTTTTATACTAACAATACATTAAATTATAATTATAATAGTAATACATAAATAAATGACAAGCTGAATGAATATTATATGAGCTTTCAGTCATTGGAAACACCGTAAATTTTAGATAACGTGGTGTAAGCAAATTCTTTCCTGTGCCAAGAAAGATTCCAACTGGACAGTGATGAATCCAAGGGAAATACTATAATGTACAAAAGCATAAACCTTTTCTATTCAATATATTCATGCTGTCTTTTTATTGTTGCTAAATAAAAGTCCACCTTTCGTTTTCCTGTAAGCTGTTTTGCTCACAACAAATTAAAATTGAAGAAAAACATTCTGGATCTATCCTGTCAGCGACAAGTGAAGCTTGCATTATTATTTAATTATCAAATTGTTTGGCTTTGGTATGTCTTCTATATCACTTTCAGGACTATTTTCCCTTTTCCAAAATTATATAGTGTGTTTAAAAATTTGGTTGTTGAAAAATATAAAATTACATTTGAGAGTGTGAAAGTTATGATATTAGTATCTTAAAATCACAAACAAAATGTGAAAAATCAAATCCAAGATATAAATTCAAACACACTATATATTAGTAAAGTGCAAAAATTGCTTCCACAAATTACAACTGCTATGACAGTTCTCTCTTTCGCTACTATAATAAAACCCCAATTAGATTCTAATCTGAACTTCAATTATGAGAAAATATATTTCAAACTAAAGGGAATTATTTTAGTGAAGGTAATTAAAAGGGCATGGGTAATTGTGTTATTTTACCAGTCATAAGCAACTTAGGTGCTTATGTTCACCATTATTAAGACTGCTATTCATAATCTCATTATAGTCTCGTGATAATAGTAAAATGTTGGTTACAAACGACTAGGACTGTCGGAGAAAAACAGTGCAAGAGAAAAAACAAAGATAAACAACTTCAATTCACCAGCTTGCTGGGGTAGCAACCTAACGCCACTACTGTATTTGGTAATCCTGGTCAAAACTGAAGAAAAATATTCAGTAATTTTAGTTTGTAAAAGCTTAAATATGTATCGACTTACTTTGCATTTACGTGGTACTATAAAAGTGAATAATTTACCAACCACAGGGTTGCAAATAACCTATGCATATATACACACCTATTTTATTGTAGTAGGTCAATGTCTTCTTAGAGTTTTGGTTCATATAGATGAGTTCTACTATCAAATGAAAATGTGTGTGAATATGGAATTTTGGTACATCGCTATCATTTTGAAAGGGGAGTGCTTACTTATTATATGGGTATGGGAGGCTAGAAATCTCACGAAGCAAGTTCAAGACTCATGGACTTTGAGCTGGCAACAGGGACAACACAAACCTGTACTATAATTTTCCCCGTAATTATCGTCCTCCTTGTTTTTAACTTCAATATCGTAGCTAACAATAAATACAAAAACATAATAAGGCCAAATTAAGCATACAAATTATAAGAACAACACACACCTCACACATTGCATCAACTTAAGCTCAATTGAGAAGGGAAAAAAAAGAGTCCTACCAAACAGTTAGAACTTCACAATATATAAGGAATGGCAATGATGAAAGAGAATATTATTGAAGTGAGCCTTGGAAGGAGGCAAATGTCTATGACAGAAGGTGAGTTCCAAGGAACACGGAGCGTCAAGAGACGACGAAGAGAGGTTGCTGCAGCCGCAGGCAGTGGTGATGATAACCACCAACAGCAGTTACCACAACAAGAAGTTGGTGAAAATACTACAGTCAACACTACAAAGAGAAGCTCAAGATTTCGCGGTGTTAGCAGGTCATATAAGAAGGAATTTCCAATTGTTCTATAGTTTCAAAGAGCACTAACTACTTTTGTCTTTTGTTTAATTTGCTAATCCAAATTAAACTGTAAACAGACATAGATGGACGGGTCGATATGAAGCTCACTTGTGGGACAAGCTTTCTTGGAACATAACACAAAAGAAGAAAGGGAAGCAAGGTAGAGTTACTCTTTTTGGTTTTAGCATCAGCTTCTCAATATATTGTTTACCTTTTTCTCATTCACTTGCTTCTCCTTGCTAACATGTTTTGATGTTCATCCTTTCCTATTGGGACTTGAACTGTGGAATTGGGATTGATTAACAGTATACCTTGGTGAGTAGCTTAATTATGAGAGCCATGATTTTGGTTTAATCATTCTGTCAATCAAGTATAACATGTTGACAAGATGTTATTTTTTAAATATTGCAGGGGCTTATGATGAAGAAGAATCTGCTGCCAGAGCATATGATTTAGCTGCACTTAAGTATTGGGGAACTTCAACTTTCACAAATTTTCCAGTAAGATGATAGTAATTACCTATGATTAATATGAAATAACTGACTATATTTTTGTTAAGACGCAGATGATTTATCTAATGCTCCTTATACTTTCAACAGATATCAGATTATGAGAAAGAGATACAAATAATGCAGACTATGACCAAAGAGGAGTATTTGGCCACTTTAAGGAGGTAAGTACTTGTGATTTAGTTCTCTTGGAATTCCTTGAGATGGGGCAGAGAAGTAACTGCAGTTTTATATTTTATAAGAGATAGCAATAGCACTATAGTAGTAGTGTTTGCAGCATATAAAGTTGTACAGAATTTGATATTATATATGATTTTTTGACTTTGGTTATTTTGAAATTGATCAGAAAGAGCAGTGGCTTTTCAAGAGGTGTATCAAAGTATAGGGGTGTTGCGAGGTGGATATTTCTGATGAATACGACTCGAATTGGCTTCTGAATTGTTGCTTGCGAAGATGAATCACTAACACATGGTGAATGTTTTGCAGGCACCACCACAATGGTAGATGGGAAGCAAGAATAGGAAGGGTTTTTGGAAACAAATATCTCTACCTTGGAACCTACAGTAAGTTAAATCTCCACATACCATCATGGCGTAGATATAAACACACAACAAATATATAAGTATGCTTCTTTGGTTCATTAGCCTCTGAATAGCATATTTTGTTGACCAACATAGGCACCCAAGAGGAAGCTGCGCGTGCTTATGACATAGCAGCCATTGAGTACAGAGGAATTCATGCTGTAACAAACTTTGATTTGAGCACTTACATAAAATGGTTAAAGCCTTCAGGAGGAGGCACCCTAGAAGCAAATCTTGAATCACATGCAGCACTAGAGCATCAAAAGGTGGCATCCCCATCTAATTATGCTCTAACAGAAGAGTCTAAGTCTTTGGCCCTTCACAACAGTTTTTTCAGTCCATATTCTCTGGATTCCCCTGTAAAGCATGAAAGATTTGGAAACAAAACCTACCAATTCTCAAGCAATAAGTCATCTTCTCCCACTGCACTTGGTCTCCTTCTCCGCTCTTCGTTATTTAGGGAATTAGTTGAAAAGAATTCAAATGTTTCTGGAGAAGAAGATGATGGGGAAGCCACAAAGGATCAACAGACACAAATAGCTACTGATGATGATCTGGGTGGAATCTTCTTCGATAGCTTTAGTGATATTCCATTTGTGTGTGACCCCAATAGATACGACTTGGAATTGCAAGAAAGAGACCTGCACTCAATATTTTGAACATAGATTGTGTAGATTTTGCACTCAATTTGTCTTGATCTCAGTTGCTTCCAGTTTTTGGACAAGAGAATAATGATTATTGTTAAAAGAACAGGCTTGATAGCGGGAAAATGTACATGGATATGTTTCAAAATAGGTTTTAAATTATGGTTTTGGTTGTTGCTGCATAAGGGTGAAGGTTGAAGGCTGATGCAGGTCACTTGCGATTGCTGCAGTCCATAATCAAGTTCTAGTGTAAATAATTAAATTGCATTTCATAAGAAAGATTTTATTTTATTTTTTTAAAAAAGAAGGATTATAACTCTGTGCACGTTAACATGATGCCTCATATAAATACTTCTTGAATTTATTCACAATGATTCAGAGCTTTGCATGCGCTAAGCACACAGAAATCAATATTGCATTACGGGGCTTAATTAAAGGATAACATCTCATGGTTCATGGCCAACCAAATGTGCAGACCCAAAGTTAAATCAGTTGCAAATAAAAGCATTTAGATAGAGTGTTCAAGAAAAGTTCTAACTTAATAGCAACTCCAACTTAACACAAATCACTTAAAGTATAGAGGGAAGAGGTTCTGTCTTATACATCCAATCAATTGCAGAACATTACCGTGAGCTGTGTTTCCGGCGTTGTAATTGCATTTCAACATTTGCAAGCAAAATTCTAATAAGCTAAAATTTAGTTTGCTATCTAAAATTGGTGGATGTGTATGTGTTCTGGTTAAGTCATCAAGTAGCTTTTATGTTTGCAAAGCTTGTAATATAATATTGGTACAATGTAGTCAATGGAGCAAGCAAGAACAAAAAAAAACACAAAATCAACAGCTAAAAGGTATAAAACACTACCTCCACTCTTGCTAGCCAAATCCAATTATAATAACCGAAAAGAAAAGTACAACGATGAAAAACACAGCCCCTCAAGACAAGTTTTTGTTTCCAACTCAAAAAACCCTTTTAAGTCATGCAAATATCTCATGACTGAAAGAGCTTCCCAATACCATCCCGCAAGAAGTCTATTAACTCATTGTCAAGTGCATCAAATTGTCACAAATAATAAAATAGAACAGAAGTTCAAGTGTCGAGTCCACACGGATTTTGTTTATACTTAGATTGGTGCAAACCTAATTTTCAAGCAATGAAAGAAATAAGGAATTGTAAGTGAGAAGTTAAAAGGAAACTAAAAGGCAAGAAGATAAAAAAAATAAACAATAATTTAAATGAAAAAGATGATTTCAGAATACAAATGTGTTGGGGTCTAACATGTCAAAACTACTTGTGATTCAATGTTAATAATTTTTCTTTATCTAATTTGATTCAAGTTTTTACCCGCATCTACTATGGTACTCTATTTTTGATTCCCTGCCTGAACAGCCTAATTTACTTATTTTCTCTCACAAATTCCTTTACAAAGATAAAATAGTAAATCACATTAAAATTAAAGATCCATGAAATAGGCTAAACAAACATCACTATATTTTTAGACATGATTTCATTTAGATGTTCTTTTCCTATTTTCTAGAAAATAACCATTTTTCAATGCATTACTTTCGAAACAATACATGAGCATGAATGATCAGATCATAATCAATAACAACAAGACACAAAAAATGGAATTGCATTAAATAGATAATAAGTAAGAGCTACATTACAAGAGTTTGACTTGTATGGCTTCCAACAATGAGGAATTTAGCTTCTCCTTACCATGAGAGACTTTACACTTTAGGAGTTGATGGGGATGGAAGCAGAAGAGGGATGGATAAAGGAGGAGAAGGGAAGAATGACTCTAGAAGAGGGTTTCCCTTATTTGAGATGCTAAGGCTTTGAGTGTATTCAACAGAGAGCTCTGAGTGTCGGTGTGTTTTTCTCCTTTGTTTTCTACTCCTCTTGTAGGACTAAGGTAGCATAAAATTCACCCGATCTCGCGCTAAGTGCGACCTTCTGGGCCTAGCGCGATATGGCGGTGATCACACGCTTAGCGAGTATGGTGGTGATCACACGACGGCATCTGAGCTTAGCAAGTATGGTGGTGATCACACGCTTAGCGCAAAATTTGCGCCTTTAGGCTTCTGTGTAGGTCTTTTTTGCGCTAAGCTTTGTGTTGGGTGATGAGCGAGTTGGCGCGCTGTGCGGTCTTGTGCTGTTTCAATCTTTAACTTTTTCTTTCAAGCCTCTTTTTGCATCAATTTTTTCCTCCAAAGAACTTATAATTTTTTTCTTTTGAATTCTACTAATCAAAAATTAAAATGATATTAAAATTCTCATTATTTTGTTAAAAACAACACTAACATAAAGAAATTCTAATTATTCTTAATCAAAAATTGAATATCAATTAAACCTAAATTTAGCGTTATCAAAGTCCACCCCATATCCAATCAGAACCACTGTCCAATCAAATTCAATGTAAAATCCCGAGTCATGATCATCTTCAGTTGCTGAAGGTGGAGCAAAAGGTGAGCCTGCATCATCCTCACATTTCTTGAACAATTGATTCCCACACAGTCCTTGATTACCCTCAAATGAACAGCCCTCGAATGTAGCAAACTGCTTATTTTGAGGTATAGGACCTGAGAGGTTGTTAAGTGACACATTCAAGTACGACAGAAAGGTTAATTCTTCCAATTGTTGGGGAATCTTCCCTGATAAACTGTTGAGAGAAAGATCCAATGCTTGAAGGTTTGAAAGCTTCCCAAGGGATGTTTCCACTAAGCATATTGTTGGAAACGTTGAGTAAAACAAGGCCAGTTATGTCTCCCATAACATCTGAAATTTCCCCACAGAATTTATTCCCTGAAAAATCAATGGCAATCAAGTTCTAAAAGTACTCTTGGAGCTTTTCATAAACCATGATCGTCCCTTTGTTAAAACATTGTAAATGAATAAGGGTTTCTTCACTCGCCCAACTGAAACTTCCCAACAAATTATACGGCGGATATGGCTCAAACTGCAATTGACTCTTTGAAGCTTTCATGGATACCCAATTCTGAATTTTTTTGAAGGCAAACTTCCAGAGAAGTGATTGCAAGAAAGATCAATGATGTGCAGTTTGCGAAATGTGCATGTTGTAGGGCACATTATAGATCAATACAAATGACTATCATGTAAAGCAACAACTTTCATCTAGGGAAGTGTTCCCAACCAACAGGGAAATGTATCATTAATTTTGTTATGGCTGACCTCAAATACCTCTAGCATTCTACAGTTGACCAATGCTCTTGGCAATTGACCCGGAAGATTGTTATTGCTTAAATCTATTATTCTCAGAGCATTTGTTATCGTATATGTTTGAGGAATGGGGCCAATCAATTGGTTTCCTTTCAACACCAAAAATTGTAGAAATTGGCTAGAATGATTCCCCAAACATGAGGGAACCATGCCACTTAAGTTGTTAAATGATAAATCAAGATGCACAAGGGATTTCAAATTGCATATAAGTGGGGATATTTTTCCTACCAATGAGTTGTGGGAAACAAAGACTTGTTTTTCCCCGCATCCAACTGGGGAATGAATTGATATTATTGTTTGACATATAAAGGAATGACAGCTCAACGAAGCCTCGGAGGAAATTTGGAAACTCAATCAAATTGCATGAACTCAATCCTAATCATGTGTGACACCCGCTACCCCGTTATGCATATTTATACATAAAATGATTTTATTCAATAAACATAAAAGAGTTATGCATATTTATACATAAAATGATTTTATTCAATAAATATAAAAGAGCTCACGTAAGTAAAATGTTCAAGGCTTTGAAGGTGTTTGAGGTGAAAGAGGCTGCTATTAGCATCCATTGTACCAAAGATCTGACTGCTACTGAGATCAATGGCAATGACATGAGCTGTGTGGTGATCACATTCAATGCCATCCCATGAGCAGAAATCTGTGGTTGCATTCCAAGATGCTATTTTTGAATAACTGAAAGGATTATAAGAAGCAGACTTACTAATAACAAACCTTTCCTTAAATTGCGACAAGGCATAGCTTTCATCTTCATGGCATCTTGTAGGATGAACGAAAAGAAGACAATCAGTAACTTTGAATGAGGAAAGTAAATAAAGCAACAGAAACTCTATTCACAGGCCAAAAGACCAACCACATTGTATCTCTGAATAATTTATAAGCTGAAATGTTCACATAAACAGTTAGATGCACTAATTGATATTTATACTCGATTAATCGACTTCATGCAAAAAATATCTAATCACGTGCTTTGATGTAAATGTAAAATAATAATCATGTCGTGCATTTTGGTAAGAAAATTATGCGAGACGTTCTATTTCTAGTCTTTCCCTTAAGACAAAGACTAAAACTAGAACGTCTCTATGGACTGCATTTGATGAAGTTAGTTTCACATCAACAGTCCATAAAGTTTTCCGTTAAATTCACGTTTCTGATGTATTTATAGTCAATATCCACTGGGCTTTTACATTAGGCTCTGCGATAATGATCTGTCCTTCATTTTATTGGTGCTCCTGTATAACTCAAGCATGCATTTTACGGAGTAATATATCAATTCAGTCCTCAAAATAAGCATCAGTAATCCATTTAATTAGTCTTTGAATTAATGAGAATTAAAAGTTATTATGAATAATAAGATAGAAAAGCATAACAAAGATTATTTTAAAAAGGTAGAATGATGCTCAACTAAAGTGTTGGACGCAAATAAGAAATTGCTGTTAAATGTTAAGTAACTTACATCTGTAACGTATACGTAGGGGTAAGACTTTAATTATGCAATAAATAGGCATCACGCCTAAATTAATCCTTTTAACATGAAATAAACTAATTGCAAACCTGTTATTTTAAAAAAAAATAGGATTATCAAATTATCATAACTCAAATATCTTATATTACATGATAAATAAAATGCCACAACTAAATTAACCATTGTATTGTAAAAAAATGATTAAATAAGATCAAACTGCTATTTTTGGTTTTCTATTGCGGGGTCTGGGGTCATGAAAACCAGACAGAGAGTGAGTGACTCCTTGGTGGAAAAACAGAGCACATAGCCGTTGGGAGGATTGGTACAAGGGAAGAAGATCAAGAAGAGAGAATTATGAGGCACAAGGTCCACAAAGTATTTTTATAATAGCAGATCAAGTTAACAAGTTTGGAGGTGACATGGCATAGTAGTATCACCCCTCTTATATACTAAATAAATAGGTTTACTAGAATATATATTTAAAAAATACATTTTTTTTTTTAAAAATGGAAATATAATCTTAAGCGTAGTTTTTGAGTAGAAACAACAAAAGAGAGTAAGCTACATTGATACGTAAATCCAGCTAGCAAGTTTATTCCATAGAAATATTTACTGCAAAAGTCACAACATACAAATTGAATCTTAACATCTTTAAAACTGAACATATTTCAATCAAATTTGACTAAAAAAATCTTCCTTTCATATTACAGAAGATCTTATCAGCATAAGATTAATTATTTTTATCTCAATCTTCTGAACAGTGTCTGTCTAGTGTCTACCAATCAACAACTCAGATGGAGAATGCAGAAAGTATACAAATTGTCCCAACGAACATACAAACTATAACGAGCCATCCAACTAAAATATGAAGACAACACTGTCATGAACTCTGGACTTCTGATTCTGAGCAACACATTCTGAAATCCACATTAAGTTCCTGATCTCCTGTTCCCTTAACCTCATATATGCGAAGAACACAGCATAATGAAACTGCAATAGTGACAAAATAGAGCATCTTACTAATGAATATAAGAAATAACTTGCACAAGAATAAATCAAATACATTAAAAGCCAATCAACTTCCTTCCAGCACAATGACTTCGAATTTTGTTTCCATCAGTTAGTAAAGAAAGATCCAGCAAACATTAAAATATTTAACTAGTTCACTACATGAGGCAAAAATTATGATAGTCAGAACTGAAAGATGAACCTGTTGCTCAAAAGCCAAGCAAAGCCTTTTCACCTCCTCCTCGTAGAATGCCTTGTCAAGCATCTGGCTCTCTCCATATGATAGCTTAGCAAAAATAGATTGATAGGGGGGATATTTTTCCATAACAGCACGAACCTACATGAGTAACCAGATAAGAAACGTAGGAACCAAAAACAAATATTAAAAGAAATCAACCAGAAATATGTAGACAATACTAATGGCTTCGATGATTGACCATTTCGGGACAGATTCCAACAAAAAAGGATAAAGAACAACTCAACTACACAATACCCTCCAGAAATTGGTAGCCAGAACCAAGTAGGCAATTGCAAATTACAAATGAAATGAAAAGAAATCAAATCATATAAGCTCGATAATAGAATAGAAGGTGAAGGTGCTCAAAAAAGGAGAGCTTGAAAGTCACACCTCAGACTGCAAGTATACATCTTTTGGTAAAAACAACCAACATTAAAACTAGCAGTATATTTTACTAACTTGGCTATCAATAAACACAGCTACCCTGAGAAAGACAACTAGCCTAAGAAACATTCAAATTGAATGAAGCAGAACACCTTTTATCTACCAATTTAACAAAATAAAACTTCACATGACTTAGATGTAAACCATACATACCTGATCAATGTCCTCGCAGACAGCAAGTTCCTCATGACCATATGGGTATCTGTTTAAAATAATTCAGTCATTACCAAAAGAACAAGCCAAAGCAGTATACATACATTTCTATATAAAAAAAAGAGAAGATATAAACATCTAGCTGAGGGTCAAGAAGCTTACAGCAAACCAAAATTAGAGTACAATTTTCTACGGTCATCTCTGGTAAGCTCAGTACCAATGCTGTACAAAGTGAACACCATGGATGCCAGTTATGCAAGTATCCAGTAAACAAAAGAGCAATACAAAATCTTTTTACTTTAAATATACCTATTTATGGTAATATTCACAGCCCTTCTATCAGCCTCAAAAGCTAGAAGGTCAGACATTATCTCAGCTGTGGCACCACCAAGTTTCTGTTTAGGGATAACATAAAATTGATTAAAATCAGGGGAGAAGAAAACAAAAGTGCAACAAGAGAGTGCATATATCTAGTGGACAACAAAGATTGCCGCAGACCCTTCACCTGACAAAATCTATAGAAGTCTTCAAGGTATGCCTTGTAAAGAGTGTTCCTCATTATTTCAATGTTCATATCATCCAAGTCCTAGAGACATAAAGAATATAACAGCAATAAAATCAGATCAGCAGAAGTCCAAATTTCAGACAAGTATCATGAGCATATATACCTATCGAATAAACTAGTACCACAGAAACATATAAAGTTACATAAACTTTAAAGCAAAAAAGCATAGATGCCAAAATTCCATCCTACATATAACCCAGAAAAGTGGGAAAGTTGTCTTCATTAGGGAACCAACACCTAGTTGTGATTAATTTCTCGATAATTTTGTATCACAAATTCTTCGACATTTCTTATTATCACAATCTATTTATTGGATATACATTAGGGGATGCAGATATAAAATCTGTACAGGTCCTTTAACAAGATATCAAACAGACTAATTAAACAAAATAAAAGGAGATAAACTGGAAAGATGATTTACCTCTGATGTAATGCACTCAGAGAAGTATGGAGCCAGAGGAGTGTCAACAAGAACCAGCCTGTAAAGCTCCCGCATATTCTGAGCAACAGCCAGAGTAGCAATACTGCATAGAACCCACAGAAAGAGGAAGAAAATTAAAAGTCTATCTGCTTACAGTCAATGTATTGAAAACTGCATAAAATTTACTATACCTGTCAAACATGCCGAGTGGATGGCATTTTTCTAGTAATTCTTGAACATCTCTCTCATGCAAGGTGCCAGTAACAATCAAAACAACATTGTCTATCATGTGACCATATCTGCAGGAAGAAAACATAAAGTATATCGGTTTCAGCAGCACTTTATTTTTTGTAGAATGCCCACTATAACAGTAAATTTGGATCAAAATAAAAAGAGCTGCACAAGACTCATCATCCAGAGCAAATTCTAATTTGAATTCAAGTTTTACACAAGGAGTTAGAGCTAATGTCCATACTTGTAGGTTGCGTTGTGTACAATTACAGCACCTAGGACTACTTGATTGTTTAAAATTTTAGTCTCCTATAGCTCAACCTAAATAATATCCTCAATATAAAGATGACATTGACAGTAAATACAAAAAGAGACCAAACAGAAAAGTCAAGATCACATACGTGATATACTCTAAAAAGGTTGACAAGGGTTCCGTGGCTTGGCATAACATGTTCTTGTAATCATCAACCAGCTTAAGAGTACACTTCTCCACAATCGTTGTGGTATGCAATGGAGAAGGCTCTGCAATAGTTAACTTGCTCATCAGCCATCAGCATAGACCGATAATCTTAATTACATCTTGTCAACCAGTAAACACCATTGTACTAATTGTACTAAAATGCAAAAGCAACAGAATCTATTTATTTTTCTAACTCAACAATTGAATAATTTATTTACACAAGAAGCAACAGAATAAGAAATGGAAATTCTTCTAAACCTTCATTCAAATTCAATTCAACAGAGAAAATTAAACAAAACTCATACTAATAACAGTTAACTTTCAGACATATATAACATGGAAATAAACAAGATAACACTTTTTTTTTTGTTTCCCACAAGTATCCTCCTTTGTAGGAGACAATCCTGTTTGAAGCGTTATCGGACACTAAAAGTGACACCTCTCCAAACAGGAATTCGAACCTCGGTTTCCCATGTTGTGGGGATTAGCCCTTCTGCTAAACCCAACCCCATTGGAAGATCACACTGAGGTTCACAATATCAATAGAATCATGGAGTAGCACTTGTTAAAATTAAACTAAAAACCTAGATCACATGCTTTCGTGAATCTTCCAAGTACTTGATTTGGTTACACGACATAACATCTCCATCTGAAAATTTGCCGAAATGTTTCTTAGGGCATTTCCACTTCAAATCTACACACGTGTCAAACAATTATCGGGATTTCATATAAGCATTCACTTTCAAGAAAAACAGAGATGTTACTCTCAAGCTTAACGGAAACACAATAATGACTAGCAGCTAACACCACGAAAGGATCCTGCTTTTCATCCTCAAAAATAAAAAAGTCTGATAATTGAATAAACAAGATCACGCAGAGGTTCAAAATATCAACAGGATCATGAAGTAACACTCGTTTAAAAAAAAAAAAAAACTAAAAACCTAGATCACATGTTTTTACGAATCTTCCAAGTACTCGATTCGATTACAGTACAGAACATCTCCTTTCGAAAGATTTGCGAAAAATGTTTCCACTTCAAATCCACACGTGACAAAAAAAGGATCTTCAAAAATAAAAACAATACAAAGTCCAATGATTAACAAAAATTATCAATTATTAATTCATAACAATGAATAATAATAATGATAAACTGAGAATGGTGATAACGGATGGAAAAAACGCACCGTTTTGGAGGTAAGGACCGTACTCGGTGGCGGAGAGGTGCATCTTGATGTCGTCGAGGGTTTCGCATTGGCAGAGGTTGTTGTAATCGGCGGTGGTGAGGAGGCCGGCGCGGTGGCCGCGGACGATGGCCTCTAGGAAGCCGCCGTGGATGTTGAAGGTGAGAGCTTCGAATCCGTACATTTCGGATCGGATCTGATGCCGGTTTCGGATCTCGAAATTGGTTGAAGGAAGAAAGGGAACCAGACAAAAAAGAAAGAAGATCAGAACCTCCTCCTCCTTCGGGAAATTTCTGCACGAATAATAATGATGATGAGCAATGGAAATTGTATTATCTGTTTTTTTTTTTCTCTCTTTATTTATTTAATTAATTAATGGTTTGAGCAGTGTGTTTCATAGATTTACTATCATGGAAAAAATAGATTGTGAAAAATCACGGGTATATGTTTCCTTTTCTGTTTTTTATTTTATTTTATTTAGAATTTACTTTACAGGTACTGACACAGGGTAAAGAGGTAACAATTTTCATCCTTTTTTAAAAAAAAGTAAGAATTTTCATCTACGTTATACTTATTCATTAATTTTTTTCTTGTAATAATTATTTAAAAGTTATATTTAGCATAAGTTTTATTTGATTGATAATTTAATTAAAAAATTTGTTTTATTTGAGAAATAATAGTGTTGCAACTACAATATAAGCAGTATGGCAAGTGAAAAGTTTAAAAGGAAAACAGTAATAAATAAAACCATCACCAAAGTTTTATTTTATTTGAGGAAATTTTAGAAATAAGATTGAATTCAAGGCTCAATCATAAAAAGAGAAGCTCATTCCATAACACAAATAATAAATATTTTTAGTAAAACTTTATCTTTTATAGTTACAATTAGTAAAAAATAAATTTTGAATAATGTCTAGTTTACTTGATTGATTAAATGTACATGAATGATTATAAATCTTCGTTTTCGATTTCTATATATAAAAAATAAAAATCTCAAACTATTTTAAATTATCCTTATTTTATATTTATTTATATACTTAGATCTTTTTAATTCCTTAGCTCTATTAATATGCTTATTTTATTTCTATTTTTAAATTAAATGTTAATATTTTAAAAAACTTAAATCAAAATTAAATTAATCTATAATTTATGTATTTAAAATATTCATTTATCATGAAATTTAATTATGTAAAAAATATTTATCCTATATGATACACATGATGAAATACTAATAAGTTTAATTAAAACATTATGAAAATAGTGTGAATATTTGCTTTATGTAATTATTGGGTCACAACAGGGCACAGGCGTTTATTTAGTTAATACCCGTTATGGGTTGCAATGGATAAGTCATTAATTAATGTTGGGCATGAAAAAAATCTTAGTTTTTCTTGTGTTTTCTAAGTACAAAAGCAAGTAAAGCATAGTAAAACTACAATGGGCACTGCAACTGCAACCTTATCCCTGTGCCAATGGCCTACTTCTTCTTCTTCTTCTTCTGTGCGCATGCATGTGAGGTTTTCATGCAGAACCCCTCACCTTTCACCATATACAGTTGACAGAACCCTCTGCCAAATCAACAATTCTGGTGTCATAGCTTGCCTAAGAGCTAACAGGTCTCTCTTTCTTCTCTGTTTCTCTTTTTTCTTTTCTTGAAGCAGTTGAAAATAAAAACAGTGGCCAAGTTGAACAATGAAATGCCACAATTGAAAGAGGATTACTCAGCCCAATGATTTTTGTTTGTTGTGTAGTTTATGTTATTGAATATAGAGTATGCGAAGTCTATTTCTATTCTTCCCTTTTTGCTGAGCCGGGATAAGTTTTCTTTTCTCACCGTCTAATGTTCTTAAAGACTGAATTCAATTTTTAATATGCTAATTCTCACATGTCACAACCATAGTCAATACTATTTTTTAATTCGCTTTTATGCTGACTTACTTTTTTATTTTCATCTACATATAGTGCAGAAGTGGCCATGGAAGCTGCAAAAGCTGCAATAGCAGGTGGCATTTCAGTTGTGAGTATACTTTTGATGTTCTTTTATTTTGAGTCATATATATATAACTCAGGACATTTTATATGGCCTGTTTTGTCTAATTTTTAAAATTGGTCCTACTAGTTAATTAGTTTAAATTCTTTTTGGGCCATATATATCTCATCATCTATTTTCTTTTTACATGTAGTTGGAGATTGTGGTGTCGACCCCAGGTGTGTTTGAGGTTGTTTACCTAAATTTTTCTACTTCCTTACTTATCTTGTTCTTAGATTTAGAATTCATATGCTTGGTTCGATCTGTGCAGGTTCTACAACAGCTGGTGAAGGAGCATCCTACAATGGCCCTAGGGGTATGCTTTAATCCTCTAAGTTTCTATCTAGTTTTTCACATGGCATCAATGTTCTTTGTTAGGGTGTATATCAGGTGAACTCGCCAAAAGTTTGAATCTGGAGAACATATCATTGTCATTGTATTCTCTCATTTCATTGAATTTTAGGACTGTGTTTGTGTATAGCACATCACCTAATGGACATGCTGATTGACACATAAATGAGGATTATCATCAAGAATTGCTGATCCTTACTCTTGGATTTTTTGTCTTCTCTCTGAATTTTACTTAGCTATCATTAAGAGAATAATGATTTATTCTGTGGATTATTTCTAACAAAATCACAATGTCTTGTAGAAATTTTGGGAAAAATATAAAGTTGACGCATTTGAAATTGATCTAGTGTTGAATGTGTTATGCATGTGGATAAGTACCATATCATCAATTAAGAGGAATGTTCAACCTAGCTTCCAACACTTCTTCTAAATTCTAAGTGACATCCCCAAAATTTACCGAAAGTCTCTAACCTTCTTCTGATTCAGTCTTGTCTAGAACACTAATAAATTAATTTCTCAAGAAATTGCACACAAAATTTCTATAAGATGGTAGATTTTTTTTTAGTTTCTTCCTTGCTGGATATTACTAGCTTGTAAAGGTACCCTATTGCATTCTTATGATTGTTTTAACATGTTGATGATCAAGACTCCTATCATATACAGTATTATTTCATGAAATCACATTTCTCTTCAACGGTTGTCTGAACTGAACAGATATTGCCCTTAGGTTGGAACTGTTCTCAGGATTGAGGATGCAAAAAGTGCAATTAATGCCGGAGCCAAATTTCTAATGAGTCCTGCAACTGTTAAGGTTTGTAATTATTTATATATATACATACATAAATACCTTCTCAGCTTGTGCTAAATTTCAAATTTCAATGTTTATGCTTACTATTATTATTATTTTTTTCCTCTTTTCCCTATTCTTATTCTTGTTTGAATTATCTTGGGAGATTATTGACTGTCAAATTTCATTAGGAAGTGCACTATTTGTGGACATACTAGGATATCTAACCAGTGTGCATTTTTCTTTAAAATTGTTTATTGCTTATCAGGATATAATGGAAATGGATTATGTTCAGAGTGGTGAAATTTTATATATTCCTGGCACAATGACTCCAACTGAAGTAAGAGTCGACTTTTAGGTTCAAGTCTTTTACAGATCTCATGATTGATATATATTTTAGGTTCTTAATGATCATTGTATCATTTGTATGCAATGCAGATATTGTCAGCATGTGATGAAGGTGCTAAAATTGTCAAGGTAGGCCTTTGCATGTTCTTTAATGTTTGTTGTATTGAAGAGTGTTGAAATATGGGCAGAATACATTCACTTGATAGATATGCATCCCCTTATGCAGTGATGAGTGGAGACTTCTGGATTTTTTGGCCTGCTGTTTTCCTATTTCTTCAATTTTCCGTTGTTAATATCTGGTTCATTTGGAACAATACCTCCTAGATGCATATAAACACAGGAGGCAACTTATTTCTTTTTTAAACAAAAATCTTTTTTCATTTTTTTAAGCTTGTCTCATAAGTTTCTTCTAAAATTATAGATAGATAATTCTAAATTTTACATTAATGCAATGGCTAGCAAAGGGTAGAAATAAAATGAACAAATAGAGAGAAAAAAAATAGAATCAAACCTGTAAAATATTTAGCCTGTGGAAAGATAATCAACAGGTGTTGGAAAAAAGGATGGGAAGGATTTTTTAATCTTTACAATTAGACATGTCCCATGTTTAATTTACTTTTCATTTTAAAGGATTATAATTATAAAGATTCCAACTGAAGTTAAATTACTAATTCACTTACACATGTATTTATTTTGTGTTTCTACTAAGTTTGGGTTCTTAGGGAGTTTTTTTTGGAGGAAGCATGTGCTTGGCATGATTTTCTACCTTATCATAGTCCTAATAACGAATGCCTTGAGTTATTCATATTCTAGCAACCTTTAGCTGCTTTTCTCCTTTGGTCAAGATTTATGTATCTTACTGTCAAGATTCACGTAAAGGTCACAATCATAGACTAGCATCAAATGCATTTTATATTTTAAAAGAATTTCTTACACTTGGTTTTTACCTTGTGTTGTGTGATAGATTTATCCAGTTTCTGCACTCGGAGGATTTCAGTACATATCAGCACTGAAGAAGGCCTTTCCTCATATCTCTATGGTTGCTTCTCAGGGAATAACAATAGGTAGTTTTACAGTTTTTCCTATTGCGTTATATAGTGAGTGATATTAATTGCAGGGCCATCTATAACGCATTAGGAGAATACTATAGAGATATGGGTAAATATTTAAAATCCCCTCATCTTACCATTATCAAACGTTGTTATAAGCTGCATCTGAACATAAATATGGGTTCAAGATATACATGGTTCAGGATTATTATGTTTAATATATCATTACCAGCATTAATTCCTGATCTTTTTCATGTCTCATCCTCGAATATTTTACTAATAGGTATGCCAGTATTATTTCTCATTCTCAGTGTTGATTTGATTTATTTGCTTGAAGCAGCTGTTTTTTTCCCCTCAAAGATTTCTGTTTGGAAACCTTCACTCTTCATCATTTTCTTTTGCCAAACATATAGTTTAGAACTTACTAATGGTGAAGTTTCTCGTTAAGTTGATGCATGTAAAAAAAATCAATATCCTATTTGGTTATGTACTATATTATATTTTTTTTGCAAATACTCCTTTTGACGAACTGTTTAAAGCAGCTTATGGAACAAGCTTTTAGAAGAATTTTTCTATGACAACTTTTGATAAATATTTATAATACTAACCTTGTTGTCCTCATCCATATATGTCCAATAGGCACAACAAGTATGCATTTTAATAGTAGATTAAGTTAATGCCATTGGCATAACTATCCAATGTGAATGACTTTCTCTCGTATTGCTTGTAGATTCAATTGGGGAATACATTTTGCGAGGAGCATCAGCAGTTGTTTTGTCAGATGCGATATTTGATAAAGATGCAATTGCACAACATGATTTAGATAAGATACAAAAACTTGCACATTCTGCTGCCTTGTTGGGTAACAAATCTGTGAATAGGTAACACTCTGTACTTTTTTAAATACATTTAGTGGTTGGTTTTTTCTTCTAGGTTTATTCATAATGGTTGTTTGGAATGATTGTTACATTTGTTTTTGAATCATTTTGTTAGAATTTATTAGAGCAGTTAACCAACAAGAAATACTTGAGTGGATGATGATCTGAAACGACGGTTTGACTCACAAGGATCTCTCAACTCTAATAGCTCTACCAATATAAGAGTTGTATACTCATAAGACAAGGTTGATGCAGTTATAAGAGTTGTATCTTTGCCTCAAACCCCTATTATACCATATTAACACTCAATCATTCAATTTTGGTTTTCCTCCTTCTGGTGTTAAGGTCAAATATTGTGAATAATTGTGAAATAATTGTTCTTTGTTACTAGTAAAAGAATGGTTCATTTGCTATCAAACTTATATCAATAAGACAGGGTTGATGGAGTTATAATAGTCGTATATTTGCCTTAAATCCCGATTATACCATATTAACACTTAATCATTCAATTTTGATTTTCCTCCTTCTGGTCTTAAGATGAAAAATGTGAAGTATTTGTTCTCTCTTACTAGGAAAAGCATGGTTCATTTGCTATCAAATTTGTAGCTCAATTGCCATCAGCCCAAGTCTTTACGATTTTTTGGTATTCTGTTGATGTTGAAGGTTCCATTATCAACTTGGTATTGAACTGCAATCTTCTCCCTAAAATGTGACTTCTTTGCCACTATAATAAACTTTATTGGCTAACTACGAATCAAGCTAAAAACAAATGAAGTAAACTTTTGTTTAACAAGCAGCTGCTAATGTGTGTATAAAGCAAACGATTATCTGTTTATGTGTGTCTCAGAACAAAAAATGGAGCTAGAAAAAAGAGAGCCTTCTTTTTTCTTTTATCACATCTCTCCTTTTTCTCTCTTCATTATTTATATATTATATTATATATAAAACTAAATAATAAATTCAAATATTTATTATTTAGTTTATATTCTATTTTTAAGTTTTTTTTCTTTTTCATTTATTTATTGTTTAGTGAAAGTGAAAATAAATTCTTAAGATAAAGAGGAACCCCTTTGCAAAAGGACAATGTTTTCGTCAAAATAGTATAAATAGTATCTAACTACTTATTTATATAGTTAAAAACAAAATAGTATCTATCTTCATGATAAAAAATATATATTAAAAAGGAATTCATTTTGTACTACAAATTAGAATCTCTAACATGAAAAGTGAAACCCTCCTACTCTCTCAAGTCTTAATTACATATTCTTAATACTTTTTTTTGGAAGGCATTTTCAATATAACTCCTAATTATCTCAAATTACTCTATCTTTTTTTATATAGTAAATAGTACTTATTTCATTTCATTATGAATCAAGTGATCAATACAAGGAATTACATAATCAATATAATAGATGCTAAGGAACAATAAAGTCACCTTTGCTAACTCGAGCAATTCCTTTAGCTTGTTTCTTGACAAATCTTTTTACACTCAACAACAATATTTCTCAATTTTTATAGGTCCTCACATGCAATATTTATTTTATCAACTGCTATTTTACAATCTAATTCAAAATACTATATGATTAAAATTCATTGTAGCTACAAAACGAAGAGTTGATAATAGACCTCATGTTTCATCTTCTTGAAGGTTCATACATAGTTGTCTCCATGATGTCAGTGTTGAAACCAATCTTTCTTGATCATCACGAACACACAAACCAATTCCAGTGGTATTGCAAATCATATGGAAGCTAGAATCTACATTGCATTTGAGTCATCCATGTTCTGGTTTTTGCAAGCCTTCAATGATGTCGTTTGTCAATCCTCTCTAACTAATCTTTTGTCTTTACACACTCTTCTTTTAACCACAAACTCACTTGGGACATCCTTGTTTTCCTAGACCTTGTCGTTCCTCCTCCTTCATATGCTCCATAGTAAGATAGTCATTTGATCTTTCATTTCTTCTTGTAGTTTAAAAAAAAAGTGAAGAAGAACTTTGTACATGATTCAATTTGTAACAAGACCTCCTCCAGGCAATGGCTTAGGTTGAACTTCGACTAGCAATCTTCATTTTTTGTGCACGTAAAAAATGCGTGAATAGTTATCTCAACTTCAGCTTCACGTAGGGGACAAACAATGTGACACTACACCCTCCTAGAATTGAAAGTTGCTATAGTTGGAATGCAACCTCTACATATTCTCTACATCAAATTTGTTACTCGTGGTGGAAGATTTTCTTTTCAGATCCACTTTTAATCACCATGTATTGTTAGGTGTTCATTATCCACTAAGTCAATAATTATCACTTTGTACACACTCTTTACCGAGTAGACTCGCTTCTATGTATAGCCTTATATGTTGGTGTCTTGTTGATCAACATTCAACAATGGTGTTCTCAAGATGGCCTCAACATCCTTCACTTTGAAAATTTGCTCAAGGAGCATGTAGTTCCAACACAAAACCTCTTTGTCCATCAAAACTCTCACTTTCAAATCCTCTAAGACCAAGTTGAAAGCATGGATATTTTGAAAGCCTAATTAAGCCCCCAAGCTTTGATCCTTTGAGACACATAATTTGTCCTAAGCTAGCCAATTCATTCCTCTTGATTTCATTCCAACTAATTGCCACGACCAATTTAAGTTCATCATCATTTGGATCTCATCACTAAGAGTTGTAAGTATAAGGAAAATGCTCATGCAATAATTAGGAATAACTTGAATAATAAATTTTACCATTATCTCTCTTCCTGCCATTGATAGGGTCCTTCCACTCCAAGAATTTATTTTTTCCCACACCCTATCCTTGATTAAGTTAAAAATAAGCTTCTTGCTCCTTTCCATAGAAGAAGGAAAGCCCAAATATTTTCCTCCACTATTTCCTTAGGTCACCACCAAAACTGATATCACATCATTCTTCAAACCTTGATCTACATTCCTACTAAAAGTGACTTCAGATTTTTACAGATTAATCTATTGCCTAGATTGCCTTTGCATAGTCATCTAAAAAATTTCTAACCACCATTGTTTCTCTTTCATTAGCTCTAAAAAATAGAAAGTTATCATCTACAAACAATAAGTGGAAAACAACAAGAGCATCTGGACAAATTTTAACCCATGCACATCACCCTTTTTTCTGCATCTTTTATTAGCCTTTTATTAGCACATATAGTCCTTCAACACACAATATAAAAAGATAGGGGGGGGGGGGGAGAGGATCCCCTTTATGGAGTAATAGGCTCAATCATTTCATCATTTACATTAACATAGAAATTCATTGAAACACAAAGCATTATTCATGTAACAAAGTTTGTATGAAATCCAAGTTTAATGAACATCTCCTATAAATAACCCTTTTTAGTTCTATCATATGCTTTGTTAATATCAATTTTCAATGTTACGTCTCATTTCCCCCCTTCTTTTGCACTTCATAAAATGCAAATTTTCAGAAGTAACCAAAGTATTATCAATAATAGATCTGATCTGCATGAATAAAAGCTGATTGTTCCTCAGATACACAATAATAGATATACCAGGAACAAAATCTGATTACTTTATCTTTTGTTGTATACTTGATTGTCTTAGCTAAAAATTTATAAATGTCTAAAAATAATGTTGTATCATAATTTAATTTTTTATTATAAATTTTAAATGTATGTATTTAAAAATATTTATTATAAATTTTATTATGATATAATTTATAAATTTGAAATGATTTCTATATTATGAACTATAATGAAGGATGGATCTAAAAGGGGGTGAGGAGGGCTCAAGCCCCTCCCTCTCTTAAAACTTTTTATCTATCTACATATATTTTTAAATTAATTGTATGTTGTTATTATAATAATGGTTAATGTTAATTAGTAGAGTTTAATGTATATATATTGATAAAGTAAAACTATTTTAGACGATCATCTAATCATAAATCATCGTTTGAATTATTTCACAAACTTATCATACATGATGAATTGTGATTGGATGATTGTGTAAAACTTTTTACACTATCAGCGTATAATCTTTTTTCTCCAATTAGTATAAGGGTTTAATGTTTATGCATTAATGATGTAAAACAATTTTACACTGTTATTTAATCATAACTTATCGTTTAAATTACTCTAAGATAATTATTTTAAAAGTCAACAAATTTACCCTGATGAGTTGTGATTAGATGATTGTATAAAAAGTTTATCATGTCAATGCATAACCTTTTTTTTAGATTAAAATTGTGTAAAATTAATTGTGTTTGTTGTTTTATTGCAATGATTAAAGTGATAACTAGTATAAAATTATGTAAAACTAAAATTGTGTGTTTGTTGTTATTATAATAACAAATAAGATTATCATCATTTAATATAAAAATTAGTTTTAATTTTATGTGTAAAAATAATTATTTTAAAAAATATTATTTATTAAAATTAATATTTAAACAATTATAAAAGAAGAAAAAAAAATTTATAACCTCCCTTTATAAGATTTCTGGATCAGAATATATATATATATATATATAAACGACTCTGGTCCTTTACCTAAGAAATGAATGGTAGCATTTTTTGTTTAACATAATATTGGTATGAAATAACTCTCACCAAAAGTAGTGATTAATCTTTGTTGGAGCTTGTAATCGTACACTAATTCTTACCACTTTTATCAATAGATGTTAGTAGTAGTTTTTTTTGTTCTAATTATAAGAAATATGACTACTTTCAAATATATTAATTGATAATTTTTTTATACTCTTATTTTCTTATGAAATCTATTAGTAAAAACATTACTCATTTTTCATTTTTCATGAAAGTAAATACAGAGTAATTAACAATATAAGGCATTCATTATTTTAAAATTTATTTCTAAAATTATAAGTAGTCTCATTATATCTAAAACAATTCCTAATTCATTAACAATAAGAAAATCTTTATATTAACAAATTAAAATAATTTTTTCATACACTAATCATTCATAAAAATTGAACTATTTTATTTTTACTTTGGCTCGAGGTTTGGATAAGCACGAACCCCATCAGTTCTATCCCAAAGTATATTGAAGATTTTTTTCCCAATATAAAAATCATAATTAATGGAAATTTAAGAACCTTAACCTACAGAATTGAAGAGTCAAAAATATAAATAAAAGGCTAAATTTTGAGACGTTAAATCAAGTATTGATTCAAGATTACCAGCGGCCATATTGAATCGATTAGTCAATGGCTGTTCATAATTAACAAATCTTATTTGGAAATGAATTCTTTAATGTATGTAAAATTTTAGCTTAATTGTACTTTTCATTATTATTATTATTATTATTATTTGAATTTGATCTTCTTCTTGTATATTTTTTAAGCATTTGCTTCTCACTATTTCAATTATGTAATTATGATCCAAAAATTTATAAATTAACTGAACTTATAAGAAAAGCTAGAAGTTGAAGTTAGCTTATTGTGTGATTAACTTATAGTCATAATAGCTTATAAACTATTTGAGAGACTTACCAAACACATTTAATTAATATTTAATAAAAATATTCACATAACAATATAATACAAACAATATAATACAAACGTGTATGTGTTAATTGCATGTATTGATATGATGGTCTGATTTAAGTAATTTTTTAATTGCAGACATAATGTTAAGGTAGGGATAAGTTAGAAAATACATATCTTTAACTAGTTTCAATGCAGTTGTATAATCAAAGTTGTACTTGCAATTTAGTGACTTCTAAGACCATGGCCATTTGTAAGCCCTAAAGAAAGCCCCATAGTTTTACTTGCAAATAAAAAATAAGCTCCAAACTTACAAGATACCTTTTTATATAACTACTAATATTTTTCCTATTAAGTCCTCAAAACCCAAATGATTTATAATAATCTATCAACATATAAGTGGGTTGATGTATTATCCGCAAGTCAACCTGTCTCATGCCGTTTTAAGCGAGTTGGAGTTTGTTGATTTGTCTTATAATCTCTAATTTAAGTTTAATTTTAAGTGTGCAATAATATCAAATATTCATAAAGACAACTTTAAAAGATATTTATGATTTTTACAAAACAAAAAATATTTGTTACACATTTCAAACTGAGTTTATTTTTCATTGAATGCACATAAGTTAAAGAATTTAATTACGATAAATTAACACTATAAATGATTTCTTCATTATTATCATTATTATTAGAGGAAAAAAAATATTATACACATATAAAAAGTTTTACACCATCACCTAATTACAAGATTGTTGACATTTATGATATTTACTTTAAAAGTCATATCAACATGTTTGTGATTAAAGGAAGATATAAAATTATTTTATATTGTCAGTGCATGACCATTAAACTCTTATTATTATTATCATTATTAGAGTTTAATATTTATGCACTAATGATACAAAATAATTTTATACTATTATTAATCACAAATTACTGTTTAAATTACTTTAAGATAAATATTTTAAAGTAATCAACCTTACCTTACACTGTATAGAACTTTTTAACTATCAATGCATAGTCTTTATTTTTTCTTATTATTAAATATTGTTCAATCATAATAAGAAGTCAAATTAAAAAATCATAAAAACTAATCAAAATAAGGAAATCATAAATAAATAGTCTTTATTTTTTCTTATTATTAAATATTGTTCAATCATAATAAGAAGTCAAATTAAAAAATCATAAAAACTAATCAAAATAAGGAAATCATAAATAAATAGTCAATGTATAATAAAATTGATGTTTATAAGAAATATTTTAAAAATCACATTTAAGATACCTTTTCGATATAACAATATTTTTTAGGTTTAATTATCTATTTATTCTTTATAGTTTTAAAATTTATTCATTTTAGTCTTTATAGTTAATAAATATATTTTTTAATCCCTGAAATTTATATTTTAATTCCCAAAAGATTCTAGTTGTTAAAATTCTTTAACTAACAGGGTTAACAAAATTTAACGACATTGATCTTTTGGGTATTAAAATATAAATTTTAGAAACTAAAAAATCTACTTATTAAATTTTAAGGACTAAAAATTCACTTATTAACTATAAAGACTAAAACTGACACATTTAGAAATTATAGGACTAAATAGACAATTAAATATTTTTTTACTAATAATAATTTTATATTCCAGCTAATCACAAATCTACTGTTTATTAAATTTATTTATTGAATTTTCTGTAATTACTTTAAAAAATATATACAATCAGTATTTTTTAATTGATTATCAATGTAATTGTTTTATACAACTATTAAACTCACTGTAATCCATTTTATATTAAAAAATATTGTAATTCATTTTATCTTGCACTATTTTATATATATATATATATATATATATGAGATACACATCAAAACCTACAATTTAATATTGCAGTATTAGAATTGAGAAGTGAAAAAGGCTTAGATGAGTGGCAAATAAAGTAAAAAGAGGGTGACAATTATATGAAGAAGTGCATTATAGTAGATTATATACTATAGTAGATATTGATCAAAATCCGCTGTTTGAAGCAGCCCACTGGAATGCTTGACATGGCCCCTGGTTTTCAGTTTTACTTTCCAAACCACTCTCTCTCTCTCTCTCACTTGCATTCATTCCTCTGCCTCTTTATATCAAACATGCAATATCAATATCGTTTCATTCCAATGTTTGCTTCTCCCCTCTCTCTCCCCTTTCACTTCACACCAGTGCTCATTTTCACTTCCCCATACTCTCCCTTTTACCATTCTACCTGCGTTAAACCCCCCTAGAATCTCCCGCCACTTTTCACTATCTTATGATATACCTTCCCCTGTTCAGCTTCTTCTAGAGTACCCTCATACTACATTATTTTTTTCTCACTTTTCTTCCATACCCATTTCCCATAATTCTATTTTATCCTCGAATGTATCAATAGTTCCTCGATCAGACTCATTTGTTCACTAAATTTCTCTTCTTTTCTTCTTTTTTTTTTTTTTGGGGGGGGGGGGGGGTGATCTGCATTATAGTGGGGTTATAAATGGGGATTGGGAAGAACATGTCTGAGACAAAAGGGAGGGTGTTGGGTGAATTGCGTGAAGAGACCAATACCAACAACAACAACAACAACAAATCAAGGAGGAACCGGAGACATCGTCAGAGGAAGATGTCGCCGGGTCAGAAACTGTTTCAGACGTGTAATGAAGTGTTTGCTTCTACTGGCCCTGGGATTGTTCCTTCCCCTCAAAACATTGAAATGCTTCTCTCTGTTTTAGGTACGCGGAGTGCTTCCATTACACTCGTGCAAATTGTCCATTTTGGTTATTTTCTTATTGTCTACGTAATTTTTTATTTTTTTTGTTATTTGGTATTTCATTTCGATAATTCCAATTTGCATAAAAGTGAAATTTTAAAAAATGGTTAAAAAAAATGTAAAGGTTTTTGGAGTGATCACCATTGCATAGCGACTGTAATTGAAGCCAGTAATATCAAGAATCGCAATAAAATTAAGACTGTAATTGCAATTTAAAACCTTGCATATAGCTAAAAAATTACATGTACCTAGGCAACCTTTTTTCAACTGGGTATCCTTCTGATATAAGGATTTGGATCAGAAAACGAAGCTTTTCGGTGATTTTTAACTCTTTGGAAAGCCAGTTCTAGTGAGCTACATGTGAATTTGATTGAATTTTCATTTTTATTTTCATGGGGGTGATCGATAATTTTCTCGTATGTTTATCTCATTTCAATTATTGAATGGAGAATGCTGATGAGTTGCCTGATGCATTTATTTCAATGAAAACAAAAGATTTATTATATTGTTAAAATATAAAATTGTTTACTATATATTTTTATTAATTAAAAGCATTCAACATATGTTATTAAATATTTCTTGACATTTTTTGGTGAAAAAATATTTCTTGACTTGGATGCAAGTAAGACCAAGACCATTATTTAATGACGATTTTTTTTTTCTTTAGTCTAAACCGTTTATATAAACTCCAGACTCCAGATGTTATTCGTTACCGATTCTCTTACAATTTACTCCATGTAGATCATATCATACATGAACAAAAAAAAAAATATATAATATCTATTTTTTTTCTCTCTAGTTTTTAATCTACCCAAAATTAATCAATCCAGTCTAATAGAGTGGATGTTTACAAATTGTCTTTTGTATGCTACTTATGTGTCCGTGCCCTATGTTGCGATGTGTCTGTGTCTTGTATGCATTCGTGTATTGGTGCAAGTGCCCCATTATCTTGTGCTTGATGTTCCCCAAGAGATATATGCTATTCATCACATCACCATTTTCCGCTTACTATATGATGTCAAGTCTTTTTAAGTCCACTTTTAAAGCATAATAAACATTGCATTCTCAATTTAATCATTGTCAATCAAGTGCTGTCTTATTAAGCAAGACACACGTGTTTCTCTCTCCTATTGTCGTGTCCCAATGTCATTGGTCAGCTTAATTTGGATGTATTATGCCCCTAAATCTGGTGTCTTTTCGTGATAATTGTGGGCAAAGTATCTGGTTTACGTAAAGGTTTCTACTAGTCACTATTATTAGTCACTAGCCAGGAAAAATCAATAATTCTTTATACTATTGATATTATTGAGTTGGAAGTTTCTCGTAAATAGATCTAAGGTTCTATTAAGGTAATAATATAATTAAAAAATATTATGAAATTAAATCTTATGTTTTTTTGCGTTTAATATTTTAATTAATATGTTTATTCTGTGAGTAGTCGTGGTGATGAATTAGAAAAAAAAATATAAATAAAAAATATAAATCGTGGTGATCTTTAACAAAAGGATAAATAATAAATATGACCAGTCCTGAAGGCTAAGGACGAAAACCACGTTATATAATGCGAGTTAAGACCGTATATGTCAAAAAGGACGCGGCACTATCTGAACCTGGATACGGCAGCTACACAGCTTTAATTTTGTGCAAATGCTAATTAGTCTTTTTTAAAATAAAAAAATACAAAGGACATTTTTTTATTGAGAAAATATTTTAAACATCAAAACATGAAAATTTTTTAGTCATTTACTTCAATGTATAGAAAGACTAAATTGTTTTACATTAAACTTTGAAAAGCTTTTCGTTTTTTTTTTCTGAATAAATTATGATTATTTTCTTCAAGATCAAATTAAGTTGAGCGAATTGTTTTAGACACAAAATAAGGATATGTTTGTTTCTTATTTTTGGAAATTATTTTCCACTTTTAATAAGAAAATAACTTATTTAATAAAAGGATTTTAAAATCTTCAGTTTTTAAAATAAAAAATCAGAAAACTGTTAAATTTTTTCAGATTTCAGATTTTTATTATTCATACTTCTTTTATATGTCTCATTTTCTTTTATCATTCTTACTCTTTAAAAAATGGTTTTTAAAAATAATTTGTAAGAACTAAATAAAAGCATATAATCAAATACACTATTAAGTCTTTACTTTTTACTTTTATTTACCTTTCTTTATGTTTTAATGCTTCTTTGGAATTGACTCAAATAGTTATTTACCTGGACACTATCTTACCTGTGCAGTCATGCCAAGAATTTATCTACCCATAGTTAATTCCACTATGATAAACATATTTATACTATGGCTCATTTTTGTGCAGGTGGAATAAAACAAGAAGACGTTGGCTTGAAGCCTGAAATGCCATTTTTCAGTTCAAACAATCCTCGAAGAACTCCAAAAATTACATACCTGCACATTTATGAGTGTAAAGAATTCTCGGTAATTAAGCTATGACTTATAAATTGCTTTCTCGCAGTGCTAGTGTTGTTTAATTTGTTTGGTGTGTAAGGGTAACTTTATTTCTTATAATTTTATTGTTATTTTTATGTGTTGAAGATGGGAATATTTTGCTTGCCACCTTGTGGAGTTATTCCTCTTCACAATCACCCTGGAATGACGGTTTTCAGTAAGCTTCTGTTTGGAACCATGCACATCAAATCTTATGATTGGGTCGTTGACTTGCCTCCTCACATGCCTACCATTGTCAAACCATCGTCAGAAAGTGAGTATTTTCTTGTTATATTGTAGTATCTTTTCAATTCACTATGTTTGATTTATGTGTTTTCGTACAATATGAGACCCTTATTGGTGATAAAAGGAAGATAACATATTAAACATTTCATCGGTTTCATATTGGTAACCGAGTACAAAGACATATTGAAATGGTTTTACATGATTGCCGTTTCAGAGGCACTAAACGTCTGTTTGCACTTCTCAAATAACAAAACGGAGAATAAATATTGATGAATTGATAATCACGTACGTGGCGCTATATATATATTTTTTTTCTTTTCTAGAGAAGCTTTGTTCTCTCCCATATTTACATGTGGAACATGCTTTAATTTATATTTAAGGAAACGTGGTTGTAACGAAGAAATGTGGAATAAAATGCCATTGTTAATCATGTATACGAATAAAAAAACTAGCATACCCTAATATATGTCTACGCTGCCTTATCTTTGCATATGCAAAGAGATTATTTTTGGATTCGAACCTATGACTAATTGGTCACCAAGTCATAATTTGACCGTTGTGTCAGGGTTTGCCCTCAATCACGTATATGAATAAAACAAGATCAAAACTTCCTTGGATTAAGGCCAATTTCTCCCACCACTCATCTTGTTTTAGGGAATTGAAGATGCATATGATCAATATGTATTCGTTGTGTCAAATGTTTTCAAGTTGCTTGGTAATTTATGTGCAACAATAATTTGCATATTCCATCTATGGCAGCCCTGACTCCAGATATGCGATTGGCTAAAGTAAAGGTTGATGCTGATTTCAATGCTCCTTGTGACCCCTCCATCCTTTATCCTGCTGATGGGGGCAACATGCATTGGTTCACAGCAGTGACAGCTTGTGCAGTTCTAGATGTTCTTGGTCCTCCATACTCTGATCCTGATGGCAGGCACTGCACATACTACCAGAATTTCCCTTTCTCCAACTATTCAGGTATCTTCATATCCTTTGACAAATACTGCTAAATAATGTCCTTTGATTACCATTTGTCCAACTTTTCTTTAGACAAATGATAAGTAGTATCATTAACCACACTCATATCTTTTCTGACAACACCCCATAAAAATGGAGTAATTATAGGGTGGTCTAGTGAGTTTTGGAACATCTATGATCCACTTATTTAGCTTGTTTAGAATTTGGATAACCGCTTGCGAGGGTTGAAAGTAATTTTGAGCGTTGAAACCGTGATCCAAACATAGGCTTCATTGGTGAGTGAATAATTTTAATATTTATTTAATAAGAGAAAATAGTCTATATATTGACAGTGGTTGAAAAGTTGTCTTAAATATTGTGAAATTTTTTGTCTGCTTTGATCATTTTACCATTAGCCTGTGTTGATGTATAATTTTAAAAATATTAAATAATTCATTTACCAACAAAAATTAGTGTATCATAAGTAGTCCAAAACTTGTAGATCATCCTATAATATTGCATTTTTCAGTTGTATATATGCACAAGGTAGTTTCCACAGCCATATATCAATCCTTTATTGGTATAAATGTATTATTTAGTATTTTGGGCCATTTCGCTTTACCTACAATGATTTGAATCTTTTTGGAGATTTCAGTAGATGGACTATCCATACCAGAGGAGGAAAGAACAGCATATGAATGGCTTCAAGAGAAGGAGAAACCTGAGAATTTAAAAGTAGTTGTCAACATGTATAGCGGCCCAAAGATTGTGGAGAACTAATGTTGTCTTGTCACCTAACATCTTCCTGTTCCTATGATCTCTTGTGCGGTCAAATGATATTCCTGTGAATCATTTGTCTCATTCTATCCCATTTGATGCCACCCTTTTGTCCTCTAGTGAACCTTGGTCTATCTTTATACCTTTTTTAGTATTTTTATTTTCTTCTGCATGGAACATGAGGCACTTAATTGGTGCTGTTTTGAACCTACAGTTAGTTATTATGTTCATACAAAAAACAGCAAAAGACAAAGGTGACGGCTTACACTGGAAGATAGTATCAAACTGAAGGTGCATATTGCATAGAAATGAACTGTTTTTTTTTGTTTTTAAAGAGGTGCTCGGTTTGTAGAAGGATTTATTTAATTTAATTAGTTTGATGCAAAAAAAAAAAAACGGTGCATTTAGTGAACTGGATTGGTGTATAGCATTGATTTTAAACTGAACTACTAATTGAGTGCGGTTAAATAACGATTGCATTGAAAATTATATATTTTAAAATTTATCATTTTTTTTATCCGAAGAAATAAAAAACAGGTCAGTGAGTTAAATTCTCTTGATATTTTAAAATTTACCATTAAACAATAAAACAGGATTATTGATAGTATCCAGTGAAAAAACAAGTTAGACACCTTGAGGATTTGAGAGTACTTTAGATTAATGTTTTAAAACTCGACTCAGCTTGACCAGAAAATCGAACCTACAATTGATTCAGTTTTTTTATTCGATTGGATGTGCTAATGAACCCGTGTTAATGTTTGCAAAATCGGTACTAAACCAGATAGAATTGGTGTAACTATCTACGTTCGAGCTTTTGGCATTTTACCAACATCAATAGAGAATAAGGAACAAAAGAGATTCTTTTCTTTTCATTTTATTCATTTTAAAATATACATCTTACTAAATAATTTTAAAATACAATTAGATATTAACATTTTGTATCCTATTTTTTAAAAAATTATGACGATATCGATAAAATAATATAAAAATTTGATAAATGCAATTTATTAGTATCTATTTAAAAACTATATTTTTTTAGGCTACTGACGGTCATTTTTTGAAGATTTGTAGAATCGTCTAAAATTAATAATTTTTAATGATATAATATTTATCCGATACTTTTGATGGTTTAAAATAGTCAGAAAATGATATAACTAATAGGGTTAAAAATACTGCCAAAATGTAATGGGTATTAGCATATCAGTATTATGACAAATAACCACAAAATATTTGTTACAACAATTGTTAAATACATAAGAAATAGCTTCTATCAAGTTTTTATAATGTTTTATTATTATTGTCGATCATGAAATAACAATATAGGATGCAATTTATCAATATCTAATCGTATATGAAAATAATTAAATTAAATGTATATTTCTAAATGAATGCAATAAAAAGGAAAAATGTATCTTCTATTCTTTTTTTTTCTTGACACTGGTACAATGCCCAAAAAACTGTATATATCTTTATTCCTTATAAATTACTTGTTTTTTTTTAATAGGAGGTCATAATTTATGTAGGGATACAATAACAAATATCAATTGCGCACTACCATAAGGGGTGATGGGCCATGAATTTGATAGATCCTCGAAGCACATTGTGAACACAAATTAATATCGGGAACACATTTGATAGATCCTCAAAGGCTGATGTAGGTTAGGTTATAGACTTGGTCGAATGGTCTAACTTATTTTTATTCCTAGCTGTGATGCTCACAAGTTTCATCCAAGCAATAAGATGAGGATAATCTTTGTGATTCTCTCAAATTTTGAATTTAGTTTCAGTAATCATATAAGTAATTTAATTTCAAGGAAAAAATAGATATACCTTCATTTTGGCACTGTACCAATGTCAATAGAGAATGAGGAAAAAACATATGTTTCCTTTTTTACTGTATTCATAAAGAATACATACATCTTATTAAATATTTTTCAAATTCAGTTAAATATTAATATTTTGCATCTTTTTATTTTATTTTAATTCTGACAATAGGGATACGATATTATAAAAATTTGAAAAATGCAATTTATTATAATATATTTAACAACAGTATTTGTTTTGGGCTAGTGATTTTTTTTCTTCAAAAAATTATATTTTCAGATGAATTTTTTAGAAACTAATTTAATATTTACCTAATATTTTTTGATGATTTGAAACAACTAGAGAAGATTAATCAGTACGGTTACAGAATTTGACAAAAAGTAATCGAATTTAGTATATCAGTATTGTGACAAAGTGCCACAAAATATTTGATACATAATAAATTACATTTATCAGGTTTTCATAGTGTTTTAATATTATATATATTGTCATGAAACATAACTATATATATAGGATGCAATATACCAATAGCTAATCGTATTTGAAAAGAATTTAATTAGATACATAATTCTAAATGAATACAATAAAAAGAAAGGTGTGTCTTCTATTCCTCTTTCAATCTTGTCACTGGTTATATGCCAAAAAGAAGGTATATCTCTTCCTTGCTTTTGTTTTCTTTGACAACGTACAAGTTTATTATTTAGAAGGATTGGTTAAGAGAGGCCTTTCATTTAATCAACACCATAATATTTGAAAAAAAATAATCAACGAACTTCTTTGTTTTATTAATTTAAGAATATTATAGTAATTCTACCATTCAATTAAAAATTATTTTTTCTCTCATCTTTCGCTAAAATTAAATTTTCCAACACTCTCTTTCTTCTCTCACCAACATTAAATCTACCATTAAATTAATTAAAAAAGAAAGAGAGTTTGAATAATTTAATGTTAGTGAATAATATGGGGAGTAAAAATAAAAAATAAAAATACCATTACCTTGGAGAAAAAAAAATTAGTATGCACGTTGTGAAACAAATGAGAGGATCTGCATGTTGGAGAAAAAAGGAGACAACAAACATATGAATGAATATAAAAACAAAAATAATAAAATTTTGATTTATTTAAAAAAAGATAAGCAGGAAATTTCATAAATGCATTAAGAATAAAAAAGAAATAAAATATAAAAACTAGAAACTAACATTTTTAAAAATGTTATTTCAAATAATATTTTTAAAAAATATTAAAAACTACTAAAAAAAATTTAGTAAACAACCAAATGAAATTTTCAACTAGTAAAAAAAACTAGAAGTTAACTGAATAAAAGAAAGGAACTCATTGAATAATTTAATGGTTTTGAGACCATGAGAGCTAGAGAAGAAGAGAATTGGAAAATTTAAAGCGGGTGACTGAAGAGGAAAAATTAATTTTTAAATTGAATGATAGATTATTATAATATTCCTAAGGTAAACTTAATAAAAGAAAGGAACTCATTGATTTTTTCCCAAAGATTATGATGTTGGTTACTAATACATATATATATATAATCCATTTACCCTAGGTGTAAATTTAAAATCTTATACCAAATCTGAATCATTAGAACAAATTAATCCTACGGCCTCTAATATTTTTGTTAAAAATATTTAAAAAATTGAACACATGATTGACTAAATCTTTCTCTTCATTCTTTTCCCCCACCAAAATGACAAAATTTCTTAAGCCCGTATAACAATCCCAATTATTGTGACTGCTGGAACAATTGTTTGAAGCGTGAAAGACAATCCCAATTTCAAAACATAACCATAGGTTGTGACCGAAAATACCAAAATGGGAGGGCTGAGGGGGATCTTTTAGATGAATTTCATAACATAATAATTTGAAGGAAGAAAAATCCAGAATAAACTAGGATGATTGAGTTCCAATTGATTTTATAATTTGGTAAAAGGGTACAGAGTTGATTTAATTGAATTGTCTAACAACATCTCATTGGTTGGAAAATTTTGGGCAATTACATAAAAGGGTATGTCAATCACGTTTTAAGCCAATCGATTCACATAAAGTGATAAATTTTTTAAGCTAGATTGATCCGTGTAATTAAATTTTTTATGTTAATCATATGTCTAAGCTTTTTTTTCTCGTTGTTGTTTTTCTTATTTCTTTTTGGTACAACGTTTTTGATTGATTTCACGTTAATTGCTTGAAGCCAATTGAAATTATTCAATTACTCTTTCAATTGATTCAATATTCAGCATTGTTGCACAAGCTTCAAAATTGAATGAAATTAGGGATAAAGAAAAGAATTTTCAAAAAGCTGAATGTAGATATGATAAAATAAAAAAAGTCAGTTACTTACTCAAGTTTTCTTTTTTAATTTTAAACCAAACAGTTTTAACAGTTAGATTAATTAATTTCAACATACGAGATTTGGTGTAAGTCATTAAATCTGATTTTATATATATATATATATATATATATATATATATATATATATATATATATGCACAATGATTAACAAACACATAAACTAATATTTGTTGTGTAAGATCGTTACGTACCTTCTTGTCCTAGGTGTCATGGAATTGATTTGGTTCTATCCAAAAAAATTTATTCCAGATAGTTATGCTCACAAGTTCTCTCCAAATGAAAAGAGGTATATAGGTGATATTTGTGATTCCCTTTCACATTGAATTCAACTTTTGCAAACATATAAGTAATTTACGAGAAGCAATCTTCTTGGCCTTGTAGAAATGGCAAGAGAAAGAAAGACAGAATATACACTTTTTTTTTCACTCTATTCATTAGGAAAATATATGTTATTAAATAATTTTCAAATATAGTAAAATATTAATATTTTATATCCAATATTTTTTAATTTTTTTGTGACTGAATAAAATATTATAAAAACACGATAAATACAATTTTTTATTTATCTAAAAATTGTTGCACAAATATTTATTTGTCTTTGAAACAAAAACTGATTTTTGTTATTTGACTTAATTATAATGTCTTATAATGAATTTATTATGGTTTAATTTATAATATGAGAAGATATATAATGCATTTACTTTTGTGAAATAATACATTGTATTTGTTGGATTTTCAAGATGTTTTATTCATATTAATTGTCTATGAATAAAAATATAAGATGCAAAATATCAATACCATACCTAATCGTATTTGAAAAGTATTTAATAAGACGGTATATTATTCAAATGAATACAGTGAAAGTAAAAAGTGTATCTTCTGTCCTCTTTATCTCTTGACATTGGTACAAAGTCAAAAAGAAGGTACATCTTTTTCTTGCTCGTAAATTACTTATGTTCATTGATCAATACCAGTGATCTTTGGTTAGACCAATAAGAATCAAAACTAAGTGAAACTGGGATTATATCAAAATTATGTACCAGTTGTTCCAGAAAATCCGTTGATACTTCACTTCTGTCCTTATTTCATCAGTAACCTACACAAAAAAATACAGAAATTAGTATGAAAAAAAATAAAGGAAGAAGAAAAGGAAACAACTTGCTTTATAAAATAATTTATGAAGCAAAAGAAACAAATAGACCGAAAGGAATTGAATATGCTAACTGGATGGCCATTTAGAGTATCTACTAAAATTAAGAGTATAGGATGCAAGAAATTAGTCATCTTCCTATGAAGTTTGCTAAACCTGTGTATGCTTATATTAGTGGGGTTCCAAATTTGTTCTGATTGATTTCATTTGTGTAATGTTTATGCTGTGGAAGCTAAAACTTGTTACTTAATCTTTAATTAACTTTTAGAACAAAGTGTTGCAAATTCCTTCTTTCCAGTGATGGCATAAGAAATTGAAAATTGATGTAATTGAACAACTTCAACCCAAGAAAGGAAAACAATAAATAAAAAAATTGGAGAAGTTAGCAACCAACTGGAGGATTGTTTCAATTCATAAGGGGACAAATATTTTTATAATAAGAGAACTCGTTTCAATTCATGCTCCAAATCATTTTTAAAGTGGTAGTTGGGCAAAGGAATTGAAGGTGGATGAACATTGGATTAAGCATGATGATAACTAGAATAAGAAGGCTCTTCAAGCGCAAATGGAGCATATATAGGAACATAACATATCAAACAGGGATAAAAGATATACATCCAACTCAGTATATCACAACACAACAGATACAAAAATCAAGTTATAAATTAGACCGAATTGAAAATTGTACAATTGCTCGTCTCAGGTGTAGACATAGAAAATAGTTTAAATATAAATTACATAATCAATCAAATGGTACATGCGTGCTAATAAATCTTCATAATTTCAGACAACAAGAATTTGAGAAACATTTACAAATGCAGATGATCAAGTTACCCAATTAATTCTCTCAAGGTATACAATCATCGTACATATTATATGCTAACGAGTCACATAGTCACAATATACAACAAAATCTTCTTCTTGGGAAAAATCTGTAAACATGTCGAATTTCCAATTTGAGAATGTTCTGCCAAATTGAAATTAGACGAATATAGATTATAGGCATAACAAATACGTAGAATACACATAAATTTGAATGTCTATAGTCTTTACTCACCAACAAATTTATCTAAAAATAATTATCATATCAGCTTCAAGGAAAAAAAAGCATCATGCCTTGCCACTATGCCATGATATAAAATAATCCCCAAAGAAAATATAATAACCAATTGTAGGATTTGTATACCTCATTTCACATCAAAGTGGAAAAGAAAAAAGAACTCGTGCAAACTACCCAGGCCCCCTCTAATAGTGTTGTTAAATGGCGGCACCATGAGAGAATGGTGTATGTGGCAGGTATTTTGCCTACCACCATAGACATTTTGTGAAGGAAGGACTGCTATGGCTGCAACATAGGCTGCAATGACATGTTTATATAGCGGAATTAAGTATAGCAACCTAAAGACCCAATAGCAAATAACATAAGGCAGAATCAATAGTCACCATACAAATGTAACACAGACTTGTCCATATACATATGCATAAGAAACAAGCCAAAAAGGTGTTATTAAAGTCCTCATACCTGATCTGCAATAGTGTATGAACGAGTTGGAAAGAAATTGGTGATAAAATCAGTATTGAAGCACTCAATCTACGCCACCGGCCAACACCAAAAACAATTTTGCTCAAGTAAAACAAAACATCCACATAAAATTTACAATTATTAATTCTTTATATATAAAAAAACTTCAAGGAATAGTTTCAAAGATGTAATAGATAAGAGTTCAAAATGAAATGAAATTGAAGTGAAAGCAAAGGGCAAAGTGATTAAATACCAATGGGAAGGAAACATGGAAAAGTTAAGATTGGTGATAAACAGAAGAGGCTTATATAAAAAAAAATTAAAAAATTCTAGAAACGTGAGATCTAACTAAGCAGGTGAATTTAGGGGTGGATCTGGTGAAAGCAGATCCACAAAATCCATGAGCAATGCGCACCTCCACATTTCCTCACCACACTTTGCCTCTTTCCGGCGCTGAAGGGATAGGTAGGATATGCGGGTTAGGGTTTTTGACAAAGCTTCAATGGGTCCTTTTATAGAAGAATTATGAACCGCCGCAAACTTAAGGGTTGGTGGTTTTTAATGAGCCGCCATGTACAAGCATCCAATTGTAGCTAGGGTTTCATTGAAAGTTTTTGGTTTCTAATGGTTTTAATGTTTTTTTTTTATGTGAATACATATTTATTAATCATGATACATTTATTTATTTACATTTATTGTGTTAGTTATTAAAAATAACAAAAGTCAAAACAGAAAATTATTTTTACAATTAAATTTCTTTTGAATATGTTCATTCATTTATTACATTTAATATTTTTAATTTTTAAATATTAATATTATATGAAAAATAAAATAAAATATTTTTATTGTTTAAAACAAAACAAAATAGTATTGTTTAAATATTTTTTTCCAATCTAAAATTTATTGTTTAATTTAATGGGTTATTTAAAAGTATTTATTATTAGAATTAATGTATTTTATTTTTAGCAATCATTTAATGTATTTTTTTTTTCAAATGGATGAATATTTTTGGTAATTACACTTTATTGTTTGATGAATCATTGAAAAGTCTTCATATTTACTAATCATGATACATTTATTTATTTACATTTATTGTGTTAGTTATTAAAAATAACAAAAGTCAAAACAGAAAATTATTTTTACAATTAAATTTCTTTTGAATATGTTCATTCATTTATTACATTTAATATTTTTAATTTTTAAATATTAATATTATATGAAAAATAAAATAAAATATTTTTATTGTTTAAAACAAAACAAAATAGTATTGTTTGAATATTTTTTCCAATCTAAAATTTATTGTTTAATTTAATGGGTTATTTAAAATTATTTATTATTAGAATTAATGTATTTTATTTTTAGCAATCATTTAATGTATTTTTTTTTCAAATGGATGAATATTTTTGGTAATTACACTTTATTGTTTGATGAATCATTGAAAAGTATTCATTATGATAGGTAATAATATCCAAGATAAAGAGTTGCATTCGAGAAAAAAATAATTTCAAAATAAATATCTATTTTTAATGTAATATTAATTATTTTTTATTCATACTTTTAATAAATATCACTTTAGTTTTTAATATAATATTGATATTATTATCTTTCATCTATTTAATAAAATTAGTTTTATAAAACTATCAATACTTTTTATTTATTTATTAACTTTTCTTAATTTATGTAAAAACAACCTAAGAATCACACTTATTTTGGAACATATGAAATACTATCTTCAAATGGAGTATATTCTATTTTTAGCATTAAACTATTTAGTGATAATGAAATTCAATAATTGAAAAGTCTTCAAAAAATTGTATTTGACATTTTTCAAAAAATGCTTGACCTTGACTGTTGACATTAAAAATATTTTAAATATTATAATACTAATAAAAATATTTAAAATTATATTTGAAAAGTTATTAATCTAATATATGTTGCAATATTTTAAATGCGCAAACTTTAAATATTAAAGTACTAATAAAAGTATCTACTACCCATATGGTGTGGTAAAAGTGGACAAGTAGCTTTTGTCCTTTTAAGCACTAATAAAAATATTTACTACTCATATGGTATGGTACAAGTAAGTTGTGTCCTTTTAACCACATGTGAGATTTGACACATGATTATGATTATGTATATATGTGAATAGAGCAATACATTTAAGGAGATAAGTTTATCCTTAACCGATATTTTTTTTGAATAATTAATTTCATGATTTTAATTGTGAGAATATCTTATTATTAGAAAAAATAAAATAAAGAATTACTCATTTATTTTAAATATGTTGATGTAATGCTTAACTTAATTACGGCTCATTTTGTGTTCTATTACATATTTAATCGCGTGTTTTTTGTTCTTGAGTATTATATATATCCAATAAACATTAACAATTTTTACATATTTTTTGTACTCATTATCTCTATTTTTTTCCTTCTTGTATTTACATTCAATATAAAAGGTCCTGCTCAAGACACAGGCAAATGGACTAATATTAAAATACAAAGTTTAATCTATTTAATTTAATACTGTTAAAGTAAATTACACTCCCATCTAGATGAGACTATTATATTGTTCTCTCTTCTCATAAGTTAAAATATATAATAAATTACATTACTCTCCCCTAGAGATGCGAGTATTATATTGTTATTTTCCTCTTATATCAAAATATAAAGTTTAGTTCATTTAATTTAATATTACCGTTAGTTTTTTTTAAAAGATTTTCAAATATATTTTAAATATTTGTTTTATTCTATTTTAGTTATATATATATATATATATATATATATATATATATATATATATAATTTTTTAATTTGATTACGTTAAAATATATTCTATGAAAATAATAATTAAAAATCAATATTTTTAGATATATAATTAAATGTAGTATAATTCATACTAGTTTACTTAAAATAATAATTGATGATATAAATTTTATATATATATATATATGTGTGTGTGTGTGTGTATTGCTTTATTTATCAATTTATTAAAATATATGCAACTGAATATATTAATTTATTGTAAGTATGTGTTTATTTAATACTATAACGTAAAACTATAGTAATATTTCTGTTGTTTTTATAGCTTCTTATAACTCCTTTTCTCTTTATTAAATAATGAAGCCAAGCACATAAATTCATCAAATATGAATTTATCATGAGGATCTCTAAACAATAAAACAAACTCTAAAATGTAATTTTTGTCTCCTTATTTTTTTAAATTTTTGATTTTAGTTTTCTATTAATTGAGATATTTTGTTCTTATTTTTAGAAATTCACAATTTTAGTCTCTTTTATTTTTTTAATTGGGGTATTTTTTCCCAATTTTTTTTAAATCTGTTATTTTAGTTCCTCTTTTTATTTTCATATTTGAGTGTGAACTTTTTTTTTATTTCTAATAAATTAAACTTGTTAGCAATTAAATAATTTTAAAAAATATTTATTATTTGAATAATAAATAGACATGTATCGGTTAATGTTTATAAAGTATATAAATTAATATTTAAAATTGGATACAAAGATTAAAATTGTAGGTTTTTTTGAAAGTGAAAGATTAAATATTTTAATTAAAAAATGAAAGAATAAAATCCTAAAATTATTAAAAGTGAGAATTAAATGTCTCAATTAAAATTAGGAAGATTAAAATCATAAATTTTAAAAAATAAGGGGATAAAAATTAGAAATAGCAACATCATGCTAGCAGAAACAAAGCTCTGAGTTGTCTTCAAGTTTCGCCCACACCAACAGAAAAAAAAAAAAACTAACACTTACCTCCTAGCTTCCACATCTCCAAAATTCTCTATCCTCACACTATTTGAAATAATCAACATGAGTAATGCTATATCCTCCTACTAAATCATCTTACAAATCCTCATATTACCTCTAATAGTAAGTATTGAATAAAAAATAAATACAAGGATAGTAGGAAAAATTGTATAAGAGGATAGTGTGGGAGGATTTATAATTATTCAGTCAACATTACTAATTGAAAATTCTAGGGTTCATAGTTTGTGATTAAGCGTTGAAGAGGTAGAAGATCTCCAACCTGCTACTCTCCTCCACAAAAACATGATGATGAACTATTCATTTCCCTCTGTACGAGATCAACAACGAGACTAGCTAGAGCTACACCAAACACCTGCGATCACGCCTGCATGACAACCTTCTTTGACAAAGGTAGTTTGAAAATTCTAGGGTTCATAGTTCGTGATTTAGCGTTTCCTAATTTGTTCTTTTAAAAATGGTTATGCATATCAATTTAATGATATGGCAATCCCTCGTTAAAAAAAATACTAATTGACTCATTAAACGTGAATGTCTATTTGCCATGTACGCAATGGCACTAATGATGTTAATTAGCATGTTGGATGAACAATAAAATGTTTTATTTTATTTTGAAGGACTGAAGTAGAACAAAGTTTTTTTGGAGACTAAATTCGAATTTAAAAAATTTAGAAGAACAAAAAATAGAATTTATCCAGTAAATATTATATAAGAGTTAGTTGATCGTGTTAGTTTTGCATTCTTAAAAAAATGTTTAGCAGCATCAAGTTAAAGTCTACAATTTATGGTGAAATTTTTTCCAAAACAGTTTCAAAGTCGAAATTTATTTGGAATTAAATTTGTCCAATAAACATTATATAAGAGTTAATTGATTGTGTTAGTTTTGCAGCATCAAGTTCAAGCATCGAATAAGTCTTGCAACAGAGGGATTAGGCTTACTTTTTGGCCTATTATAAGGTAATAATTAACAATTACTTAGAGTAGTTGAAAAGGTGCAATAGTACATGGTAACCCTTTGACAAGTAATAGTGGTGACCGTTGGGTTTGAACAAGACCGATTCTATAAAATAAAATAAAAAATTAAAACTGCACAGTGGAAATGGTAAAACAGTTGATACATAAGTGAATATTACTTGACCTCCAATCTGAAGAACCTACACAGCTCGAAGAGGCGCCTTAATATCCTATATATGCCTATATGGTAGAAATATTAAGGTGTCAAAATATGTATGACCCTTTGTCATAGTTCGGAATTTCACACACAAGCTCCCAATGCCTGAAGCCAGTAACAAATATTATACTAGTGTAATTATGTTTGGTTGCCAACTAGAATTGGGGAATGTAATTTAAGTTATTTAATCTAATCAAGCCTTAAAAAACCCATTGAAGTACGTTACTTAATGGCTAACCGATGCATTCCTGTATGAATGTATGCATTCACACCATGGATTAATTAATTAATTATCACATTACCATTATATGTTTTATAATCCAACTATCTCATCTAAATTATTTTAAATATGTTTCAGACAACATTTTAATAATGATAATATTTAGTTTGATGTTTTCTTTATGTTTTTCCTACTTTTATTATATCACATCACCTGTATATATCTGTCATTTTCTGACATTTGGTATCTAAATATATTGAAGGGTAATACGCAACACTCAGATCCCGAGACACACACTTTGGGACTACTCGCAGTTCTAAAAGGATCAAGTTAGTCAAATGTAACCGTGACAGTAATTAAGGACCGAAAATTCAATTTAATTTAGCAATTGTGCTGACCCCTTGTTTGTTGCGCGACCTTTGAAAACTTGGTAAGTTATTTCTTCATATTGTATGATCAGGCTTTGAATGAGCATATTTTATGCCCAATAAATTACATTTATTAATAAAAAGTTTTTTTTTATATGAAAGTAAGTAATTAACATTGGAAAATCATTTTAAGCAAAAAAAAAAAACATTTTGTTTGAGGCATAAATAATAAGTATTTTTAAATTCCCATTTATTTTTATACTAATAATGAAGTGGTATTCAATCAACTACAACTGAAATAATGTAAAATGGTCCCTAAATATATAGTATAGTAACAGATTTTTAGAATATAATATAGATATAATAAATATTAGAGTTTTTGTAGGCATGCATTACAATAATGTCATTATAGAAGTTTTTTACTTTTTTAATCAATTAAAAATAATTATTATAAAAACCAATTACCCTACCATTTATATAGTGTATGTATTCTAAATATTAATCCAATTTAGATGAAATAACTCTTAAACATATTCCCTCGGTTCTAAAATAAGAGAAAAAAATTATCATAAAATAAATATAATATTTAACTTTTTTACGTAATTATTTTTTTTATCAATATTCCTAATAAATGTTATTTTTATTTTTTTCTAATATTAATATTATTTTCTTTTATTTATTAAATAAGATTAATTTTGTAGAATTACTATTCTTTTTTATCTATTTATAAAATTTTCTTGTACAAAACATTCTAACCTAAAATAACATTTATTTTGGGACAAAAAGAGAGTATATAATAACTGTACCTAGCAAATTATTTATTTCCTAATAATAAACATTTGAACAATTTCAGAAGGACATGGAAAAGATGAATACAATAACTACTATTAATTGTATAATCAACTTGTACACAAATGATAGTATAAAATATTTTAATTATCCATCGTTACAATGCATTCACAGGAAGCAGCAGGTCAATGGCACAGTAGGTGGACAGAAGAGCAATAGTTAACAACCATGCAGCGTGTGGACCGCGTAATAAGGCTACAGTCTACACCATTGACAAAGATTCAGAGGTCCTCTCACTCGCTGCCAGGGCTAATAACTGGTTTATTCCATGTTGCAACTTTGACCACATACCCCATGTGACATACGTCCTCTCATGAGTACCAAGCTTCAACCATCAAATTAAGTAATGCACAACTTGTGTGCCAAAATTCTCATTTTCAACCTCATTTATGACTCAGATTTGGGTGATCATATAATTAATTTAACCGTAATAATAATAATAAGTCCTACAAATATTATCTTACTACCAATTTGGTGTTGACATTTGAAGGGGGCTGGCTGCTTAATGGTAGCTAGAGAACTCTGGGATTTGTATTTGTTTAATTATATTTATACCGTGTCTAGCTCGTAGTTGATTGGTCTATAAGAGGGTATGTGTTGTATATATATATATGTGTGTGATATTGAGGGAGCTCTGATCTACCAGAGAAATAGTAATAATTGAGGCCATGTCAAAAATTTCTGGTCCTAGTGGTCCAGATGAGATAGAAGAGAAGAGAGTAACAAAGGTATACTCCTTGCCCTTCCCATTTAATTCTTTCCATGTGCATCCCATACTGTTTCTGAATAATTTTCTCTACCTTATATTCATGAATATATCTTTAATTAACAAGATATAGACAGCTTTCTAACTTTAATTGAATACTTTTTTCAGCGTGATATATCTTAGGATTTCTTTACATCACATCAATCAATCAATAAAATTTTTATTTACAGAATTTGATGAAAATATAGAAATATTTCTGTTCATGTAATGCAAATATTAAATAGACCAAGCAATAATTGAATTGTATGAACAAACCACACTGTAGTTTGGCATGAAGAATATGGAAGAGTGAAAAATAAAACAAAAACTTTTCCTATAATTTAAACTTATTCGTTGTCTTTGAAAGATAATTTTCTTGTGCTAGAGTCAGTGAGTAAAAATTTCAGGAATCAAATAGCTGATTATTGTTATTACTGTTTTGAAATCTAGGAAGAAAAAATCAAATCTGCTAAAACTGAGATGGGTGAGGTGAAGGAAGAAAATGAGAGATTGAAGATGATGCTGGAAAGAGTAGAAAAGGACTACCACTCCCTTCAACTCCGTTTCTTTGACATCCATCACGAAGATGTTTCAAAGAAGGGTTTAGCTGATTCTTCTACTTGCCATGATCATGAAACTGAAGAGCTTGTGTCACTTTGCCTTGGAAGGAGTCCAATGGTGCCTAAGAAGGAAGCAAGAATTGGAAACTCCAACAAACTAAAAGAAGATGTTGGACCCAACCTTACACTTGGATTAGACTCCAAACACCTTTTGTCAATGGAGGTTGTGTCTGATTTTAGTCCCATGAACAGCTCCGAACAACCAAAGGAAGCGGAAGAAGAGGTAACATTGTCAACAAATCAATCAGCAAAAGTGATAAATGTAAATGATGACATGTCAGATCAAATGCCAGCCAAGAGAGCCAGGGTATCTGTGAGAGCTAGATGTGATACTCCCACGGTTAGTATCAAAGAAGAACAATGACATCTTAATTTCGTTATAGAAAATGTTTTGTTTTTACTTTTTTTTATTGATAAATAATTATAATAATATTGCTTTGTTTTTTTTATAAGAAATTGTACATAAAATAAGTTTTGCAAACAGTAATAAAGTGAAATCAAAGCAATATTTTTCTTAGTAGTATTTATGAAAACAGCCAATCATGCATGTATATTTTTATTTTTGTATTTTAGGATATTTTAATGGATTATATATATATATATTGTCTAATATCTAGTGGTATGCCTTTCAAACAGATGAATGATGGATGCCAGTGGAGGAAATATGGACAGAAGATAGCAAAGAGGAATCCTTGTCCAAGGGCATACTATCGTTGCACAGTTGCACCAACTTGCCCAGTCAGGAGGCAGGTATATACGTATAGTTTAATTATATACTTTGTCATCAATTTAAATTATTTTTATGAATCAATTTTTTTTTTTTATCATCATATCATAAGATAACATGGTAAATTGGTGATTTCCTATTGAATATCTGTGTAAAAATAGAATATAAGTTAAACTAGAATATGCATTATTATTGTTGTATGTAGAAATTGAAGCAGTTGTTATTGAATATTAATACCCAAAATTTAATACATGAATGACTTCAGGTGCAAAGGTGTGCTGAGGACTTGTCCATCTTAATCACCACATATGAAGGAACTCATAACCACCCTCTTCCAGTTTCAGCCACAGCCATGGCTTCAACCACTTCAGCTGCTGCTTCCATGCTGTTGTCAGGTTCTTCAACATCTCACCACCCAACAAACCACAATTCTGCATCTTTTGGAAATGCTCCTACCACACTACAAAGTGGTCTGAGTTTCAGTCACCAGTTTGATGAATCAAGAACCAAACAAGTTTTCTCACCCCCAAACCATGCTTCACTACACATGTTCCCAACAATCACTCTAGACATGACTTATTCAGCTTCTAATTCCTCCTCATTAACTCAATTCCATCATCGCTTACCTTCAACAATGGCATCAATTTCAAACTTAAAATTTTCTCCAGCTAGTCTCAGCTGTTCACAAGATAATAACTTCATACCCTCCATTTGGAGTAAGGGGGGTGACACTACAACACCACCAATAATTGACAAAATCCCCACTAGGCCAGTTATCAAGGGAAATCCATATTTCCAAGAAAATTTCTACCAACAAAGCATAACAAACCAAACTCCTTTCAAAGAAGCTTTGGCAGAAACAATAACCAAAGCAATCAGCACAGACCCGAGTCTTCGTTCAGTAATAGCTGCTGCAGTTTCATCAATAGTGGGGAATGGATCAAACAGTGGGAACCAAGAAGGAGCAGAGAATGTTCTTGGTTCAGGGTTGAACTTAAAACTTGGGGATCATCTTCAATTGGCTTCATCCAATCCCTTGAACCAAAATGGGAAAGGGTGCTTAACAGGCTACTTCAAAAGTTTGTCCTCTAAGAATTCCGAGGCAGGAAACTTCATTTTTCTCCAACCACCATTGCCATTTTCTTTCTCCAAGAGTGGCACAAATCAGCTCAACCATTATGTTCCAGAAATGAACACACATCATTAGCTTTCTCTTCCTCTTTGACGTGGCTAAGGTTGAAGATCCTATTATTTCATGTCAAAATATATAGGACCCCACAAATAATAGATTTAGAACAAAAAGAACCGCTAAGCTAGCTATAAATTAATGTTGTCTCCCCCTACAATCTAGTTATTCAATTCCATTTTTGTAACACTCGAGCAACTGCTCAGTGTCTATAGAGTATAGACAATCTATTACAGAAATTACTACAAAAGCCTAGTACTATAAATTTGATGCTTCAGATTGCTGTAAAATCAACGGACTATACAACGCAGTTTGCAAGGCATACATGCATGCCTATTTTCATTTTTTTTTTCAATTTAGTTTTTTATTTTTGAAAGACCAATCGAAAATATTATTAATAACAGAAGGCCACGAAATGTGACCCAACAGGGACAACCACATAATATACAACGAAGAGTATGTCAAAACGAAATGCAGATTCTACCTATAACATAAATCTGCACCAAACATATCAGATATAAACCATCCTAAAAGAACAAATACTCCGAAGAAAGTAACCCAAAACTGGCACATCATAAAGAGGCCAGCAAAGTATCCAAAGGGTACGTTAGTACACCAACTAGCAAACGAAAGTACTGGAGAAGCAGGACCCCGGTGTTTGAGCCAAATCCAAGAAATGTGCTGTGTATGCGAAAGAGCAGTAGAAATATCAGGTACAGCTCCATGGAAAACTATTCTATTACGATGCAACCATAGACACCAACACGTAGCATGCTATATCAAGTGCCTAAAGTGTATTTAGTCCTTATATATGGATGATTGAAGGATTAAATTGGGACTAAATCCACTTTTTTTTTTTTTAAGTATAGAGGCTAAATTGATTGATTTGAAACTAGGATTAAGGGTACAAGGTTTTAAAACATATTTTACGATGTATATTTCTCTCACCGTGCAACATCTTCGTGACTTTCCCTCATTTCCTCCACAATCCTTTACCTATTTTTATTTTGCCAGAATGCTATCATTCATCTTTGATAGAAACGGAATAGACATATTTATTATGTATAAATTTAAATGAATAACATGGACCGAGTATTATAATTGTTTATGTTAGTTAAGTTTTTTAGGTAGAGATCACATTTTTCTGCAAGCTACATCAGGAAATTTCAAAACCTGATGTTTTCGTCATGAAAATTGTCTTATATTGGTAGAGATTAGCAGGTATCACCGTCATAGATGTTTACGTGAAGAAAAAAGGAATATTGACAAAACCAGTTAATGCCTTGTACTTCTCAAAAGCTAAAGAAAGAAAAGATTGAATTGGAAATCAATAAGTAGATTCTATTCATTGTTATCCTGATAAATTGCACCAAATATTATATCATTTAATATTTTTTATTAAAAGCTTTATCTTAAAATCTACGCTTATATAGATTATATTTATAATATTATATATTAATAATACATCCAAATTGACCAGTTTGTCATGTGTTGAGAGGTTTTCATTGGATTGCTGAAAAAAAGGTTTTCATTGGATTCGTTATTAGCCTGGATGGTAGACACTTGTAAGCGCGCGTTGCCCCTGGACCCTGGTTGTATATTTCACTTCTCTAAACCATTTTTTTATTCAGAGTATATATCTTGAACTAAATTTTCATTGCATTCACTTTTGATTATTAAAAAAAATCAAAATTCACATACTTTTAAAATATATACAAATGAAAACTCTTTGATTATATATTTTTAATTATTTAATTTTAATAAAATTTGACACAAATAATTAAGATACATAATTATAATTCAACAATTATAGATGAATACAAAAATTACATTACATATATATAAATATATAATTATTTGGTAATTAGTATTAGTATAACTTACAACTGAGTAATTTAACCACTTCTTTTACATATACCATATAGTTGCATTTCTTGCGTATGACATTTTGTTTCTTCAGATAAGAAAAGTAAACAAAGATGAATTAATTCCGATAATAAAGTCCAAATGCCACGAAATTATTTTTAAAACAGGAAGTAAAACAGTTTTTATAATATATTTTTTCTCTTTATTTTATATCCCATGCCGAATTTAATATTTCTCTTTACTAACTTCTTATCTCTTTTTTAATCTAATAATATAAATAATTGTGAAAAAAGAGTTGTCTATGCGTGAAGATAATGTTACAATTATTTTAATAAACGTTAAAATCAAAGTCAACGATTTCGGGATCTGACTTTCCTCATCCATATGCGTGGGCCATTTTTCTTTCCCAAATAATCGAGTCTCGTTTAGTTTTCCATATATATATATATATATATATCTTGCTAGTTGCCACACTCTCTTCAGGATCCATTTCCAAGCCACAGCCAAAAATACAACATGCGCTTAGTTCTTTGTTTATTGTTGTTTTGTGTTCATGCAGTAGTAGTCCATGTGGCAAGGCCACATGTATGATATTCATTTTTCTCTATGTCGTTAATTCCCAATATTGTATATATAGTTTCAAGGAGACCTCATCATGAATTAAAATTAATCTAAGTTTCTATTTCATTGATTTCTTGATTTTAGGTCTTGGACAACAATCACAAGACTGGTTAAACCAGGGTGGAGATTTGTACAGCCGAAGATATGCTTACAAAGAGCGTAAGATCAACCCCGAAACAGCACCAAACCTACGTTTGAAGTGGAAATTCAATGCAGGCAAAGATATCACTGCAACACCAGCCATATATAATGGCACCCTTTATTTTCCAAGCTGGAATGGTAACATCTATGCGGTTAAAGAAGGCAATGGATCGCTTGTTTCGAAGCAGGACTTGCAGAATCTGACAGGACTAAATGCAACTGGCTTTGTTCGATCTCAATGTAAATTGGACTGTGTCAAGGACAACTCCCACTGTTGCTGGGGATTTATTGATTGTTAGAGTCTATGATCCTTCTGTTGTTATTGCTGTCAAAAGAACAAGTGGTGAGCTTGTGAGGAAGACCACTTTGGATAACCATCCTGCAGCACTTATCACTGTCTGGGACATATTACATCGGGTCAGTGTACGTACTACTTCACATCTATATTCAAACTTAGGTTCTTATCTAATTTATGTATTCAAACTCTCACCACCCACAACAACTTATGTGTTTGGTTATATACTAATTGCTTTTTTACACAATACACGAATTAAGAAACTTGTCGTCTATTTGGTAGAAAGAAAAAATAATAATAATGAATAAGATGGGTGGAAATAGAACTTAAAAGGTGAATGAAAATAGGTAAAAAAATAAGTGATTGATTGAATCAAAATACAGAAAACCGACCAAAGATTTTTTTTTTTCTATTTCAACGTTGTACATCACCTATACCTTATTTTATATCAAGTATATTTTTTTTTCTTTTCACAAATTCATTAAAAGATACATGATTTTGTGTGCTTATGGTATATTAAAAACTATCTTTCTCATTTCTTGCTTCCTCACCCTAATAAAAAAAATAATATCTGACCAAAAATACTAATTAAAAATATTTTTTAGTGATTTCATTTTTAATTAAAACAATCAGGATGGAACAAGTGATTTCAATGTTTAGATGTTATGTGTATAAAGTAATTAACATCCTCAATTTATTCTTGTTTTATATTGTCGCATTTTCAACATTCTTTTTGCATATTGACAATTTTGACAGTTTGACCAGAGTACAATAATTTCTAGACAAATCAGTTTCTATTTAAGGAACTTCTTCGAGGGAAAGATACAAGAAAGGAAACATTATTTCACACACAGCTTCCCTTACGATTTTGATTGGATTAAAAGTGAAATAAAGAGAGAGATAAAAAAAAATAGAAAGGAAAGAAATACAAAAGAAAAAGATTCATTATTTGGATGAATATAGTTAAAAAAAAATAGAAAAAATAATTTCTCTCTATTTAATTATTTAGACAAATGAAAGAATGTGTCGAAATAAATAAATATACATCATGTAATTTTTATAATAATTTAAAATAAATAGATTTAACTTAAATAAACTTAAGATTTTAAATATATTATATAAATTTAATTTTCATAACATGCTATATTATATTTTCTCTTATTTCTTTATGTAACACTTTATACTTTGTACAATTCAGGTATAAATAGAATTTCTCATCTATTTTTTTTATAAAAAAAACACTCTTTCTTCAATATACTATGACATCAATAAGTTTTGAACATTAAACTTCATGCATATTACTGAAATCTTTACCATTAGAGGGAGGGACCCTAATGGATTTTTTGATATATATCCCTCCTGGCTATAGCATCTTCAATTTGAGCACTTAAATTTTTTATGCTTAAGTTTACTATAAAAGGAGAAGATAGTAAGAGAACTACCATTGATTAATCACCCTGATCAACTCTGTGAAGGATGTTTACTTGATAAGCAATTTAGAACAAGTTTTTTAAAGGAGTCAAACTCAAGTGCTAAGAAGCCACTGGAGCTAATACATTCCGACGACTGTGGGCCAATCAAGCCAAGGTAAAAATAACTATTTCCTCTTTTTCATTGATGATTTTTCAAGAAAAAACACTTAATGGGCATAGTAATCATATTAAATTGTCAATCATTTATAAAATGATCATTTTTAAACATTTAAAATGATCACTTTAAACCCACTAGAGAGGAAAATTTATAACTAGCTAGAGTAATAGTTTCTGTTTTACGGATCCATTTTATATTTTTTACGTGTTTGATAATCACGTTATTTTGAACAGAGTTATTTTCCAAAAGTTTTTGTGAAAGGCTAATAATAAATAATTATTTTTTAAAATACAACTAATGCAAACAGTCAAACACACGCTCATTAACCACGTAAGTTCTTAGGCACCACACAGAAAGCAAAGAGCGTGGCTCCACTGGTTAAGCTCAAAGCAGGATCCAGCGCAACACAGTATCCATGACCCACATACATGCACCCTTTGCTGATTGACATGCCTCCATAGACACTGCCCCCAGTTTTATAGGATCATAAATTTTCCCATTCTTGGGTACATTCATCAAAATCAAAGCTATATTTTAGTTTTCTTTTACCCAAAAAATTGTTGGAATAATAAATAATGACATGTTTGAGTTGGAGACAATAAACTACGCTAAATAAAACCAGGGTCATCCTGTAATTAAATGTATATGTTTGAAATTTCCCTACGATGAAATGGAAAAAAAAATCGATGAATGAAAAAAAAAGTCTTTTGCAGAATAAAATAACCGAAGGCATATAAACGGAGAGGAACAAAAAATCAGGAAAATAAGTTTTTCAGATTAATCAACTTGATTTGATATTTTCTATTCTTTGGATACCGTTCAAAACTAGACAAAGAAGAAAGGTCGAAAAAATAATATATTGACCGGGTAAGCTTCTTAAAAGTTGAACATGCTTAAAAAATGTATAAACTTTATTTTTTTGGCATTCAGCATTAGACTTTTTTCTTTTAGATATAGATCAATTGACTTTGAACTTCGTAAGCAACAGCGATTAATTACCTTGCCGAGACTTCACGGCAAACATCTCCATATTTAATAATCCCTGATTTGTTTGAAGCCTGGACGTCTTTTAGTGTGTAAAAAGTAATGCAATACATATAAAATTTCCCTGTGTATATCTTTAGCATTTCTCTAAAATTTATTATCGTAAGCATGTGATAAAATAATAATCATATGTTCATACATACAACTATATATACTGATATATCAAAGCGCTAGCGGAAAGTCTTAAACGTTACAAACTTACAATTACACACCTGTGGTGCATCTCTACCTTTCCAACATCATGGCGCGATTCGAGCAAATTACTTGTTTTATTATTTCCATGATTCTAATATGCCTACTAGCAAGTTCAGTATCCGAAGGTTCTGATGTAAGCTGTCATACTAACTTTAATTTGTTTCCTTCTATATTAACTCTTTGTTCAAATAAACTTCTCTATAAATGCCTATAAAAAACTGAATCAAAAGATAAAATACATTAAATTTGCTGTATAAGATAAAAGCAATTTTCACACTTAACTTTATAAAAGTTCTTTTTCATTTAACATCACAAAAAACTGAGTGGATCGATCGATCGTAAGTTGATTTTAATTACTTGAGAAGAAATTCACTGTATTTTCCTTTGCTCAGGATATTTATAGGAAAAATTATCCAATCATAACCTAATTTTGACCACTAACTACCTATGTGCTAAACTGAATTTACAATTGTTGAGTGGTTTTAGGACATATTCACCTCTACAGAAAAGACAGAAAATTGGTTAAACCATGGTGGGAATATATACAACAGAAGATATGCCAGCATGGAGCACAAGATCAGCGTTGAAACTGTTTCGAACCTAAGTTTGAAGTGGAAGTTCTATGCTGGGAAAGACATAACTGCAACTCCAGCTATTTTCGATGGCACACTCTACTTTCCATGTTGGAATGGGGATATTTTCGCAGTAAGAGCAAAAGATGGGTCGCTGGTGTGGAAGCAGAACTTGGGGAATTTAACGGGGCTAAGTGCAACGGGGTTTGTGGCAGGTGTTAACTGGACAGTGGCTAGGGCAACACCAACAATAGCAGAGGTTGACCTTCTGATTTTTGGAATATATGGTCCTGCAGTTGTTATTGCTGTGAAAAGATCAACAGGAGACTTAGTTTGGCAGACACCTTTGGACAGCCATAACTCCAGTGTTGTCACCATGTCTGGAACTTACTACAAAGGGTAAGTATTTCCTTTTAACCTTGAATTAGTATAACGTGTTAAATACACTAAAATAAAATATGCTGGTAATATCTAATAAATATCTGAATTTTATATTTATTTTTTAATAAAATATTTTTTTTTCTCATAAAATATTTTTTTTACTTAATATTTTTTTAATTAGGTTCAATAAATTAATTAATTTTATATTTAATTCATGATAATTTTTTTTATTTTTTATTAGTCTTTTTTTAAAAACTAATAACAACTAAAAGAAAATTATTAAAAAACAAACACAAAATTTTAATATTTATTAGAAATCAAAAACATATTTTAGTCAATTATTTATTTGTTTAATTAAAGTTCATCGGGGGCTAAAGTAATATTTTTGGCTTTAGAGGGTGGTGAAAAAGAAATAACAATGCTTTTTAATAATAAAAACAAAATTTGTTAATTTTACAAAGACTAGAAACAGTTGTTTCAAATTTTAGAGGGATTAAAAAATAAAGCAAAGTTTTTAAAGACAAAAATCAAAATCATTCGGGACTAGAAACATACCAGGCCAACATACTTTGTGTGAATGCTCGTATATATAGTGGGTGAATGCTAATATAAATTAATTTGGTTGGGACTCGATTTATTCATTCGAATAATAGTTTTTTCCATTCAAATAGTAAGGCCATAAGTTAATTAATTAGCATCAATTAATTCAGATAATTTGCAACACGTGCAAGTATATTGGATTTTTTTTTTTCATTTTTATTTTAAGCTAATTAGTATAACCCCGTGTTATTTTAACATCTTGCTGCCAAAAAAAAAAACTGAGTCATATCTTTTTGACCAATTTAAAAATAAATTGGATTTCTGAAACCATATATTGGCCTTTTTTTCTTTCGTTTTTCCTTTACTTTAAGCCACCACTGTGCTACACTAAAACCCTATGGCCACCTTTATGTTTACTTCTTTTTTCAATTCTAATAGGCAACCTTAGTGTGAGTGGATTTCTGTAAACAATTTATTGCCTTTTAGTAAATATCTCATAAATACAAAAAAATATATCATGTCTTTGATCTTTATTAATTGAAGAATTAAAATTATATCGTTTGTGGTTACAAGTATAGAACCTATTTAAATAATTTATATATTGACAAATATTAATTCACTATAAATTATATAAATTAAAAATGAACATCTATATGTAGAATATTCACCAGCTAAAATCTTGGTATATAAGTATAACCACATACACACATAAATTAATCACCTTAAAAAAATTAATGTACAAATATGGTTTACTCTGAAGTTCCATTTATACAGGGCTTATTATGTTGGGGCATCTTCACTAGAAGAACTCACTACCGAAGAATGTTGCACCTTTCGGGGAAGCTTCTCAAAGCTAGATATTCAATCTGGTGTCATTTTGTGGCAAACCTTCATGCTGCCTGATAATCATGGACAAAGAGGAGAATATGCTGGAGCAGCTGTATGGGGAAGTAGCCCTTCTATTGATGCATCAAGGAATCATATATACATTGCCACTGGAAACTTGTATTCTGCCCCTTTGGACATACTTGAATGTCAAGAAAGAGAGAATAATGTAACACAACCCACTCACCCCGATGAGTGTGTTGAACCAGACAATCACTCTGATTCAATCCTTGCACTTGACTTGGACGATGGAAAAATCAAATGGTACCGCCAACTGGGAGGATATGATGTGTGGTTCCTTTCATGCAACAATTTGTCAACACCTAATTGTCCACCTGGTCCTAACCCTGATGCTGATTTTGGGGAGGCACCAATGATGCTCACAATTGATGTAAATGGAACAAAACAAGATACTGTTGTTGCTGTACAAAAGAGTGGTTTTGCTTGGGCTTTGCACCGCGACAACGGCAATCTCATCTGGTCTACGGTAACAGTTTTAATAATATCATTATAATTTTCCCAATATCTAATATATTGGGAGCAAGATCCATTTGCGGGTTCATTGTTTTGTGCTATACTCTTCATGATAGTTTAATATAACACCAGGGTGTAGCGTGTGATTAGTAAAGAAAGATGTATAGTAGAGTCATCATATATAGCTTTAAAAAAATGCAGTTTAATTTATATTAGGAATGTAATAGTTTTATAATGATTGAAATTAGAAAAAATCTTAATACATTTCCATTAGTAAAGTCCTTGAAATAACTATATAATTCTTAAAGAGCATTAATAACACATTCTCCGCTATTAATTAAATAAGAAGTTGAATTTACAAAACTTTATCATTTTCAATAAATTCTTATCAATAGTACATAAAATATTATAAAAAAAATATGTCGTGTGAGAATGTGTTGCAATTTTTTTTTTTTTTTGGAAAACAAAGGTATGTATTAATGAGGTTTAAGAAGGATTACAAAAGCTCCAGTACAAGATGTACACACAGAACAAAAAGAGCGGAATAATGAGGTTTAAGAATGTGTTGCTATTGCTAACTTTCCCAGGCACTCCATTCACATGTATATATAGCAATATGAACTATTTATAGGCTTGATACACTCATTGGCTTCTAGCAATTACATCCACATAAGTTTTTTTTAGCAGATGAATTAGTTTAGCAATTTACTCAGCTCTAGCCTATAATGGTTTTCTAGAAACTTTAATGGAAAAGCCAACTCTAGAACTTACTTTTACATTTTAGAATAATGCAGCAATATGTCGTGTGTACTGAAAACTTTCATTTGTATAGGAAGCTGGGCCTGGTGGGCTAGCAGGAGGTGGAACTTGGGGAGCAGCAACTGACAAAGAAAGGGTCTACACCAACATCGCTAATTCGGATGGCCAGAACTTCACTCTTAAACCATCCAACAAGACTACAACCAGTGGAGGGTGGGTAGCAATGGAAGCAAGTAGTGGCAAGATTTTGTGGTCCATAGCCAACCCTAGTAATGCCACTGCTAATGGTCCTGTTACTGTAGCTAACGGCGTTGTCTTTGCAGGATCCACAAATCAAAAAGGGCCTATTTACGCAATTAACGGCAAGACTGGTAAAATTGAATGGTCTTATGAGACTGGATCGACAGTGTATGGTGGCATGTCAGTCAGTGATGGGTGTATATATTTTGGAAATGGATATAAGATAGGTGTTGGATTAAACCTTGGAAATTTCACTGCTGGAACTTCGCTTTTTGCTTTTTGTGTCTAAGGAAAGTTCTATGGCTAGTGATAGAAATAGAGAAGCAAGATCATGATCATTTATATCATGTTTTATGGCTTTTATTTTGTGAATAAGATGGAAAGCATTATTAAGAAATTGGAGTACTGGACCAACATATATTGTGTAACATTTTGTCTGAATCTTACTGAAATATATACTAGCTGTTGTATGTTTAGATAGTAAATAAGACTTACAATCATCACTTGGATTGCTTTTGTGCTCTTGTTCAATATTTGAATTCGCATTTTTACTATACATAGCTAGCTATCTTCAAACATGATATTACTGGGTAGTAAATATTATGGTATCAGTGGATCAAAATCCTCTATCCCATTCTCTTGTCTACTTCCATGTTCCCCTAATTATAAATTGTCACGCCAATTAAAGACTATGTTACTTTTCCCTCATGTTTAACAGAAGATTAAAATCGTCAACACTTCCCCCAAATACTACAAAATCCCCGATCGAATACATATGCAGTCACATAAAACCGTAGATCAGGGATTATCAAAGTTTGGACATATTTAATTCTACCCAATAGATTGGCGAAGTTGACTTCGCATATATATATGATTAAGTAGCTAGCCTTTACATAAACAACATCCTCACGATTTCTACAGGTGACAGTTATTCATTTCTTTTCCTAATCGACTTCTATATTAAATGCATTGAACTAGGTTTTCTAATATCTAATTTTTTTAGTTTAATGATTATTTATTGTAAATATAAAAGTTTTTACATTATTAGCCAATAAAAGTAAAAATATGTTGGATGTGTTATCTTTGTTAAGTCTGATTCTGATCTTAATTAAAAATATATAGCATCAGTTTGACTTATTTATCTGTTAAGGACTTAATTCATTTTCACTCCTATCAATAATTAGAAATCATGTTAAATATAATTTTAAAGATAATTATGATTAAAGTTAATAAATTTAATATATGTATATATATGATAGTATAAAAAAAATATTTTTTATTTTATAACTTTTAATATCTTTAAACAACAATAATAAGTATTTTAAGAAAAATATGTTAAAAATTGTTGCAATATAACACTCTTTTTTCCTCCTAATAAATATATGCTAGACAAGTAAAATTAGTTATTCACTCTCTAGCTCGGGAGTTTAGATTGCTTGTTAGACCACATATATTTAATAACATTCTTGATTGTATTCTTGCTATTATTATTAATGAAATGTTATGAACCTTCCAGTAAAAATAAATTAAATAACCTTCTACATTTACTTCTTTCTGGGTTTTTTAACTATTATTTTGAACTCATTTTTTGTATATTTCTCTTTTTTAATTAAAATATCACATCGCCAAAATATTGTTTTAAACATAATATTTTTTCTTGTTAAATTTTTTTCCTGAAGTATTACTTTTTAATTAGAAGAACCATAGAATAAAATATAGAAACGAGAACAATGATTTAGTTATTATATATAAATGATAATTCCTACCATGATCAAAATTGACATTTCTAAATGATGAAAGCACAAAAGTCAACTAAAAGCAAAGCATTGACTTTTCATTATATGACTATTTAAGTACTTTACAATTTCGTATATCATTAATTTTCAACGATTCTTTGGATATCGTGGAATTACATTTAATTTATTGGGATGTGGTTTCTAGAAAAGTATTACTAGTACATAACGAATTATTCTTAAATTAACTAACTAATAAAATTATATCATTTTTTTAAATACAGAAATTACAAACTAATAAAAGTTTATAAAAATTAAAACAAAAAATTATCATAGGTTTTAAAGCTAAACAGATATTTAGCATTTTTTTTATCGAATGTAATGGTGCACCAACTTGTTCTTGCTGGCTTCGTAGTCAAGTTGTTAGTGACGTAACCTGGATATATAGATCAAGTATAAAATTAATTGGATCTATCGACCAGGTTAGCTAACTTTACTGATCAGCCATATTAATTAATTTCTATAAATATTAGTTATTTGGTATATTTAGGAGCCTCAATTATCAATCCAACTATCATGTTTATTATCTTTTTGTCGTACGACAACAAGTTTTAAATTTAGGATTTTGTACAAATTACCCAAAGTTTTCAACCATTATGCCAAAACTTGTAGGTTTCTAAATTATTAGTTTGATATATTAATAATGAAGAATAGTGGTATTTTACGTAAGAAATTATCCAAATAGAACTGATAATAAGGAGTAGAGACAAACGCTTTCCATTATTAATCGTATTAAAATCCAGAAATTAATCAAGTTATTCATCTTGGAATGACGTAATTAATGCAAATATTCTTTACACTGAAGTTCCATTTGTGTAGGGCTTATTATGTTGGGACATCTTCACAAGAAGAAGGCCTCCCACCTGAAGAACGTTGCACCTTTCGTGGAAGCTTCTCAAAGCTAAACATTCAAGCTGGTGGCATTTTGTGGCAAACCTACATGATCCCTGATAATCATGGACAAAAAGGAGAATATTCTGGAGCGGCTGTGTGGAGAATTAGCCCTCCCATTGATGCATCAAGGAACCATATATACATTGCCACTGGAAACTTGTATACTGCCCCTTTTGACATACTTGAATGTCAAGAAAGAGAGAATAATGTGACACAACCAACTCATCCTGATGAGTGTGTTGAGTCAGACAATCACTCCAATTCAATTGTGGCGCTTGACTTGGACGATGGAAGTATCAAATGGTACCACCCATTGGGAGGATTTGGTGTGTGGTTTGTTTCATGCCTCAATTTGTCAACAATACCTAGTATTAATTGTCCACCTTGTCCTAGCCCAGATGCTGATTTTGGGGAGGCACCAATGATGCTCACAATTCATGTCAATGGAACAAGATGTTGTTGCTGTGCAGAAGAGTGGTTTTGCTTGGGCTTTGCACCGTGACGACGACAAGCTCATTTGGCCTACGGTAACATTTAAAGAATGAAGAATACCATTATGACTTATGAGAAACATGCTAGTCATAAAGTTTTTAATTACTTTTTTTTAAAACACTTTCTACTATAAGTGCATATTTTACTTAATTGCATTTCCTTCAAATTTCAATTATACCAGAGTTGAATCTTTCAAGCAGCGTAATTATAGAATTTGTTCTTCCTGTCAATATTTTTATTAAATATTTAATTGACTTTATTGATGATGTCACACTTAATAACAAATTCATGACTTGATAACTAACATGTTGTCTAACTTAATTACATTTTGAGTCTTCATAATTGCAATCGTGAGCATACGTATAATTAAACTACATTAGCATATTTGTAAGATAAGATGTTGATGGTCACATTATCATTAGTGTCATGTGATACAAACATATTTTTTGTTAAAAATTTAGCAAAAATTGACTGAGGGACAAAAGTTGTACAATTATAATATTTAAGATATCTAATTTGTATAGTTTGAATATGAGGATCAAAATAATCCAATTAAGATATTTAAGAGGCCAAAAGTATAATTAATAAGTCTTGATATTTATTAGAAATCACAAAGTAGTGTTTTACTTTCTATTTAACAACCCTTTCTTAGAATTTTATATAAAGTTGACCAACTAGTAAAAAAATATTAGAAATAATATATTGTTAACATTTTTTTATTTATCTTTCCTATCTTTATAGAGATAAATGTATAAATAAGATAGATAATATAATGTGATATGAAAAAAAAAAAGAGATAAAAATGGTAAGAGTATTGAGAGGTCACTCTTAGACCATCCAACGAGACTACAACTAGTGGAGGGTGGGTGGCAATGGAAGCATGTAGTGGAAAGATCTTGTGGTACACAGCTAACCCTAGCTAGTAATGCCAAAGCTAATGGTCCTATTACTGTAGCTAATGACATTGTCTTTGTAGGATCCACAAATCAAAAAGGACCTATTTATGCAATTAACGGTAAGACTGGTAAAATTGAATGGTCATATGAGACTGGATCGACTGTGTATGGTGACATGCCCGTCAGTGATGGGTGTATATATTTAGGAAATGGATATAAGATAGGCAATGGAGTGTTTCTTGGAAATGTTTTTGCTGGAACTTCACTTTTTGCCTTGTGTCTAAGCAAAATTCTATGGATAGTTGATACAACTGATACTGATGATCGCACAACAGACACAGGGGTACAACTAGCAGACGTAAAACAAGCAGAAACATAGTGCAAATAGCAAGCAGAATTAAGAGGAAGATTGTAAGGCCTGCTGGATTACATTTGAGGAATCCTGATCTTAAAGGAATGATGCTACAGGATTTGATTTGATGTTGAGGAATTACATTTGAGGAATCCTGATCTTAAAGGAATGATGCTACAGGATTTGATTTGATGTTGAGGAATGAGAAGACAAGAATAACTAATTTTGATATTCTATAGCACAAAATGATAAATTCTGTTATGTAGAATTTCAGTATATAAATACTACCTATTATGTAATAACAACGTCAATAGGAATGAAATTAGCAATTATCTCTCATTCTCTTCTCTTTTAATTTCTTTCCTCTCGAGGTACTGGTTTCTCGAAAATCAGATTATCTTGACACTCTGTATCTAACCATAGTGATGGAAATAAGAAGCATGATGATATCATATATCATGTTTTATGGTTTTTATTCGTGAATAAGATGGGCACAACAAGCACTACTATGAAACTGGAGTGCTGGACCCACATATAGTTTGTAATTCGTATGTCAATCTTATTGAAATGCATATAATCTGTTGTATGTCTGGATATTAAATTAGACTTATGATGCGGTAGCTTTTGTATAATCTCTAAATTCACATTAGTATACAAACTAGCTATCTTGAAACATGATATTGCTGGGAAATTAGGGTATCAATAACTTGTCTTAAAAAATTCTAGCCTGAAACTATTTTCATGCTAATGCCCGGTTTAATTTGTGGCAACATTTCAGTGCTTAGCTTATTTGCGGAATTCATTATTATCTACAGAATATTGTAAATTGGAAGGCACAGAGATTCTCTCGATGTATAGATCCGATGATCTGGTTTAAGTTTATTGAACAGCAAATCAGCAATTGATTATGGGCAAGTTAAACGAACAAGATTTCTCTATGATTGTCTGATTCAATGCAACTATAAATCTAATTAATATAGTCTTATTATTCAGCTTATTTATTTTATTCTATTCTCTTTGTCGGACATAGATCTAGATGCCAATTTATATATTAATAGCTCGTTATGGCTCATGACTAATCCATCAATCTTGGATGACTATTGTTAAGATATTGCAGATCAGTTAGAATACATCTAGCATCGTGGTTTGTTCTGGCATACAAATTCAAGCAGGGAATAGCATTTTTGTTATGCTTGATGTTATATATATCTTTCTGATGCTACTTTGCTTGCTACCATAATTTATATTTATGTCAACAAGCCACGATTATGGCTAATATGTTATATTTATGCTAATGGCTTGATGATAAATATAACTTATTTTTAGGAAGTTATAAACTCCGCTAATGTTCTTCTATTCGGTCTCAAGTCCAAATTAAGGAAGAAGCTTGTATTAGACCCTCAACAATAAACGTAAAACTCGTCATTATACCTAACATAGATCATTCGTGACTGATTAACAGGATTAGGCTTTGTTGTTATTGTAAGAAGTTATAATTTCTAACTTATACGTCATAGATAGATAGAGTAGAGTATTTAGATATTTATCATACCATATAATTTTTTTGTGTGTAGCCCAATATTTATGTCCTTAAACTGAAGCCCAACTCAAGCATTGTAATGCAAGAAATTTGTAAATGTACCTCCCTTATATAATTTTGTTTGTCTTTCTCAAATTATCCTTTTCCAAAACTAAATTCTATTTAACACTTCCAAAAATTACTTTTTTGAAGGTGTTTTAATGTTTTTCGGAAAACTACTTTCCAGAAGTGTTATAACACTTTCCAAATTTACCTACAAGAAGCAAAAATAGGATTTGCATGGAATTGCCCTCAGAGAGGCAAATCAGAACTTCCCAAACATCTTCGTCTTGGAGTCGAGTATCCTCAACACTTTCATAAAGCACTTCTCCTCATTTTTAGTTCCCCCTATGAACCCCTCCCCTTATGCACCCCTTTGTTACGAATTTTCTACCAACACCACCATTATGTTTTGATGTTCTTCTTCATTGTCGACACTTGCATAATTGAATATGCTCACATATGTTATCACAACGATGGAGGGATTCATCGAAGGTGGAGGTAGTGGGGGGAAGGGGACTTCGTATCTCTCTTAGCAAATCCAGACAAATCATATTTTTGCTTCCGGAAAGTAAATTTCTGAAAGCCCTATAACACTTTCAAAAAAGCATTTTTCAGAAAACATTTAATACTTTTAAAATTTAGTTTTATAAAAGTGTTAAAATACTTTTCGAAAAGAGGTAATTTTTTAGGAAAAAAATAAAATTACATAAGGAAGGTGCATTTAGCTGGCAAAAAAGAAAGGTGCAATTAGCCGTTTCATGTTATGCATTTCTTAAAGAATGGGCCAAGCAACTCTCAAGCTCAAGGTTATTATATCGTGCACCTCATTATATTGTATCCTTCACCTCCCATTACATGTACATTCAAGTCCATTCTAAAATATAATTTTTCATTCCAGAATGCAATAAGAGATGTCTGATGCAATAATGCGAGTGCAAGATATAAATGTCCAAGCTCAAACTATAATCAACTATGTTCTAGACTTTCTTCCTGTACACATCATATAAATCAACACTTCTTTTATAATCCAGAAAGCCCAATCGAAAAAGTAAATTAAATTACATTTTGAATTAAGATTTTCAAAATATATAAAGAGTGTTAGTTAAGTTTTATTAGGTACAGAAAACTTCAGCCCATGTATGTTCTAAATTTGGAAGCAAGTTTTAGCCCTTCCTTCCTTCTTTCTTTGTTTTCTTTTCTTGGTCAAAGGTTTTAGCCTAGCCTTAAAACCTACATACTAGTATGGACCTAAAAAGCCGAAAAACTACATATATTTAGGTTTGCAGAAATTATTCATTAATTATTGAAATAGAAACAAAAAATTCGCAAACTTTACCAAGACTGTTCAGGATCTGTCTTGTTTTGTTAACCCTGTCCATTTTGAAGTTAATTTTGACGAGTTTCTGTATTATAAATTAAACTCTCGGGATTATAATACTTCGAGTTAGCTCAACTTAATTAGAGTTTCATATATATATAATCGTATTTTTTAACTTTATATTAGTAGTATTTTATATAATATAATATTATATTTGTATTAATAATACTTGTGTTAAAATATACATTATAAAATATATCACGATTTTAATTTATGATTTAATTATATAAAATATTAAAATTCATTTATTATGTGAAAAAATTAAATTGACTCGGTTAAATTACACACGTTATCAAGTTTTGTTTGGGTTGGAGTTTAAACAAGTAATTTTACCATCATTTTGAATAAAGTAAATATCAAACTTAACATATCTCAACAAAGACCTCCAAACTCCGTAAATTGAAAAGCTTACCCACGTCACCAAGTTGTGTCATGCAGTAATGAGAAATTTCTAAACATTTTTTGCCTGAAAAAATATTTACCTTATTTTCTGACAATTTGTTTTATTTTCACGTAGAATATCTCAAAAACAATATTTTATTTTCATTTCAGTTTTCTTCTTATCATTTTTTACAAAGGAAAAAATAACATGATATGCTGATAATAAATTTATAAATACAAAAATACCTCTGAAACTAACTTCAAGTTGTAGTTGGTCAAGTGGAGGAAGAGAAAAATTCACACGACATGTTGTAAGTTTCAGTCTTTACTCGTCTTTTGAAGGTGAGATAATATAAGTTTTTTCTAAAAATATTTTGAATTGGAAACTTTTCTTATCATAAAACTGGGACCCCATTGGTCTATTTCTTTTGTTCTTCTAAATTGTGTTCTTAAAAGAAGTAAAAAATACTAGTAAAACCTTGAACATATAAATTTCTTGACTTAGGGATGACATGAAGACAAACAAGTACCTCCCACGGGTCCACATAACGTGCAGAGTCCAGTTCGGCCCAACTTTGCCTAAAGCTGGAAATAGTTAATTAATTGTGTGCTTTGTTACACTCTTACCCACTGCCTTTCACCATTCCCATTTACCCCTTCATTATTGCTTCCTCCTATCCCTTTATATAAACCATTATTTAGCTAGCTTTAGGACATAGCAAATTCCAGTGCAAGAAAAAATGACCAAGATCTTCTTTGTATTGCTGTTATGTCTGATCATAGCAGCTTCTTCTGGGTTTGTGAATTGCTTTGATGTTGAAAAGAAGGAAAAGATTGGAATATTTGAGCTCAATAAAGGTGACCTTTCTTTGAAGGTCACCAACTGGGGTGCTTCAATTTTGTCCCTGGTGATTCCTGATAAGAATGGTATGCTTCTTCAAAACTTCAAATGCTGATTCCTTTAATTACCTTCAAATTTGATTCCCTTATATATTTGGCTTCTTTCACTGTGATTTCTTTTCAGGAAAGTTGAGTGATGTTGTTCTTGGATATGATTCTGTTAAGGATTACACTGTGAGTCTACTCTCTACTTCTTCCCCCAAAACATTATGTTGCATGAATTTGTTGATTACTGTGTTTGCAGACTTTCCTACCTTATGTGTTTTTTTTTCTTGTGCAAAGCTAGAATATCCTCGTTGTTCAACAACTTGGATTTATTCAAACATGTGATAGCTATTAATATATATTTAGGTTTCAAACAAATGAAAGGCCAAGATTTGGAGTATAGATTGTCGTTTGCTAACAATTTCCTTCTAATGATCTATTGACTCCTAGGCATCACTTGCCTCGATATCCACTCATTATTATTAATATTACTATTATTTATCCTGAAATATACGATCTTAGGTCTTAGGTCCTAGATTAAATTTTATTAATTAGTGACATTAAAATACTGTTGTGATAATCAGAATTCATCTGGCGAACTATTTTGATATGGTTTTAAAAGTGAATTTAACGACAAATATTGGTATATCTTTGAGGAAAAAAAGTGTCCATTTATTCTTTCTGTTTACTTTGATAGTCTCATTTTGTTATTTATTTAAGGCTATTTATATTTTTATATGAATGCGATAAGGACAGCTTTCACGTTTATGTCAGTTCATTGAAAAAAGGGTCCACATTTAAGTTAAACTTTGAAGGTTTCGCTTTATAATTCTCAATGTCCCTTTCGTAATTGTCTCCACTTTGATATTCTCTATTCATGATATACTTGCTAGGCTACATATAAAAACCTATTGCTTTCTACTATCCAATACTTTTTTTATTCTAAAATATTTGTTGTTTTAAGATTATACGTACATAATTTTTTTTTAAAAAATATTCTTTTCAAAAATTTAATTAAATGAATATAAATTCGTTTAATTTTAATTTACTAAGGTCTTATTTTTAAAATTGTAAAAATAAATTAAAATTTTACATGTAAAGATTATTTTTAAAGGGATTTGGCTTCTCTTGCATATCTGTTATTAGCTATTTTATAACCTTAAAACAAAAACATATAATTAATGATGAGTAGATGTGGTTTTTTTCTGATCAGTGAAGTATGTGGAGGATAGAACTGAGGAAATCACATCCTGCACATTAGAATTAACGGACTTGTGCAATCCCCGGGAATATTGGGGTTGCAAATGCAATGATGTCCTTCGTATAATCTCTATGAAGTATTGGGGTTGCAATGATGTCCTTCGTAAAGATATAATCATTGGATGCAATAACAATGAAAATAAAAAAAATTTCTTTTTCTTTGTGTTACTTTTTGCTAAAATATTTGATGTCTAGTAAAGATATTTTTAAATTATAATTGTATATTAATTTCTCTCTAAACATAAAAATTTTAAAGAATAAATTTCTTTTTCAATAATTTTTATACATTTAATTAAGAGTTAAATTATGTTAAATATGTTTAAATAACAAAAGTATTTATCATTTATATTTTATTATGAAATTGTATATGATATATATATATATATATATATATATATATATATATATATATATATATTTAATTTTATGTAATTAAACTTCATAATATATAACTATTTCATGCACTTAAACTTCATATATATATATATATATATATATATATATTATATATATATATATATTTCCATTCTTTTGGTCGAAAAATTGATATTGAAAAATTATTTTTAAATTATTTAAATAATAAATAAAAAGACAATGGAACACATTCGAAGACTCCAAAGATGATTATTCTTTTGACAAATTGTAGAAAGGACTCACTATACATGCGGTAGGTGAAGTGCCCCTAATTGATGATAATGTTGGGAAACAGATGGGCAGAAGTCACGTGATGCATGTGTGGCATTAAGCATTTCACAATAACATATCCAACCATTTAAGCCTTGAGGGTACTATTATTAAAAGTTACATTGGGAAGGTTTTTTTTTCTTTTTTCTTTTGCTAAAATTACATGGCGGAAGTTGGACTTTGGAGGAAGGAATGCCTATTAATATTTATATGTGTGGAGTGTTAACAATATAGGAGTTTTTTTTAATATATATTTCTTATTATTGATTAAGATTTATTGCAAACTATAAAAATATAATAAATTTTATTGAATAAAAATAAAATCTACAGAATTTTATAATTTTAATATATTTCCATCAATATTAAAAAAATGTTTTAAAGGACAAATTTTTAACATTTTTTATACATATAAAGAGAAATATCAGGGACATATCTTTTTTATTTTTCAGAAAAAGTGATAGAAAGAGGAGACATCTCTAAAATTACTAGACAAGGAAAAAAAGACATGAGAAAATTACCAACAAAGACTCGCATAAAATATTATTGTATAAGCCTAAACCACAAATACTCAATTATAATTACTCAATTGGGTCCTAGGTATCTAAGAGATTTCTTAGAGAGAGTGACGCACTAAGTGAGAAAAGTGACGTCGAGAGAGATTTAAACGGACACAAATAAAAAATGTGGGAATTCCCATCATATCCAAAAGATTAGGTTGCGAGGTTTTAAAAGTATAATTACTTTTGGATCTTACTAAACATCTTTAAAATCTTTCAAAACATTTTTAGTATGCTTGGAAAGAGGATTTTTTTTTAAACAAAAAACAAGGATAATGATATTTTTTATTTAATTGAAAAAAAGGAAAAAGAAAAAGTTAAATTATAGATATGACAATTCATTTTTCTTTTCTTTATTTTCTTTTCAATTCAATATTTTTTTTCTCTCTTCACCCTACAAAGTTTGCTCTTTTTGTTGGTATCTAACATCTCAGATGTAGTGCATAATGTAACCAGTTATTGCATGCCAAACTATTTGCAGAATGATACAACATATTTTGGAGCAACTGTTGGCCGGGTTGCTAACAGAATTGGAGGAGCTCAGTTTACTCTAAATGGAATCCATTACAAATTAGTTGCTAATGAAGGAAACAATACACTTCATGGTATGTTAACCATAAGTAAATCCTTAGCAAAGAATTTATACCATAGTTGTATTGTCCATTTAGCACTACATCTCATATAGAATGCACTCATAGTCCTTTGCCTGTCCTACTAATTAGGTGGAGCCAGAGGATTTAGTGATGTTCTTTGGAAAGTGAAAAGGTATCAAAAAGAAGGTCCAAGTCCCAGCATTACCTTCAGTTACCACAGTATTGATGGTGAACAAGGTAAACAATTTCATTATTTCCATTGCTTCTAAAGTGAACAACTAATTTTTTAAGGGTAAATTAAGTAATCTCAATTGTTAGTGATAAAAAACAATTATTAAGAAAATCTAACTCAGTTGATTAAACAGTGTGTATGAGTTGTTGTAAGACAGACAAAAATAAATAAATAAAAACCAACCGATGATATTAAGTGTACATGTATAACAAATCATGAATGTCTTGAAATATCAATAGTTGATTTTCTCATTAACTACTAAAAGTACTTTATCTTTGCTATATTTAAAGATAGAAGTCAATTTCTTAGACTTTGATACCTTCAATAATTTCTGACAAAGAAATAGAACTTATGACATGTATGTGACATTTTGGATGCTCCAATTGTTTCAGGATTCCCTGGTGATCTCCTAGTAACTGTGAGCTACATTCTAACTGGGAAAAACCAATTGGTTATACTTATGAAAGGAAAAACTCTAAACAAGCCAACACCAGTGAATTTGGCAAACCATGCTTACTGGAACCTAGGAGGCCACAACAGTGGCAACATCCTAAATGAAGTGGTGCAGATCTTTGGTTCCAAAATCACACCTGTGGACAGCAAACTCATTCCAACAGGCAAATTTGCTTCGGTGAAAGGAACAGCTTATGATTTCCTTAAGCCACAAACTGTTGGAAGCAGGATCAATCAATTGGCTGAAACCAAAGGCTATGACATCAACTATGTTCTTGATGGTGAGAAGGGCCAAAAGATCAAGCTAGCAGCTATAGTGCAGGATAAGAAATCAGGGAGAGTGTTGGAGTTGTTCACAAATGCTCCTGGTTTGCAGTTCTACACTGGTAACTATGTTAAGGATTTGAAGGGAAAAGGTGGATATGTGTACCAATCTCATTCAGGACTATGTTTGGAGTCTCAAGCCTTCCCTGATTCAGTGAATCAGCCTAATTTCCCTTCAACAATTGTGACACCAGAAAAGCCTTACAAGCATTATATGCTTTTTAAGTTTTCCACCAAAAATCCCTACATTAGTTCAAAGTGAGATAGGAGGAGTGAGCTTTCCCCCATTTTTAATGTGCCACGGTAAGTCAGTGTAGCATTTATAACTTTGGATTTCATCCAAACTTGGGGTCCTTTTAGAATGAATAATTAGAGTCCCATGGTTAGTCTCATAATTGGTGGCAGCTTCAGAACCTTTCAAGATGTTTCTCTAAACATGTTTTTGGTTTGGATTTGTTGCTTTTTATTGATATTTTGATTCTGTATTTCTAATGCAGAATTCTTTTTTGATACATATGTGAATTATATTTAATAATAAAATCCCTTCTCTTTTGGGTGGTAGGAAAACCAATCTTCTTTGTTTCTTGATGTTAATGCAATACGTTTTGGCCTACTTTTTTTCCACCACTTGTTCTTGAGAGCAAGTTCGTATTTCTTATTATTGTTAGAGCAATCTTGTCTCGTTTTGTTTATTACAGAAATTAATTAATTAATCCCCCGTTTCTCAATTAAAGCTTCATTTTTAGTCATTGAGAAAATTAAATATTTCCTTCTTTTAACAGTTGTCCTCAATTGTTTTTATTAAATAATTACATGCACAAAACTGGTGCATCTAAACCTCAAGAGACTAAGTTGTAATTAAGTGGTATATGTTTCATGGACTATAAAATCAATATCACAAAATAATTTGCATATTCTACGCCAATTAGGGGTGTAAATGAATCAAATAGAATTTGAAGTTTAGGTATGACTTATAAAAACAATTTGTATTGTTCAAACTTGACTTATTTATTTAAAAAATAATAGAATATTGGAATTCTTGTAAAAAAGAAAGAAAGAAACAATTATTTTCTTTAAAACCCCATTGGAATTCTTGTAAAAAAGAAAGAAAGAAACAATTATTTTCTTCAAAACCCCATTTACCAAATTTCTTGTTTTTTTTTTATTTTGTGAATGAATCTTATTTTTTTTCCCGATCAAGAAACAGCTAATCCATTGAGGCAGTCAAAGTTGGAGGCGAACATCTCGATCAGAAGAATGAGCTAGGCACCATGCGTTGCAATGGTTTATGGTTGCGATAGTTTAGGCAACTTATGCGTAAGCAATTAATGAAGCATAATATGGTTTTTATTTTTAATTAACTCTCAAACTCATTTAAAATAATAGCCAGGACCAATGGATCTAATTCAATTGGTGAGTGATATAAATTTTCGATGCTGTATTTAATTCTTACGGATAAAAAATAATAATAAATAGAATCATTAGATAATATTAAATGTGCAAAGTCTTCATCCTAATTCCTATTATGAATTAATATTTACTCCTGTATTAAAAATAAACTCATGAATCTATCAACATCTTCTTATTTAGTCAGAATGGACCTAAACATACTTTAAAACTTTTGGGTTGAAATATTATAGATTAAAAAAATGTGACTAAAGATAATAATAAGAGGTTTGAGACATTATGCATAGAATCATTCGTCTAAATCTCAATATGATCATTTTTCATAAAAAAAAATACAACTAAAAAAGAGATTCTATTAAAGATAATGAATTAGGTTATATATCAGATTAATCATAAATAATTCCTGAAGATAATTCACATCAATCTCATGATAACCAAAACAAATTAAAACTCATGTATCTATACTTAAGATGTTAAACCATGGGGATATATGCTAAATTGTTTGTGTATTGTACAGGCATTAATATCTTTTATCAGCGCGTAGGTCAATGATTAAAAGTCGTGTTGACCCGTATATTCTGGCTTCTAAAATCCTAATGACAACTTATGCGTAAAAAGTTGAGGATCAACCATAGATGTAAAAAAACAAAGCATCTTTTTATGGTATTGTTTGGCATGGCTTTGCCAATTCCTAATTATACGTTAGTAGGAGCTTTGTACTGTATACTTATTGTCTCTTGGACTTGTCTCAGCATTGCAACTGCAAATGGAATCACAGGGAACATTCCATATGGACTAGGTATCCTTTCTAAACTCACTTATCTTGACTTATCTTCTAATGACATAAAGGGAACTATCTCACGTAGGTTTATAGGTTTTCTTTTTCAGTTCTACGTGAGATTTCACCTCACATTTGTACTCCAACAGCCGCATCACCCCTTTCCCTTCTTGTTATTCCTCTCCTCACAGACCAAATAATATAGATTTGGATTTGGTAGTGATAATGAAGATTTTCCTTCCTCCCACTCCTTTGCTTGCTCTTCTATGCTCTGCTTATGTTTTCCACCGCTGTTGTAAGGCTGGGAATTGCATGTCTATTTCAAAAGAAACAAAGAATGGTGACATGTTTTCAATATGGAACTATGATGGTAAAATTGCATAGAAAGACATAATTGAAGCAACAGAGAATTTTGACATCATATACTGCATAGGAGCTGGTGGTTATGGCAGTGTCTACAAAGCACAGCTACCTAGTGGTAGAGTAGTGGCCTTGAAGAAACTTCAGAATTTATAAGCCACAGAAATCCGCAGGATTTTCAAGAATGAGGTAAGAATGTTGACAAAGATAAGGCATAGAAATATTGTGAAGCTCTATGAATTCTGCTTGCACAACAGATGCATGTTTCTGCTTTTGGAGTACATGGAGAGGGGAAGCTTGTATTGCATTCTCCGCGATGACATTGAAGCTGTGGAGTTGGATTGGACCAAGAGGGTCAACATTGTGAAAGGCATAGCACATAGCTTATCATACCTTCACCATGATTGCAAACCAGCAATTATTCATAGAGATGTAACAACAAAAAATGTTCTCTTGAATTTAGAAATGGAGGCTTGTCTCTCTGACTTTGGAATTGCAAGACTTCTAAACTCTGGTTCCTCCAATCGAACTGTACTTGATGGCACTAATTGATATATTGCACCAGGTAAGATTTTTATTTATGTTATGTGTCTGTAATGAGGAAAATTAATTTATTTCCATGATTTGTTATAATCATTAGCTTTCCTAGTTACTATAATCCTAATTATATGATCATTTTTTTTATAAGCTAATTATAAGATCAATTAGGAAAGCTAATGAATAGAACAAATCAATTTTTCTCATTAACCTGCTACTTCAGTTTCCATTATTCTCAAAATTGTGAGTTTTTCTTTATTTGGTTGGTTCCACTTTTGATGCAGAACTTGCCTATAGTGATTGCGTGACTCAGAAATGTGATGTCTACAGCTTTGGAGTGGTTGCACTTGAAATTATCATGTGAAAACATCCTGGAGAACTTGTTTCCTCGTTAAGATCTGCATCCTCACAAGGAATTCTCCTCAAAGATATATTAGACCCCCGATTAATATCCACCATCAATAAAAAATCTGCTCAGAGTTTAGCTCTTATAGCAACACTGGCCTTTGCATGTCTTCATTCTCAGCCAAGGCTTAGACCAACAATGCAGGTAATGTGTGATAAACTTCTCACGGGAAAGCCCCGATTAACCATACCATTTGAAGAAATTTCAATAAAGCAAATTGTAAATCAGGAATTGTAACTGATTTCTAGAACATCATGCTCTGAACATAAACAAAATGCATGGAAATTTTAAAAAATATATTTGTTGTTTTCTGTCTTTACTTTTACATTATTTGTTCCTTTCAGTTTCCTTTGTATTGTTTTTTCTTCTATTTCACTTCCGGGACAATGCTACATGTCAAGTGTGGGAAGGGGAGTTTATCCAAGCTACTTGCATACCCTATATGAGTGCTTGGTCTCCTTCTTCTGTTTGGCTATTTTCTCTGTTTTTCTTTAAAAAAATAATAATGAAGATTGATTTTTTCTCTGTTTTTCTTTTTAAAAAAATAATAATGAAGATTGATTTTGACAATTGAAGCTAAATAAAGCACTATTAACAAAAGTAGAAAATTATCATGATTTCTGGATTGAAAACCTTCTATTGAATTAGCCCCCTACATTGTGAGATTTGAGCTAAATTTTTAATATTGTTGTTAATTAATGTTGGAGTGTTGGAGACAAGAGGATAAGAAATGTGATGTACAAAATTTTTACAAAAGACTACATAATTAAAAATATAACAACTCTTGTACACTTTTTAGTTTGTGAAACAAACAAGAAATGATTACCAAGTGAGATCAGACAATAAGATTCTTCCAAACAAGAATAGGCCTAAACAGATCCAAAATAAGGTGGGCCTCGTGTATTGATCTTTCCAAACATACGACAAATATACTATAGACAAGCAATTACTTAAGGCGTTGATAAATCCGGAGAAATAATATGGTAAATTCTCCATATCTCTCTCTCTCTCTAATTTTCGTAATAAGCTGTTCCAATCATCCAAACCAAATACTAAGGTTTGGTTTCCTGAGGAATTTCCATAGCTGCTTGGAGAATTATCTCAAATGCACTTTGCATGCACAACTTCAATTTATGTTCGTCTATGAAGTCTTTTTCCGTTTTGAGGGTAACACTTAGGACTCCCATATAGCTCATAACTGAAATGACTAGACTCTGCAAATACAATCAAATGATGTTTAAATATTTCTTATGTATCACTGCAACTAGTTAAGTAAAGGAACAAAGAGAGATCTGTTGGGTTAAAAACTTTTTTCCTTAAGCAAAATAAATTAGAAATTAAAGCCTTCTTAAAATGACCATTCCAATTTTCGCTATTATAAATTGATTATAATTTTTTTTTTGCCTTATTTCACCCCACCCACCTCAATTCAGATTCTCACATGTTGAATTGATGATTAATTGAAAAATGAAAGGGATTCAGAATACATACTTCAGGTCCACCGGCCAATGTGAAATACAAGCCTTTCACAGGATGGTTAGCTAAAGCCATTTGTTGTATTGGTCCAGCCAAGTTTGAAATCACTGCACTTGATTTTGTCAATGTGCCACGAATGCGTTTAGCTACTGCCTGCAACAAATTAAAACAACTAACTTAACAATTGTAGCAACAAATTAAGTGCTTAATTATATTCTTCGTTACTTTAAGAAGCACTCGCAAATTATTGGTAGGAAAAAACATATAATTAACAACATTATGATCAAATTCAATTTAACCAAATATACAAATTTACCTCTTGTCCCCTCAATTTGCCCTCTATCTTCAAAAGTGTCCCGGTGAGTACAACTCCTAGAGATTGTTTCTTCCTCTTGATTATGTTATGTGTGTCCCAAATAAATTCAAGAGGGTTTGTAGTTCTTGTTTCATTTAATTTCGGTATTGGAACATGCAAGAAGGTAATTCTGTTCCCCCATGGACCCGTGGCTTTAGTATTTAGCATATCATTGATCGATTGGTAACCTTCAACGTTTCTCGTATTCAGTAATACCAATGCTGTGGAGTGTGCGGTCTTTGATTTGGAGTCCATATCTTGCATATATAATCTAGTTCCATAGAAGACAATTCCAGTGACCACATCATTTATTGTCTGCAGTTAAATAGAATCATGCAAAGAAAACAAAATCATTTGATGTCAAAACCCAACAAGAAAAGTGTTTTTCATTCATACATGCAAGACACACACACACACACATATATATATATATATGACTTGTGCGGATCGGAAAGAAAATTAACAAGTAGTAGCGTATGATAAGGTTGTCTAATTACATAATGGAAACATTTTTAAAATTTGCAAAACTAAGTAAATTAAATTGCATAAAAAATGTAACATTTTGATTTAAACAGACAAACACTTCCTTGTAATTTTAGAGTTGGGCAGTCGATTATAATGTATAATACACGACAACACAGACAAATAAAGGTCCTAGCAGTTCTACCACCACAAGTTGAATAAATACGCGTAATTAACATCTTGGATATACTCTGACAAGTAGGTGATCCAATAAAGACTATATGCATTCTTTCTTACTATTAAAGTCAAAGACAAATTCAACAAACCAAAAATTGTTTTCATACCACTCCGAGCCTTGATTTGATGTCCCTGATGTGGTCAATGGAGAATGTCATGCTTGATATGGAAATTGGTTGATAGTCGGCTCCTTCGTCTCCAAACCTTATCGGTGTTTTATCATCACTAATGATGCTACTCTTCAATACACTCCATCCAAAATCTGAGACAGTGTTGAAGGCAGAGGAACACATCCAAGAAAATTTTCTGCAAAAGCTTTTAGTGGAAGAAGGTTCTTGTTTAGATTGTTTGAGAGAAGGAAAGGACAAGGGAAGAGAAGGGTCATCGGCTCGTTGAAGACAAGAAAGAAGAGCACCCATGAGAGAATAGCCATCTCCAAGTGCATGGTGAAGCTTAAATATTATAGTGCTGGATGCATCACTTGTAAGGTAATTGATTATGTGAATATCCCATAATGGTCTGCTTTGTGGTAATTGCTCCATTGCTATGCTTGATAAATAATCATGAAAATATTTATCATAAGATTCCGCTGTTTTTCCTTCGGGGAATGTGGGGATGTTGACATGGTCCGTCAAGTTTACATCAACTTGCTTCCATCTTTTCTCTCCATCTTTATCTTGGACCTGGATTATATATATATATATATATATATATATATATATATATATATATATATATATATATATATATATATATATATATATATATAAGTAGTAATTCATGATAGTCTAATAATTTCTCGGCTAAGAAACTGGATAAATGATAAAACTTAGTACTTAATGATGAGATCACAATATTAAATAAACAAATATGCAACTAAAGACACAAAGCAAACTTATAATGCAAAACTATCTATAGAAATTAATTAATTAACATAAATAGCCTTGTGAAATTAATAAGTGCCATATCTAACATTGTCATCTTGTCATATATATTATGTATGTATAATATTCTAATGTTCATAGACATCATAAGCATATAAAAATAAATTAAACAATATAATAAGGGAAGCAAAGAGAGGGAACCATGATGGAGGAGAAGCGTGGATTGATGGGAAGGAAAACATCTTTAAGAAGAGCATATGTTTGCAAGTCATCTATTGGAACTTCGAATTCTAAAACTCCAATGATGTATATGCATAGCACAGAGCTGTTGAAGTATTGTCCCACAGGACTCACTGGTTCTAGTTGCTCCTCTTTTTGGTGTTCCATAGTGCTGTATATTTTTTGGGAAGTTTCACGAGTTGAGAATTAAGGGGGAAATGAAACCATATGTATAGCACACAGAACGAGGTTGAGGACTAAAAGCAACCGATACAGACGTGCCAACTGGTTTTACTTTGACAAGACCAAAATTATAGCGCAAGAATGTGACAGATTCAACTATATATCAAGAACCAGAAATTTAATTTGGGTCCCATTATATTAACAACTATTACATTTAAGCACTGCAATTATTAATCTATACCCTCCAAATAATAATTTATCAATATTATTATGTTATGTACACCGACAATGGTTAATTCGAGTGATTAGGACTTGGACTCTTTTGGTCAGGAATGTGAATTAGTTGATACGTATGGAAAAATCATTGATGAATTACGTGCACTACTTTTTTATATATAGTAAAAAAAGTAAAAATACACTTCTTACATGGTTTTTTTTCTTTCTCTTAAGCTACTAGCACCAGGTATAACAGAAGCAAACAAATCGTTCAAGAATTGTTTTCCTAAAAATAAATTACAACTTACGTTGACTTTTATCTATTAATTTGACAACTTATGATTCGTTTATATTTTCCTTTTTAAACAATCCTTGTAAATATATATCCGGCTATTTAAAGTCAAGATATACCTATTGCTTTCCATACATGCTGTCAAAGCATTCAGCTGGAGTTGAGTCAGCCATAAACACATATTTCAAGGGAATGGGCCGGATGTGTAGTTTCAAAATGAGTTGTAGGGTGTGCACTTACAATTTCTACCATATATAAAAAATTATATTAAATATAGTTTTAAAGAGATAAATTTATTATTTGTTAAAAAAAAAATTAAAGGATGCAATTCATTTAAGAACTGTATAGATGCCCCAAATATATACTTTGAATAATTAGATTCACCAAACACCACTGAATATTGCTGGCTAACTGTAACTAAAAATTAACTAGTAACTACGTATCACCGAAAATTGTAGATTGGAGAAAATTCTAATCTCTTCCTCAAACATGTATGGTATTCAAACAAGCTTAAACATGTGGTTGGCAGAAATAACTAGCCATATGGCCGTAGCCTCACATTACTTCATTTGTATAGGCACAATAAGATGCATATGAAAAGGAATAAAGTAAGTATCGATCTTCAAGGATCAACTCAAACCAAGCACATTTTTTTTATGTAGCAAATTGTTAGCACCAACTTGAATCAGTGGTCATTAATAATCTCATTCACTTCTACAGAAGACAACAGTTAATGGGTATTTAAATGCAAAAAGATATTTTTTAAAAATGTGGCTATGGTTGGTTGGCGTCACAATCATATATCAAATTCGTACCCCACTTCATATCTTGAATGAAAAATCATCAAAAAAAAAGAAGATATAGTGAAAAAAGAAAAGTTAATCTTTAGGCATCAACTAAAATCAAGAACATCTTTTTCTGACACAATGAACTGTTAATACAACTCCTGAATCACAGTAGTAGTCCCATTCAGTTTTACAAGGATGACTTTAATTTACAAGGATGGGGGTAGAAGGATATTCAAATATTGTACAAGAAAAATTGAATGGGTTAAGGCCATAAGGGTGTGTCGTTTATCCATTGATGAAGAAATCATTAGGTGTTTCCACTTTTTCAATGTTAAGCGTATCTATGGAACTGAGGAGAGAGAACCACACTAGCTTCATTTGCAATCACAATGTCACATAGATTTCTGTGCAAGTGATGATGATGGTGGTGGAAGGATGGGACACGTAATGGGTATCATTAGCCATGGCCCTACCATCTTTTCTGCTTTAGCTGGGCCTACAACAAAGCTTACCAATAGAAAATTGATGGCAAGCGCTTTGAAGTAAGGTGCAAATGCAAACATGTTAGTCTTGTTATCCTATAAATTAATTCATGAAAAAAACATGTTCTGAATCTTCTTCACATGTTGTCCTGCTCCCATGTGCCTGTACCTGCAATTAATTTTTCCTTTCACGTCTTTTCTCGTTTAATCTGTCTTGTAAAGTAGAAACTAGAAACACTTATAGCATAATTATATTCAAATTAAACACTTACCCACAAGACAGTATATCGTCAAGAACAATAAGTTCTACCATCCATCCATGCACAACCTTTATTACAATACATCCATCAAAAAACTTATAGGTGTTGTTATTTGGCGCTTGATTTTGTAAAAGTGGTGTGTTTGGACGAGCTTAATTACATCTCATTTCGACTTACCTTGTAATATAAGTTCTTGTATTTAAGAAAACTTATAAAAGCAGTGTATGTTATATGTTTATAAATTATTTTTAGCATTTTCAATAAACAATCCAAGATTACTTATGAAAACAACTTACAATTAATTTATTTGAAACAGTTTTATCATATTTTACTCGATTACATAAATAACTTATACATGAGTGCTTATATGATAATTGATAAGCACTTATTATAAATAAATACTTAATTAAATTATTCACCCAATAGGAACCTAGATATATATAGATCACGAACAAAATTATATATAGCGCAAGAATGTGACAGATTCAACTATATATAAGAACCAGACATTTAATTTGGGTCCCATTATATTAACAAGTATTACATTTAAGCACTTCAATTATTAATCTATACCCTCCAAATAATAATTTATCAATATTATTATGTTACGTACACTAACAATGGTTGATTAAAGTGGTTGAAACTTAAACGCTTTAAGTACTTTGGTTAGGGATGTGAATCCCGGCCCGATTAATAGGTATGAAAAAATTATTGATGAATTACACACGTTACTGTTATATATATAGTAAAAAAAAGTGAAAATACACTTCTTACATGCATTTTTTTTTCTCTTAAGCTACTAGGTATAACAGAAGCAAACAAACCGTTCAAGAATTATTTTCCTAAATATAAATTACAACTTATGTTATCTATTAATTTGACAACTTATGATTCTTTTTTTCTTTTCCTTTTTAAATAATTCTTGTAAAAATATATCCGGCTGTTTAAAGTCAAGATGTATATCCAAAAGTGAATGGGATCCCCTGCAGTTTCAAACTGAATTGAAGGGTATGTACTTACAATTTCTACCATATATAAAAAATTTTAAAGAGATAAATTTATTATTTGATAAAAAAATCAAAGGATGTAATTCATTTCAGAACTGTATAGATGCCCAAAATATATACTTTGAATAATTAGGTTCACCGAATATTGCTGGCTAACTAGTAACTACATATCACCGAGAATTAAATAACCTAAGCTGACCTCAGCATTTATTGTCCAATGCGTTTACACCCAGACATCAAATAATACGACAAATACTGTGCTAACAAGTTCATTCATTTCATACCAGCCGTATATGCACAGTGAATCATATGATGTTGAAAATCGTAGGCTTCCTATTTTTAATGTCTTGCGTATACCATTGGCAAGATTCAAAATAAATTAAACATGTGACACCTCAATGAAGTGATTTCACCAGATCATATATATGTGCTCCCAATTCTAGATTCAATTTGAAGGGGATTTAACATGCGATCATAACACTACTACAAAAATAAGCTTTAACGATTCAATGAGGGTTCTACCAAAATCATCTTCATTACTACAAAAACAAGCTTTAAGGATGCTGATTCAATGAGGGTTCTACCAAAGTCATCTTCATTAAAAATAGAAATAGAGTGAGATTTTTTGTAAATAATAACATTTTAACAATTGTTTTTATAAAATGGTCGTTGAAATCGCAAATGGACTATGATTTATAGGGGAACCAATGTTGAAATCAAGAATTTAACGGACGGTTTTGAAAAACCATCTTTGGAAGGGACGAGTTTTGGCTTTTGATTCTCGCATCCTCTTTCACAGTCTCACTCGATCCTTCTCTATGCACTAAATCTCACTCTATCTCTCTTGCACCCTGAAACGCAGTGGTTTGCCTTCTTTCCAGTGTCGCCGTTGAAGTTGTCTCCAGTGTTGTCATCGAAGATGTCTCTAGCACTGCCGTCGAAGCTGCCACTCGAATCTGTGTCATTGGTGAGAACACCAGTGTCTCAATCCATCTTTGAACAATGCTATTACAAACTCAGGGTTCAGACATGTTCACCCACGAATTTGCAAGGGGAGTAAAGGGATAAGTTAGTTATATCTAGTCATTTTTTGCTTTTATTTTCTATTACTAGTAGCCATGTAACAGAAATTAGTACATATAGATGTATCATCAAGCTCCATGGATTCTGCTTGCATAAAAGAATCATATATGTTCTTGGTCTATGAGTACATGGAGAAAGGAAGCCTGTTTTCTGTCTTGTTTGATGATGTGGAAGCGATGGAATTGGATTGGAAAAAGAGGGTTAACATTGTGAAAGGCACTGCACATGCTCTCTCATATCTTCATCATGACTGCACCTCTCCACATATCATCCAGCAATGTCCTTCTTAACTCAGAGTGGGAGCCAACTGTTTCAGACTTATCCAATCGAACTATAGTTGCTGGAGCCATTGGATATATAGCTCCAGGGTCCAGGTAAATTATTCTTAGCCTTCCTTTGTTTTTCGGTTCCTATCCCTTTTCGCTATATCTTCTTAATTCGATATGCAACTGGACTTGTTTGCAATGCATAGTTAATATGAATCGTAGATTTTGTCTAATATTTTAATTTTTTTATCATTAAATCTGCTGTTGATCGATTTTGATCTGATGAATGCAGAACTTTCCTTTACAATGGTTGTTAACGAAAAATGTGATGTTTATGGCTTCGGAGTAGTGGCACTTGAAACTTTGGTGGGAAAACATCCTAAGGAAATATTGTCATCACTCCAATCAGAATCTACTCATAACATCACATTATATGAAGTATTGGACCAACGCCTCCCAGAGCCAAATATGGCAGTTTCATTAGACATAGTTCGTATTGCCATAATAGCATTTTCATGCTTGAATCCCAATCCTTGTTCTCGACCAACAATGAAAACACGTGTCTCAGTGTTTTCTGACTCAGCCAACTCCTTTAGCCATTCCTTTACGTGAAATTTCATTGCAGCAGCTCATGAGTCAAGAGCTTGAATTATTTAGAATTGCCAACTCCGTGTAGAAAAACTTCAAAATGCAGTTGATTTTCGCTATCATTTATTAAAGATTCTGTCCAAGTATATTTGCACGATTTGTTAGATAACTCGTATTGTTTTGATTTTAATTAAAGTAACTCAGATGTATCCATATAATACCGCGTCCACATAAACAATAAATTTGAATCAGTACGTCTATAACAATCAGTTGTGCCTGTTTGGGATGAAAATTGAAATAATACAACACCACAAGGCAATGATCAGAAATGTCCTTGTCTTCCACCCACTGAGCTGAGACCTTCCTCAAGGCTAACAAAAATAGATATAATGTTAATTAGCACTTCATAGAAAGAATCACCAACTAAACATTATTGTTGGTAGTTTAAACAAAAGAACCACTAAACATAAATGGCTTATGTCAACAATTTCATTATTTTTTCAATAAAAAAAGAATAATGAAATTGTTGACCTAATAAGTTATTTATGGCTGCGGTTCTTTTGTTTGAAATGCTAATAATAATATATTTTGTCAACGGTTTAACACAAGAACATTTCTATTATGGTTTCAAACCTCTTACTTCTATTGTGTGTTTCAAGATGGCAACATGTAAGCATTAAACCACAAACAATTTTGTTTTCAGGTGTGGTTAATTGGTTTAAAATTAATTCTCTGAAAATCAATTTTACCTAATTTAAAACAAAATTTAAATCATATTTCTTAACAATTTAGAATGGATTTGGGAGCGGTGAATTACAACAGATGGAGAGAGAAAGGTTAGGAAGTCACAAAGTCCCAAAAATTTAGTTGTTTGGGAGACATGAAATAGGTTGAGATATTTGAATTTTTAGGTGGATCTCATGCATAAAATCTTCCACTCAAATATGAGAAGACCGTGGAATTTTTTCATTTTGCATGCAACAATGTGCTCTTACCGTTGGCAAACCTTGATTGGTTGGTTTGTCTTTTGTCCTTGTCCATTGAAGGGTGCTCTTCGTTTCTTATATTTTTTATTCAAAATTAATTTTTCTTATTTTTTTACCTATTAAATTACTTCAATTAAATTTTTTTTTCTCTAATTCTCTTTCATCAAACAACATTTATTTTTATTCTATTTTTTCTTCTTTTCTCACCAACCTACTTTCCTAATTTTCTCTATTTCTTCTCCTCCTATCAAACGTAGCCTTGTGTTTAATAGGTAAAGATTTTCAATGGAAAAATAATCATTTTTTATAAAAGATATTCAAAATTAAAAAAAAAAGTTCTCTAAAATAAATTAAACTAAACACCTAAATAAATGGTTTCATACTTTACCAAAAAAAAATGTTTCTTATAAATTTGTGCTTGTGATTCATAAAAAGTAGCTAGGTTTACTTAAATATTAAATTAAGGTGACATATGCCTTCTAAATTCTAAGATTTTAGTTTGGCTACCATCAAAAAACAAAATATTAGTTTGGCACCATCAAACAGCAATAATTAACAACACTATACCAGGCACGGCATATGTATGTGTTTTAATCAGTGGTTAACAACTATTATAAGTCAGTAGTAGCAATAATTAATATTCATAATTTTTTTGCTGTTATTCTATTTGGAGTCTTCTCCATTTTAATTAAGAAACCACATCCTAGCTTCAAGATCAACCTTTTGGATGAGAGAGAGAGAGAGGCTTCTGGCAGTTGGCCGGTCACATGGATCTGCTTCAGGATTCAGCAAAACAAATCCTTTCATGCAGTATTGCTTGTGCAGAAAAAAATAGAGAGAAAGGGATTCAGTCAATTGCGGATCGTGAGATATCATTCAAAAATACAAATCTGTGTTATCAAAAGATTGCCTGCTATTAGAGAATTAAGATAAATGATTAAAAAAATTAAAGAAAAAATCAGCAAAATAGAGCCTTTCATGCAATATTTTCCTGTTTTGATCCTACACAACTTTTCTTCGATTTATATATAAAATATAATACCGTGTATACATAAAAGTTAAAATAGTGTAAAAAAGAAATATCAAATATAATTTCATTAAATGTATACTGAGCAAATTTATCCAATACTATATAATATCAAATTACAACACCAATAAGTTGATATTAATTGGAACAGTTCCTCATAGATTATCTCTTCTTGGATTGTGTGCTCGCCATCCTCTTTCTCCTGGTATTGGTACGTAGTGGTACTGCTTTATAAACTACCATCTAGATTTGCTCTTTTTTCAGCACATAGATCGATAAAATAGTTCACTCTTTCAATTTCCATTATTACACTGATTAGGAGAACTTTGCATGCATTTTTCCTCATGATTTCAATCTCATGATTCCAAAGTACCAATATGAAATAAAATATACGCATAAAAGCAAACAAAGAATCCCATTTTATTAAATTATTATATATTCATGGTCCAAAGTCCATACTGCACAGCAGAGCTGGAAATCCACTTAGGAGGCACATGTGCCATAACTCAGCAATATTAATAATTTTTTACTTCAGCCTAACGTAAATATTATTTTATATATTCTGCAATACAAGGAAAGAAATTGCACTGCTCAAAGTCCACCGACTCCTCATGACTCAAATAGATTTAATTTGTTCAAACTTTATACAGCAATCTACTGCACCTAAATAAATTGAAAGAAAAAAAAAACTGAAGAAAAAAGATTGTATTGTATAATTTCTGCTCATATCATATCATTAATACCCAAAATCATTTATATAGGGTCAATGGAAACGCTGGTGCTGCTGATCAGGCCAGGGCCAAAAGTTCTGTTGTGCATCAATGTTGTGAAACATGTTGCACAAGCCATCATCTTGAAGGAGTTGTGTTATGCTGGTGGGGTTTAACGAATTGGGTAGTAGTAGGTTTTTACCGTTCTGAGAAGATATGGGACTATTCAAACCTAGTGTTCTTGAGTGATCTAGATTAATCTCTAAACTGTTATCACTTCCATTGCTCCATGAACCCTCAGTTTCTTTCTTATGGCTCATCATTCCAGCTTCACACCAATCCCTACTTTTTACAGCTTGTAACTGCAAACAACATATAGTAGAAAAAAAATGTAATAACAAGTCAACATGATCAAAGTATCCACATGCCATTGGTACTATAAGATTCTGGTATGTGTCAAAGCATTACTTGGATCTAGTGTAACTGTGTTTATTGTTCATAATAAAAATTTAGACACATTTAAAAAAAAAAAAAAACATGTATGTGGTCTGACAGTGACACAGATTCTTCACAAGAATGACCAACTTATAATCAAGTAAATAGTTAATTAATGTGGGAATCCACCACTTTATTAAAAAGTCACTAATAAAATTGAAATGGAGTTTTAGAAGTAAATGAAACACACCAAAACTCAAACAAGGAAAAGGTGTTCCCCTTCTAGCTAAGTAAGCTCACAAAAGTCAAACAAACAAGGGTATGCTTTCTTTTCTTCCAACATGAAAATCTCAATTTACAACCGCTAAAGGAACAGCACTGAAATTTCGTATAGAACAATAAGGAGTAGGGAAACTTCGTCCTACTCACAAAATATAACAAATTCAATTCCAGCAAGTTAAGGACGAGAATATGTAGAGAACAAAATTTAAATAATAAAAAAATGTAAAAGGAATGAGTAAACCTCATTCTTTTATTTTCAAAGAACGAATATTAGAATTGCAGCCTATTCTCCCATCACAGTCAATATACAAATGGCTAATTAATTATTTCTTTAATTAATATTAAATATTTATCTGAACCAAGATCAAGAACAGCAATTTAATAACAGATCCTGATCAATAAGTTCATATTCCCCTTTATCTATTTCTCCAAAAACTTTATTACTTTGATAAAAAAGAAAAAAGAAAAAAGAAACCACTATGGAAAATTCAATTATTGATCCAAGCACACAAGATAATAATTAACTTGAAGCAAGCTAGAACAATTACCTCTGCCTGTAGTTTCTGGTTCTCAACCTTAAGAACATCATTATCGGCCTTGACTGCTTCAAACTGTTTCTTGAGGACTTCATATTCCTTCTCCAAATGCTTGGTTTTCCATCTGGCCCTTCTATTCTGAAACCATATGGCAACTTGTCTTGGCTGCAACCCCAAAGCCTTAGCTAACTGAACTTTCCTTTCTGGCTCAAGCTTGTTCCCCAGATCAAAACTCTTCTCAAGAGCCTTCACCTGTTCCAAATTCAACCTCTTCTTCTTCTCCCCACACTGGAAGATCCCATCATCGGATAACTCATCGTCTCCATGTAGTACTTCATCGCACTTGTTCTCAATGCCGGAAAACGACATGGACCGCTTCAACATGAAAGATGCACCCCCTGCAACATATAACACAAAATTACAATGGTGTGGTATCAAAACTAACAGTATAAAGTTGTTATACTATTGCTTTTTCTTATTACTGTGATCATAAAAGTCATATTAACTACGATTTTTTATTGATTAATTAAAATTGTATAGAAATTAAATTTAATCACAAAAAGAAAATATGATATGTACTGATATACACTGTTATCCAACTATAAAGCGTACACTCTTATCCAACTATAAAGTGTGATATGATAAGTTTGTTGATTTTTTAATGAATTTGAATTTTGAATAAATTAATATTCACAGCAGAAAATGGGAAAAAGATGATTGAACCTTGAAAGTGTTGGGGTGGCAAAGAGGGGAAGGGGTTGAGAGAGGTTGGAGGGAGGTGGTGGTGATCTTCTTCATGAGTAGTGTTAAACGTGAAACCGTGAGGAGGTGGGAAGGCCATGGTAGAATAAGAGGATGAGATGTGATAGTGATATCGTTCTCATGCAAAGTGATGTCTCTCTCTCACTGTTTCGCTTTAAGTTGATCAGTGGAAACAGGGTTTGGCTCGCACTCTCATGATTTTTATATATGTACTTACTACAGAGAGAGAACAAGAGTTAGATCCCAGTTCTAATTAACTCTAACTTCATACAGACTTTTTAGTTCACATAAGTGTATCAAAATATTGATGATGGTGTCTAATTATAATTTTTTTAATTAATTCACCTTTGAAAAGTAATTAACTTAGTTAATTATATTAAATTTATTAATTATGTATACTATTATTTTAAAATTAATTTAATTGTATCTCTCATTAATATTTGAAGGAATAATTGAATAAAAATATATTTTAAAAAATAATTAATACATCTAAAAATTTAAAAAAAAATCATAAAACAACACAAATAAAATATTGAAAAAGATTTTGTAATTACGAACGGAAAAGGTATTTGACATCCCTTAAAGAATGTGAAATGAGTGCAAAAAAATAAAAAAAAATTATATATATATAATAGTTTTAATTTTTAACATGTGAGCAGAAAAATTAAAAATTTGTTTTTAATTAGATCAAAATTAATTAGTTTTAATTTTTACACTTCTAAAAATTGTAATTTTGATACTTTTTTTTAAATATGATGGATCTTGTTTTTGGTAAGTCAAAATAAAATATAGAATCTAGGACTAAATCCATCACATTTTAAAAATATGAGAATCAAAACCTACCCTTCTTTAATTACTAGATTTTGAGAGAATTTAAAATATATTTTATCTTAAATAAAAGAAATAATAAGAGAGAGATAACATAAAATGAAAGTTGTGAAAAATCCAAATCTTAAGTTCATAATTCTAAACCTACTAGATAACCTTAATTAATTATAAAAAAAATTAATATGGAAGATTTGGAATAAGTAGGTATGTAAATTAATTTTGAGTTAGATCAAAACTTCTACATTATATTGTGTCAAAAAAATTATATAAATTAGCTCAAAATATTTCATGACCCCTCCTCTTCAAGACATGAAATCTAAATTTGAGATACGCAACCTAGAGATTTTGAAAGTATTAAGTGTATGTTTTTTTCGTTTTAATCCTCCGATTAATAATCAGAACAAATAGATTCTAATTAATTTAATTTGAAATTTAGTTAGAAAGTAAGTAAAATCTTATCAATCACATGATTGTATGTATTAACTAAATTATTTTTTATGCAAAAGAATTATATATATATATATATATATATATATTATCGTGCTCAAAATATGTCGCACATTATTTTTTAGTGATTGCCTAAAGCATCTAAGTTTTGATGTAATATCTATATATACTATTTCATTTATATTTTGATTTTTTTTTAATAAAATTACATATTGCAAAGAAAATTATACAACGAGTATTATAAGTGGATAAATCATTATAAAATCTTAACGTGCACTGTTGTCTTCATAAAAACTGATATATATGTTATGTATATATTAAGTAAAAGCCACAAGTTCTTGATGTGCAAGTAGTCAATCATTGTATTATATTTTATATAAAAGTTAGTATTTATACAAATTAAATTTAAAGAATATTTCGGATATGGATACGTTTACATTGCATTATAGATAAGTTCAAATTCAATAATTCAAGATGCCAAAATTCTTTATGCGTGAACTATAGGAAGAGAAAATAGTATTTTTTTTGTTTAAAGGAAGAAAATAGTATGTTAAATATATATATATATATATATATATATATAACTTAAATTTAATTATATTATTGTAAAATTAAGTTCGAGGCCAAAAAATACTTTATACATATGAGATATTTTGGCCTTTTATTGTTCACCATAGATTGGAATTAGAAATTAGATTCAGGCTAGGTCTAATTTGGTTAACCCTGTCCGCTCCAAAAGAAAAGAAAATTCTACAAAACAAAGCTTGGTTTTGTTGAGAAATGTCCCTTGCTTGCGTGCTTGGAAAATGTATATATAATTGGATTGGATACGTTCTTCGGTAAGCCCCACTTGGAAAAGACAACGTATTTAATCATTGACATGTATTAATCTATTTAGTTTTAGTGTATTTTTAACATGACTTGTACAACTTCTTACACACGTTTAATGTTAAACTCGATCAGTACTAGTAATTGAAATTGGTTTACCAAGTGAAGATGCACGTATTCATATTGTTCTCGTCTTGGATGTTTAAAGAAGTTAAGGAAACAAGAGTTGTATAAGAAAATTACAACATTCTTAAAATTACGACGTGCTCACGTGCATGCATCATAGTTGTTTACTTAAAAATTTCCGATACAATTGTTCACTTTTTGTAATATGTAATTGCTTAAAATTGTGAAATACCAGAAACCCAGTAGCGTAGCAAACAGATATTATATATTTAATCACAGAACTGGAATTAATAAGAATACAAGTAAGTTTGATTGAAAAAATTCGACACACATGCATACTTGAAAACAAGTTTTAATTGAGTTCGAATAGTGCTCTTGTATAAGCCAAACAGTACCCACTCCATCCACAGTAAACTTAATAGGTCGTGTGATGAGGCGACCTGGCATTCGGCAACACGAAAGTCAAGAATCCAAAGAGAAAAGTATAATAGAAAATATTGTTCTGGTGGTCATTTTGTAAGAATGGGGTTAAGAACATACTTTTAAATAAAGAATTATAATATTAGCTTTTCGGTTAAAAAATTATAATAATTAACATCTAACATCGTTGATAAAATAATGAGAAAGTAAAAGTTACAAGTTTTAATTATTTTACTAACAACTAATTAATATTGGATGATAAAAAAAATAGAATATGTACTTTTAAACACTTTAATTTCTTGTAACATTTTTCCATTAATTAAAAATTATAAATGAAATTCATTACATAAAAAGTAAAACTTATATAATTTCATAGTTTTCAATAAATCAATAATAAAAATATATTTCAATAATGCATTAAAAAATCTGTTACCAGCATTTTTCAAAGTATTCGCGAGGGACATGGAATTTGCATTTGGAATCAGAGTAATCTATGCGAATATGACATCTGCTGGGATATATTTGGCTATTTCCATTAAATTAAGATACTTGTACTGGGATTTTGGAATATATATATTCACTATGCGGTATTATTCCATTGGCCATTTATATGTATTGTCAGTTCTTTTAACTCTAGATGGAGAAAATTCTAATCTCATCCTCAAACATGCATGGTATACAAACAAGCTTAAACATGTGGTTGGCTGAAAAAACCAGCCATATGGCCGTAGCCTCACAATATTACTTCATTTGTATAGGCACAATAGGATGCATATGGTGAAAAAGAATAAAGTAAGGATGGATCTTCAAGAATCAACTCAAGCCAAGGACATAGTTTTTTTTATGTAGCAAATTGTTGGCACCAATTTGAATCAGTGGTTATTAATTATCTCATTCAGTACTTTTACAGAAGACAACAGCTAGGGGGCATTTAAATGCAAAAAAAATAATATATATATATATATATATATATGTGTGTGTGTGTGTTTGTGTGTGACTATGGATTGGTTGGCCTCACAATCATATATCAAATTCATACCCACTTCATATCTTGAATGAAAAATCACCAAAAAAAAAAAAAAAAGATATAGTGAAAAAAGAAAAGTGAATCTTTAGGCATCAACTAAAATCAAGAACATCTTTTTCAATTCTGATACAATGAACTGCTAATATATACAACTCCTGAATCACAGTAGTAGTCACATTCAGTTTTACAAGGATGACTTTAATTTACAAGGATGGGGGCAGAAGGGTATTCAAATATTGTACAAAAAAAATTGAATGGGATAAGGCCATTAAGGGTGTCGTTTATCCATTGATGAAGAAATCATTAGGTGTTTCCACTTTTTCAATGTTAAGCGTATCTATGGAACTGAGGAGAGAGACCCACATTAGCATCATTTGCAATCACAATGTCACATAGATTTCTGTGTAAGTGATGATGAAGATGGTGGAAGGATGGGGCACGTAATGGGTATCATTTGCCATGGCCCTACCATCTTTTCTGCTTTAGCTGGGCCTACAACAAAGCTTACCAATAGAAAATTGATGGCAAGCGCTTTGAAGTAAGGTGCAAATGCAAACATGTTAGTCTTGTTGTTCTTTCATCCTATAAATTAATTCATGAAAAAAAATGTTCGGAATCTTCTTCACATGTTGTCCTGCTCCCATGTGCCTGTACCTGCAATTAATTTTTCCTTTCACATCCTTTCTTGTTTAATCTGTCTTGTACATGTAAAGTAGAAACTAGAAACACTTATAACATAATTATATTCAAATTAAATTTACACTTTTTATACACGAAGACAGCATATCGTCAAGAACAATAAGTTCTACCATCCATCCAAGCACAACCTTATTACAACACATCAAAAAACTTATAGGTTGTTATTTGGCGCTTGATTTTGTAGGTGTGTTTGGACGAGCTTAATTACATTTTATTTCGACTTACCTTGTAATATAAGTACTTGTGTTTAAGAAAACTTATAAAAGTAGTGTATGTTATATGTTTATAAATTATTTTTAGCATTTTCAATAAACAATCCAAGATTAAATGTTAGAACTTACAATTAATTTATACTAGTTGAAAAAGAGGCACTTTAAGTATTTGTATCTTTACTGTTTTAAAACAAAATAGTTAAAGAAAATATTTTTAAGAAAAGTTACAGCAGTTGCATCTTAAAGGTTTATAAAGAAAATAAAAACATTTATATTAAAGTATAATTTAAAAAAAAATATATATATATATATATATATACCAAAAAAAGTAATTATTTTTATTAATAATTATAGATGAAACAATTTTACCATATTTTATTTGATTATATAAATAACTTATGCATGAGTGCTTATATGATAATTGATAAGCACTTAGTAAATAAACACTTAATTAAATTATTCACCCAATAGGAACCTAGATATATATAGATCACGAAAATAGAATACCACTTAGAGCTAGTAATTCTTCCTGTCATCTTTTTCATAAGAGTTTTTAGTTGAAGTTTATGCTGTGTCCACTGAATTTTAATAAGATTTGAGACAGGGTTGACCGAACATATTTTTAAGCTTAAAGAGAACTTTAAATTGTGTGAGAATTCACATATTAAGAAATGATCTATTAATTAAAATTAATGATTAATTAATTTTTAAGTGAGAGAAAGAAACAAAAAATAATTAGGGCTCTTGCAAAAAAAAATGGTTTTTCCTCCAACAAGGTTTGAACTTCATTCACTATGAAAAAAACACACAACACCTAAATTATCACTATAACTAATAATAAAAATTGTATAAATATTAATACTAAATATATATTTTTTAGGATCTAAAGCAAGGATTTGGATTGTCTTATACTTGGATGACCTTAATTTGAGTTAATAAACATAATTAATTAAGCTTCTCAACGATAAATTGAAATTATCTATGCAAAAGCCTATTATATGACTCAAGGAAACACAACCAGAAATTAAGACAAAGAATAAACATTCAATAAATTTTAATATATATTAACAAGTGCAAATATTTTGTCTAAAAAAAGTTAAAATATTTATAAAAAAAAAAAAATATCATAGGCCATTGGATTCCTTTCCTTCCTCTATGGCCCCGCCACCATCATTGTTCCCTCCTTCGTCACACGTGTTTGAACATTTGGACAAACGATATGCTTAATAGACAATCATGATATTGTTGTATTCAAAGCAGATTTGTATACAGGACGAATAAAATAATTCATCGACCTTTAATTTCTTAACAAATGCAATATTAATTTTGATAATTTGCATTTGATGATTATCATTGGTTAATTTTCAAGACTATCATATCATTTGTTTTTTAAAAAATAAACATAGTTCTTCATGGTTTATATTTTAGGATAACCTCTAAATTAGTTGAACACATCTTTGGTAAAAATATCAGCATATTTTATTAACTCCTCACCAAATAATTCCTTCTTCACATAGTCTTAAAAAAAAAATTCATAACATAATTTCTCCCATTAAAATAGAGAACATGGAATGGGGGAAGAGGGAAGGTTCTCAAAGCATAAATTACAATTAGATTGTCTATTCATTGTTGATTTTTTTTTTCTCCCTCATTTTTCTGAATGTTCTTTTTTTTCTTCCAAAAATCATTGTTCTGATGTTAAACACAGATTTTCTCTAGTTTGCTGAGTCGACAATTAGGCAATTATTTAATGCATTCCATTTTTTACTTTGTGCACCTTATAATTTTAAATATTCTCACAAAATATCATTGTTTATTATAACTTCGAATCATGTCACCTTCTTTCTCCCAAATTGAAGGCTCCTTCACACCCCATTCTTCTTCACAGCAACCCCCCCTCACCCCCCCTTAAGGTATCATGATTAATTCCTCCTCATTTTACCACTTTGCCTCCATGGTTGATTTTTTGCTTCCACAAAGCTTCTGTTTGACGTGTAGAATTTTTCATTGAGGTGTGAAGGTAGATGGTGAGGTTGTTGTTTAAAGTCATCATCTGATAAGGGTTTTTTTCACAAAGTTACGAATTAAGCGATCTATAACAGAATATACATTATGAATTGTTCAATTCGTAACAGAAAACAACTCAACAACTTACTGTCTAACTTCAACGATGTAGTGCCTTCATAGGCAGAGGTAGGGTTGCAAGTGTGAACGAAGGTGTGGTGGCTTCACCTGACCAAAGACCATTCATCCATGTAAGTGAGGTGTGACGCCTTCTGTGCTTGCTACAATGAAGGAGGTGCGACAGGACAAAATGGTGTGGCAAGTGAGAAGGAGGTCCAATGGTGTTGGTGCGCCAGTCAAAAGAGTGTGCATTAAGTAATTGCCCAACAACCATTGCTGGACTCATGAGTCATGTCCTCTTACACGGCCCAAACTTATTTCTAATATTTCATTCACTTGGGCCCAAACATTACCTTTTAGGTTACCTTTTTCTCCTGTAATTTCATTTTATGTTGGTACTTTTTTTCCTTTTTTTTTTTGTCTTGTAAGAAAATATGCATTTCTCATTTTCTTGTGAATACAAATTCTTCTGCAGCCATCAAACCGGCCACGAGCAAATTCTTGAAGAGCATCCATGGGAAGCTTTAGTTGAATCGAATCTTTCTAAATTTTATTTTATAGTAAAAGATTTTACAGAAAATTTATTAAATTGAAGAAATTCTTCCATATAAAATATGTCACAAACAAGATTGGTTTATCAGTGAGTGAGACCTATATAAATTTTAAATAATATTTTTTTTACTTAAAATGAAAGAGTTAGGTGTTAAATCTTTTTGTCAATATATCTGACTTTTTTATTTTATAAAAACTAATAAGATTTTTTTTTATGGATCTAAAACTTAACCTTTATTAGTCTTATACTTTGTAATGCTTTAGGCTGGCTGTGCATTGGGATCTTTTGGACTTGTTTTTTATATTTATTGTGCAAAAACTGAGTATTATTAATATTTTTTTTCTTTTTCTTTCAAAAAAACCTTTACAGTCTTTGGGCCAACCCTGATCATAGAAAGAGAAAATTGAGTTTTTTTTTTATATAAAAAAATGCATGTACTTCTCACTGCCTTGTTTATAATTAAAGACACAAGCATCGTATTTATAAGAAGTATCGATATCCAATTTGATGCTTCATCTAGCTAAAATACTTTAACAACTAAAAGCTACCTGTTGTGCTAGAACTAGTTTTCTCCATTTTAAGGTTAAGAAAAAATGTTAGTGATTAAAAAGTTAAACTACTATTAGTCCTTAAACTATTTGAAAATTTTTAAATAGGTTACTAATTATTTTTTTTTTAAAAAAAAGGAGGCCTTGGTCATGTAATTATTGTTTTTTAAAACTACTATAAATTATCATTTTCTAGCATATTCAAACTGTTATTAATTTACCTGAAAATTCTAAAATAATGTAGGAACTAACTGACTAATTTAACCTAATTAAAGTATCACTATATAAGCTCTACATTTTCTACATAAGATATTAATTAAGGGATGTGTATAGAAAATTCGTATATGTATCTTCATGACTGAATTCTATTCTATAGAAATCAAATGCATCAATTGTGGCCGCAATTTCAGGTCTTGTGGACAAGCTGAAGACATACACAGCTAGCACGATTGCCATCCCAAAAATCAAATTGGCCATGAATCGTGGACCATTGGATTGTGTATATAGAGAATGTGTGTCCCACATTCCAAACCACTTTTTCTCTTTAATCAATAATCAACTATGTTAATAGCTATATACCATCCTAACTTAGGAAGTGGAGTCCATGACTAATGCATGTAGCAAGAGCCAGACAAACATACCATCCAAGGATTAAAAGCCACTAAACTAACTCCTCCTTTCTCCAAACATGCATAAATAATCAAATATTATAACTATTTGTATATTCTGTGGCGTTCCCTCATCCCTGTTTTCTTGGCACTGAATGGTATATATATATATATATCAGCACATTTAATTACTTTAATTAGATTAATTAACATTAGTTATGGCTATGGGTTATTTCCTTTGCGAAATTCAACTGAATGGAGACCAAAGTCCTCTCTGTGTATTGATTGAGGTCAACAAGAATGTTATTCACCTTTATTGCTTGCGGCAGTCAGCGTTAATATTTTTTCTTTTTTGCAATTTTAGATTTTTTTTTTACCGGCAAGAATCAATTATATTTGAATCAAATAAGACATCTATAATTAAATAAATAAAGCTCTATATTATTTTTCTCTTCTCTATTTTTATTCATCCTATTTGTCACCTTTTTTTTTCTTCCTATCAAGTACAGTAAGTAAATTTCCAAGGATGTTTAATTACAAATACTTGTCTGGAGTATATAATCATTTATATTGCAAAAAAAATAAAATTTAATAAATACCCATATCCTATAAAGAAATAAGCGTTAAAGAAAATACAAATATATAAATAGGCGAAGTATGTGTTTGGATTTGTATCTACTATATTCATATTTACCCGACAAAATTCCTAAAAAATACAGAACATACTAATTAGTTGCTTTAATTTTGACGTTGCTGCCAAACACTCAAGCAAATATTAATTTAACAGTTGATATATATATATATATATATATATATATATATATATATATATATATATATATATATATATATATATATATATATATATATATATATATATTGGAGATAACTATCATCCTTTTAAATTAACTTTTAGAGTTGAGTTAATTTTTAACCCAAATTCTTAGTGTCATAATTTGTTGTTAATGACACAATCTAAGCAATAGTTACAAATATAAAGTAACCATATAATAAAGGTCTCAAAGCATAGAATGCTAATTACAAGCTTATATACATTATTGTTTGAGAGAAAATTAACTCTAGAAGCCAGACAAGAGTCATAAATTGAGAAAGTAAACTTTTATAAAATGTCACACTGCAACAGGTGAGCATCACACTCCATGGTTTTTTCTTTTGTGGAAACAGGCATCTCGATCTAAAATCTTCTATGATGCCCTTGTTCTAGCATTGTGTCCATTTTAGCCACTAGTTATTACTTTTGAAATCATATGTTGTGTTCTTATATATAAATCATCTTAATAATAATCTTTGATTAATCAATGCATAAAATTCTAAACTCTAACAATAATAAGAGGATTATAATGATTGAACAAATCAACATGCAAATTTTTAGGCGTTGATGAGGGGAAATTGAAGTTGCCTCCCTGGACAGCTGCAGCCATAATAACGGCAAGATCCTGCAACTGTAAAGACCTCATGTACACGTGCCATCACGTGTACCTCCAAATACCAAATCAGATTAATGAACTCATCGGTGTTCTGGCTTGCTGCTACTTATGCAATCATGAGTTCTGAATTGGGAAACTGACCAATTTGATTTTTTGATAATGTTGTCATCGATCGACCACGCATAACATTGTTCACGTAAATTGCCAAGTGGATATCACTGTGCTTAGCATTACCTCGAGAATAATTATAAATTTATTTCTCGTAATACTTTCCTATTTAAATCTTTTTATTTTCTTTATATAGTACTAATTATTAAACGTTTATTTTATAAAAAGGTTTACATCGCTAGCTAGTGCAGTAGATGATTGTATTATATATTAAGAATGATTAATCTTAACTCTTAAATTAAAATAAAAACAATGCAAGTTACGAATTGGACCTCGATTGACCCACACCCTTGAATAATGCCACTCATCATTGGAGGAAATCTCGAATATAATAACTAATGGCATGATCCCCTCAATTAATATCTCAATCAGGTTAATCTCTCATAGATATTGAGTCATTCCTTGATGCGATACACTCTCTTCCTATATAAGCACACACTAAGGGTACCTCAAGTATGTTCATCTTTTTCTACTCTTTTTCTCATGGGCCTGAACTAACTGAGTCTCAAAGCCCTTGAAGGTATCCTCAATCCAATCTCTACTTGTGGATCTTTTTCGATGCAGTCAAGCCGTGTCCCTCCAAAGATTCGTAAGAACAAATATAAAGTCTCTATTTGGATAGAAGTAAAGCAAGTTAAATATCATATAAGTGATAATAATTCAAAATCCTAATAACTAAGGTTTTGAATTGAATTAATGTGATGTTAATAAGTTTACTTGTGTAGTTTATTCATAATTACTGATAGAGTTATCTTAATGTTTTACCCCTTGTATTCCCAACAACTAGTAATATACTATTTTATTATTATTTATTATTTGTTAAAATTTATCTAAAACTTCAAAATCTTTAGTGAAATTCATTAAATAAAAATTGATTCTTAGAAAATTTTGTCATTTTTAATAAATTTTAGTTGATGATAAAAAGTGTGTTCAAAAGTTTTTATTAAAGTGTATGTTAGTAACATTTTCTCTAATTCCTTTATTAAAGTTCTTTTACGGTAAATAAATTTATGTTTTTAATCTTTTTAGTTTATTATTTCATACATTTATTTATAGAGTTTGGTTTTCTCTCATTTGAATATTTTTGCCTTTTTTATATTTCTAACCATTTATATTTTAAAGGTGTTTTTTTTTCAAATTTTTCTCATAAAAAACTAGTTCAAAACTTATTATTTTGCTACATATATTGATTATTTTAAATAGAAAAAAGATACTTTTCAGTTTTCAAAATAATACCCACGAAAAATCTTTTTTTTTTCGATAATTCTATATCTTTCAATTTTATTTTTTCAAATTCTAATAAATTGAACCCAAGAATCTCTATTAAGAGGACTTTGTGCAAATATTATTCTCATTCCGAGGGTTAATCTCACAACTTTACTTAAGATTCCTATTAAATGACCAAAAACAACTCTTGCTCAAATTGAAATCTAAACTTAAGCATAAAATTTAAACGTCTTAATTTTCAAACACACACATATATATATATATATATATATATATATATATATATATATATATATATATATATATATATATATATATATGTTTTATTCTTCTTACAAATTCTTTTAGGTAAATATGTTCCCAAATTATTATCGTGCGTACACACTCCAGCGAGTTTATTAAATGTGTTAGTTGGTGTATCAGTTTCCCGATAATAAGACTTTTTCTTGTGTTCATTTCATAAAATGAGAGCAATAAAGGATGCTATTTATTGAAGAGGAAAAGCATTTAAAAGAGTAAAAGTGTCTAAATGCAAGCAACGGCCAACGGTGACCACCATTTGCACAACGCCCACCTACTTGTGTAATACAAACTACAGTACTCATATCTGAAATATTTTTCAATAATTTCTTAACTAATACTTTCATAATAAAATATCAAAAATAAATATCTTTAGACTATAATTTTTATCATCAAATAATATTTTATCACATAATTTGATTTGTGATTGAATGATAATGTAACATTTTTTTTAATTATTTTGTCAATGTAAACTATTTACTTGTGTATCAATATTTTAATAATATAAAAATAATAAAATGATTCTTACCTACTAATTTGGAGAATCATTAAAAGCATTATAAAAATTAGAATTATTTAACTACAATTGTCTGCTTAATTAGAACAATATCCATATACCCTACGCCCTAAAAGCTATACTAATTTCTCATTTAGAATGATGACTTAGGTAAAGAAGTTAATGATGTACTTATTTTCTTTTTTTAGGATAATGATGTACTTATGTTACACAAAAAAAAATGATGTACTTATTTTAATCTAACCTCATGTTAGAAAAGCCATACTTATGTCCCTTCGAGCCAAAAAGTAAATTCGAGATCTTAGTTCAAAGTTGTCCGTTCATTATTCCATACTGCTTAAACGGTCTACGAAAGAAACTATATATGTTCATCTTTTTTTGGTACTAAAAGAAACCCTGTTAATCTAATCAAATTTATGACATGTACCAAAAATGTCGTGACACGCTAGGTAAATTTACATTTTTAGATCAATTATATTAGTTCATCACTCAGATTTGAATCTTATGCTCTTTTAACACATCAAAATGATGATCAAATTTATGTAAAGGATATGCCCATAACATCGCATAATTAACAGCACAGGGGAAAGTAAAATCATATGGTGTGTGTAAAATCTAAATGATTAGGTATTATTCTTAAAGATACATTAAAATTTGTCGTGTGAGTGTGTTCAATTGAGTAAGTTTCCCAGTTCCATTGCGGGACATGATTCTTCTTTGTCAACAACTTGTGTAAAATACTTTATACAATTATTATTTTTTTGGTAGCCAATGATTTAATTATTTATTAAATCGAAGCCTCTAACAAATGTTCCCCTTTAAATATACATTAGTTAATTAAACAAAGTTCATGCATGCTTATCTTATACTCTCCATCTCAAAAGTGTTGTATTATATTATATTTTATACATATTAAAAAAATAAAAAAATAAAAGAAAATAATAATTTTACAAAACTAATATTATTATTAGAAAAAAGATTATGTACTGATAATAATGTAAAAAAATTACACATTAATTCAATCACTTCTCATCATGAGTGATAATTTTATTGAATTTTAAAATAATTATTTTTAAATAATTCAGACAATAATTAATAATTAAATAATAATATAAAACTATTATCATTACATAAATATTAAACTCCGACATATTTGGTCTTTGCAGCTTTGCTGAATTAGCTCATCATTCTAAAACACCAACTATTTGATTCAATGATTTCGCTGGTCGCAATACAACTCTTATATTATAATTATTAGTACATTATCTGCAACTTACCAATAAATCATAATTATCAGTTAGTCATTTGTCTATTCATCATAATGTGAGTATTTTGTTAGTTTAATCGCAAACTTTATAATAAGGCACGAACATTTCGCCTACCTATATTTAGAAAAAATTGAATTAATTATGATCATAATAGCATTTTCTATTCTCTTTGGTTTTTATTTTTAGATTAACATTCTCTACTGTCTGAAACCCCATCAGCTTATTATTTTTCTTTTTTAATTAAATTTTTATCTGCATGTGACAAAGCAATTACTTTTTTTAAATCAAAATAATATATAGGAAAATTTCACAAAAACACACAAAAAACAATTGTAAGTTGAAATCCCGAAACATATTAACCAATACAATAAATAAATAATTTACACTGAGTACTTCCCGGATAATATTTGTTTAATGATCCCAACAATATCCTCTTCATTAAAATATGTTGTTTAATTACCTTCAGCATGCCTTATTTTGAGTTAAAGTTTGTATTAAAATAAATAAATAAACTAAAATACTACCTTTCTTTTAATTACCAAGAATGATAAAAGTCCGTATGAAGAATATATATATATATATATATATATATATATATATATATATATATATATATATATATATATATATATATATATATATATATATATATCACAACAATATCACTTAATGTTTAAGGCGAAGGTTAGTGTGTAACATTCATTATCAAATTATCTGCTCAGCAGCGAGGTCTCTTCAACGCGTCAAAACTCTTCGTTGCAATCACGCTCGAAGCAAAACAGAAGGAAAAGCTCTGAAAATAACTTCACGCTCAGCAAAGTGCGAGTGGCAGTAACATAGTACCTCGTGTTAACTATATCCAAATAAATACAGTATTTTCCGTTTAAGAAAACAACTACGAAAAATAAGTTTCTGTTTCGTAACATAACAACTTGTAAAAGATGGACGGTTTCAAGCCTAGGAAGGAAGAACTGAGTTTGCTAGGTGCGAAACAAAAATATTATCTAATGTGATAATTTAGATATAATCAATGGTTTAGGTAAGGATTATGATGGACATGCTTACATCAGAATAAATTGTAAAAATAAATAAAATTAATATTTAACCTTCTTCCTTCCTTCATCTTCTCCATTGTTAATGACATTATCACCGTTTATAGTTATGTGCCTTTTCCCATAAAGTTTTTTCTCTTCATGACAAGAAATGTAAATGCATCACATAGATCTGTTTCTTGTTATGCTTCTTGTATTCTCGTCAATGAAAAAAATCAAACATCACAAAAGCATATACATCGGCATTAATTCTTCCCGCGTATGAGATGTTACTGGATATTGGAATCTTCTAAAAAGGCAAACCGCAAATGTGAAGAGAAGATGACTTTCTTCATGCCTCTAGTTAAAAAAAATATTATTTTCATCCAAACAAATATTTTAAAGATCTAACAACACACAGAAAAATCGAGTGTGAAGGATGTCCACAATAAAGTTGTAGGAGTTGGTGAATGAAGGAAACAAAAGCAAAGGGAGAAAAAAAAAGAAAAAAAAATTTAAATTTAATTTGATGTAAATAATCTAATTATATCTTTCATTTATCTTAACATTAATTCTAAAACTCATCAAATCAAACTGTGTATCTAGATTTCGCACCTACCAAACTCATTTCCTCCTTGGCATGCTAGAACTAAAAGATGTTGGAATAATTATTTTTGTGGACATTAAGAAAGAGAATAAGAGAGAAATTTAAGCAATGATCCTTGCTCTCACCCATTTTGATTTTTTCCTCAAAAACTAACCCAAAAATTTAAAAAAAAAATACAAAATTACCTAACAATTTTCCTTTTTATTTTATTTGCTCAGTAAAATAACAATAACACTAAAAAAGAAATGTTTGGTATTGCATCGTCGTATAAAGCTATGTAAACTGAAGTAGCGTCCTTCAAATCTTGCAACTCTCGTTTGTTCTCATTTTATCTTTTTTCTCTCTCTAAAATTCTAGAGCGAGAAAAGGGAGAGAGATCAAAGTGGTGCAACAGTTCAATTGATGAACAAGTGATTGACTATTGATATCTCCTTTTGACTTTCCAATTCATGTTCTCAATTTCCCTTTGATTTCTCCTTCTGGGATTTTTTTCCCCTCCCCCTCCTCAATTTGATACTCATTTTTTGAAGGTTTCACACTGGAACAATTGTTGGAAAAAAAAATCTCCAATGGTTGAGTTTTTCTTGTTCTCTGTTTGGTCTTAAATGTGCCATCATGATCATCAAAAGCATATGAACAACAAAGTGGGGTTTGCAAGGAGTAATGTTCATTGGATTGGTGAACCAATATTTTTCCAGAATTGGCATTATCTTTGGAGGGTATAAGTTATCATAACACACGCAATCAATGAAACAATTCCACACCTTGTGAATTTGTTATCTTTTTTGTCTCATTATATTTCAGCTCCAAATTCACCTAATTAAAGTCTCAAAGGGTATCTTTTTCTTTTTTTTCTGTTTTTTTCCATCAATTCAGATTTGATATTTTCTGGTGATCATGGGTTGTGCAAGTTCAAAGCAAAAGAAATGTCGGCGATGCAATGCTCCTTATTCTCCTGCTCCTAGAAGCTATTCAATGCACGTTCATCACCCACCTCTAGCAGAAGGTGATAGCTACCACGTTGTGGCACTCACTTCCACAACATTGGGCACTCTCAAACTCAATTCCCCTGCTCCAACTCAAAATTTTTCTGGGAATTGTAACCATGATTTCAAGCTTTCCAATGGCAAGCTTGGAAACGCTGAAAGTTTCAGGTTTGATAGTGAAAGCTTTGTGCAAAGGCTTGAGGAGGAGAAGGAGAAGAAGAGTGAGGTATTGGAGAAAGACAAAAAAGAAGAGTTCTCAATGGGTTTAATTGAGGCCAAGACTTGGTCCAACATGATTGAGCAAAAGTTGCCAAAAGTTTTTCCCAAGACCCCAATTAGAACACCACCTGGTGAGCCTGAGACAATCAACACATGGGAACTCATGGAAGGCCTTGAAGACACCACGCCTTTCCGGTCGCCGATCCACTTCCGGAGCTTCTCCTTTGATTTCAATGGTGGTGATGATGTTGGTGACGGTGATCTTGATGTTGATGTTGATCCACCCAAGATGAGTGTTGTTGCTTCTCCAAAACCCATGTGGCTTCTCATGACTGAGGAGGAGTCAAGACTCAACCCTGCAATCTCAGATTTTGATCCTGAAGTGATTTCCGCATTCAGGAAGTCCTTGCAACAGCTCTCTCCGGATAGCCCCTTCCACCTTCGACCGGAGCCGGGTGACCAAGACAAGCAAGGGACTAAAAAGGGGTCCTCATTTGAGGAAAATGACTTTGTTGTGGATGATGTCAAGGTTGATGATCCATGTGGGAAGGACAAGTTGCTGTTGTACTTCACTAGCTTACGCGGTGTGCGAAAGACTTACGAGGATTGCTGCCAAGTGAGGATGATTCTGAAGGGATTGGGAATAAGAGTGGATGAGAGGGATGTGTCAATGCATTCAGGGTTCAAGGAAGAGCTTAAAGAGCTATTGGGTGATGGCCATGGTGGTTTAGGATTGCCAAGGGTGTTTCTTGGGGGGAATTACATTGGTGGGGCTGAGGAAATTCAGAGGCTGCATGAGGATGGGAAGCTTGAGAAGCTTTTGGGTTGCTGTGAGAAGATTGAGGACAGTGTTGGAGGTGATGGAGTAGGGGGAGTGTGTGAGGCTTGTGGGGATATAAGGTTTGTTCCTTGTGAAACCTGTTGTGGAAGCTGTAAAATTTACTACGAAGGTGATGAAGATGAAAATGAAGAAGAATATGTTGACGGTGAAGTAGGGGAGTGTGGATTCCAGCGTTGCCCTGATTGCAATGAAAATGGACTAATTCGTTGCCCCATGTGTTGCTGTTAGTTCTCAATTTCCAGGTGACATTTAACAAGAGGTACTGAAAAACCAAATTTTGAGTTTTTTGTTCTTCAGGGCATTTTGTATTTTGTGAGATTTTGTTGTACAGTCAAGTTTTTTTAATGTACTGATACTTACTAGTGAAAGAGTCAATAACGTGTTCTAATCACTCCCCTCTGCATAATCAGTGCAGTTTTCTACATAGTGTATACTTTTTCATTTTCCCTTTTGTACACAAATTGCCTTTCTTGCAAAATCAAGGAGAAATGCAAAAGAGAATTATAAGGTTAGTTGCTATCATTTGCATTCTTCATAATATGTCCTCCCTTTTACAATTTCAAAGATGTAATGTAATGTTTGAAAGTTGTTGCATTGGGGGCCTTGAAGCATTCTAGGCCTAGTGTTGAACCTGCCTTGAGCTAATTACAGAATGCACTTGAGGGTGTGGGGTTTATGAGCTCAATGCAATTACCATGTTTGTCATCTTTATGTTATCAAATGTTGACCACTACACGAGCTAAGACGTTAATGGTTCAATTCTAGACCTTGACTTTTTATTGGATTGGATTGCAATTCATTGGTTACTGATAAATGAACCGTGACCAATTTTTTAAAACTTAAAGTAATTTATTCATTCTCTGCATCACCGGTTTCTTTTTATAATTTTTTTTAACTGATCGTTTTCCAAACCATGGTTGCACATTTTCTTTGTTATATATAAACTCAGGTTTAGTGGGGGCATAAAATAGCATATTAGGTGGGCATAGTCTAGGTCAATTTCGGCGAGAGACTTGTGATTGAGTCAAATCATCTTTCTCTGGATGGAAAAGCATTATATCTAAATGTTAATGCATCTCCACTATCCTCCCCAAAACAATAGGTATATAGATTATTTCTAAAAGAGTGATTTTACAATTTCAACCCAATAGACGAATTCTTCTAAAACCTACCGAACAGTTCAAAAGCACATCAAGTTTCTTTTAAGTTAAAGAAGTTCCAAAATGCAGCAGATATAGTTTTTTATTATTCTCATTTAAGGTTTTACTATTTGTTTTTTTTTCTCTTTTATTCTTCTCAACTATTTACGCCCAAATTAGAGGTTTGGTTTTTGGCTTTCAAGAATATATTCTAAGAAGATACTAATCTATCAAATTACCAACAAACACTGAAGATAAAGACTATTCTTAATGGTGTGTTTTTATACACGTATAAATTTTAACATCACTTTAAAATAAAGGAATTTTAGTCCATTGCATTGTATTCTGATCATCTAAGCAAGAAAATGACACTGCATGGTCCAAATGGTCCAAAACTTAAAGACAAGAAGAATCACCAATTTTGACCTCAGATTTCACCACAGCATAATATTTCCAAAGAAGCGGTTGAAAATTGAAAAGGGGTTTTAAGACTTTTATTTACTTGGCTGATCATTACATTGCGGTGCCATACCCTATTATGTGAAATAATTGCTATAGTTCATGGAGCTCACGATTAGAGATATCCATGTCGTGCCATTTACAAAAGAATGCACCACTAAGGAACGCCTGAATCATACAAATGATTTGTGCCAAAGAAGCAAACTTATTTTTTCTTTACCTACTTGTGTCCTTTTTTAATCAACTTCTTGTGTTAATGCAATCAATGGACCTTGATGCAAGAAAAACCCAATAAGCTACACGTCCCTTGCTGTCCAATCATGGTCACAACACATATTTAGGTGGTTAGTGGTAGATGACAATTACAGTGCTGAAATGGTTGTAAATGCCAATAGCTTATTTATGTGGAGGGCAGTGTTAGATGTAGAATACACAAATGATACATTATTTTTTTCTTGTGATTTCTTATGAAATCATAAAAATCACCCAATATTGTCAGTGACCCCGACAGATATAAACAGTTTTGATTTAAAAGGGATCAAAGCATCATTACAAAGGGCAGTACTAGATTCAGTAGATTGGCGAGAAAAATAGTTACATGTATGGGGGCATCAAAGCATGGACCAGTCCTTCATGCACATGTGGCCTAAACATCCACCATACTTGCCGTCACCACCCACAAACAGCTCCGTCTCCACCGACACTGGACCCTCTATATTGGCACCAACACCAACGGGTTAACTCTTTTGACTTTTGAAAATTCTCACTTCTCTTTCTTTTAGAGTGTGTTTAGATAAGGTAATTTAATTAGGTAATATATTTTTTATAGAGAATTAAATTCTTTTTTATCAAAAATAACTGTTTGGATATTTTAGTAAAAAAAAATTCAAAATTTTAGAATTTTAAAAGGAATTTTATTTAGTTGAAAGAATAGAATTTCAAATTCTATCTTCAAATGAGTGAATTTGGAAATTTTGTAACTTACTCTTCAACTTTTCTCTCTCAAACTCAACTCAACGTACCTCATCATCATCGTGTTCTCCTATCTCCCATTGGCCCTGTCAACTTCAATCTCATCATCGTCGGCACCGCCCTATCAGAATCCGTCATCGCAGCCACCACCTCTGCCGTTGGCAAAACCATCCTCCACCTCGACCCCAACTCCTTCTACGGCAGCCACTTCACTTCTCTCTTCTTCCACGATCTCACTTCCTACCTCACTTCCCTACACTCCCTCCCCTTCGCCGCATCCTTTGACTCTGACGACATCGTTGTCGTCGACCTCGTCCATAACCCCTCTGCACCGACGCGGAAACCGTAACCTACGATGAATCCACGTTTCTCAACGAAAACTCGTGAAAATTCAACATTGATTTGGGAGGTCCAAGGGCGCTGTTCTGCGCGGACAAGACGATCGATCTGTTGATGAAATCGGGCGCAGCGCAGTATTTGGAGTTCAAAGGAATCGACGAGAGCTTCGTCTATGAAGCAAACACGGATTTGGCAAACGTGCCGAATTCTCGAGGAGCGATTTTCAGAGACAAGAAGTTTTCGCTAAAGGAGAAGAATCAGTTGATGAGGTTCTTCAAGCTGGTTCAGCAGCACAGTCATGGTATCCAAACACAAAATTTTAAAAATAAAGAAATTTAAATTGAAGCATTTGAGATTCTCAAAATTTAAAATTCTTTAGAATTTAAAATTGGTTCATCCAAACACACTCTTACTATATTCAAACTCATTTAATTATAATTGACTATTGATGTTTACGAATAGAGTTTTTTTTTATTATATTCTTGGCATGGTAGTCCATAGAAAAACTCGTTATACCTTTTAGTGGGAGTAAATTTTTACTAGAACTATGTCCATTTTTCCATTTTGTTAGTATAACCAGTTGTCATTTTAAATTAAAAGGAATAACTTGAAGAATATGTGCAACAAAAAAGTTTATACTAACATCATTACTATAGAAAAGAGTCCATATATGAAAAAAGAAACCAGCCACTACCTGGTTATGATGGTAATTAAAGAATGACAACTGGTTCATTGTTGTAGGAGTACAAAAAGAGGGATTGATGCTAGGTGCACCCAACATTTTAAGTGAATGGACAAAAATGTCATCCACTCAAATTGATCTGTATGAGTCATATGAATCAAATTACATGATCCGTATATTTTATACGAATCAATCATGAACTCACATACCTTCGACGTAGGACAATTTTAAAGTTAACAAAAAAATGTTAGGTGCACTAGCAATAAAACTAGTGCACCTAGCCACACTCAAGAAGGGGACACACTTTGACAGTACCCATTCAACCAACACAAGCCCACAAAACCAATCCCCCACGGATTCATTATACAAGTAATAAATATAAATCTGTACTTTTAACAAATAAAATAAAAAGAATGGATAAATGAGGTTACATTTTCCCATTGACACGGGATAAAGGCCAATGAGAAAAATTACATATATAAATAATTGATATCAATTCATGTAACTTACTATTATTGGACCAAAGTAAGTCGGCTACGGCAAAATAGTGGTTGGGTCGTAATGATGAATTGTTTGCAATGGGATATGCATATGCTGGCTGGGATGCCTATAAAAGAATAACAATGGAGTTGGCAAGGAATCAATTGCAGTAGATAAATATTAGAAAGTAGTTCACACGTTATGTAAATTGTTGGTTGCTTATGTTTTGAAAGTAACAACCCTGTGTGGTAGACAGCGTGAAAAGAGTGTTGATGCTTACACCTGAAATTAATTATTTTTTTTATGAAGACAAGGAATGTACATTTTGCATGTGTCTTGTAACAGCAATCCACCGTCTAGTTGGAACTGCCTTCTTTCATACATAGCTTAACATGCCAAAATTCAGACATCAAGTACAAATTTAGTTTAAGTTATTTTAGCAAAGTAACACTTTTCCTTTTCTGATTAACATCTTAAGAGAGTTCTTTTCTTCCTTATATTACAAATATGGTAGAATGGGAAGACACCCCTACTACTACTGAGCAAAACGCCAACGACATGTTCGAACTACTAACAGAAGTCCATCCTGATAATCACTGTGCAGGCTTAAACTACAACTAGTTTTATCTGGTCGCGACTACTCAAGTAATCATTGGACACTAGATCTCCTAAAAAGAGTTCTCCACCAGCTACTTAAGAGAGCTTTTGAGAAAAAAATACTATTTCCCCCAAAATTAATCCATCCCAAATATGAACTTAATATATTTTAGGCACATTGAATATGAAAGTAGACAAGAAGAACCTTGGTACTTACATTGTACCATATGCTATATTTTCTAAAAGGGTACACAAATAAGTGGCTGCTTACCATGGATTCTCCAAAACTACTGATATGAACATTTGCACCAGATGAGTAGCCACACATGTAAAGCAAGTTCGTGTCTTATAATACAATAGCAACAAACAAATGCTGGTATTTGTTTGTGTTCAACAAGTTAACATATTAGACAGCAGTTTATGTTTGGAGTTTCATTTCTTTTCATTCTGACCCAAATCGGCAGCCGCTTTCGCTGCACGTGTCAACACATCCGAAACCCAAAGAGCACCTTTGGCAAAGTAGCTACTGTTGGCTATAGCAGTTCCAGCCGCCACAGCAGCTTTTCCGGTAACTGATGCAACGACTATAGCTGTTGTTCCTGTCACTGTTGCAGCTGATTTGGTGAAATCTGTGACATGATATTTCTCATCCACAGACTTAAAAGTTTCAATCCCTGAATTAATGGTATCAGTCAACCCAATTTTATTGCTGAGTTCAGCAACCTTGGTTGCTGCTGTAGATGATACACTATGAGATTCATCGAAAGCTTTTGCCATGACAAATGCATCTTTGCCCAATACATATCCCTTAGCCACCATTGTTTTGACAACCACCTGAGCCATAGTTAGTGCTTCTCCAGGGGAAGCAACAAACTTATCCATGTGAACATCCTGTCAATGAAAACAACATTAACTTAATCAATGATTGACCCCAACAGTAACTAAGAGTATCTTTAGACTTTAGAATAACATTTTCACACCACATCCATTAACAAAATCATGTCCACAGGCCTCAATGATGCATGTTGTAAAATCCGTTACAAAGATGGAATAAGTAAGCCACTAGTTACACGTTATAAAGGAAGATTGTTGTGAAGATTTCAGGATAAGTTGGTATTTGGTACCAGATTACTTGATTCACTACTGTTTTTTAAAATGTAAAAATAAGGTAATATGTAAAACTACTAACAGCAAGAAGTGATAGATCAAGATAGAAATCCGTAAGCCAACTACAAAGTGCATTGAATTTGCCTCACTAAACTCATGGGGTCACCATATTCTACAGTCCGTGAACTAAAATAGATAATCATACCATTAACTAAATATTTTTGAATGTATAGAAAAATTCTTTTATCACTTTGGTCTAACTAAAAGCAGCAGAGCCTTCTAAGGATTTTATTAGGATTACCTGTGAGGTTGTAATACTGTATTCAGGATTTGATGCATGATTGCTCCAATTATCATAGTCATTTACATAAGCTTCATAGCGTGAAATGAATATACATTGGTCCAATATCATTGATCCCTGAAAAAAAATTGAACCAAAATTTGCAGGTTAGTAAACAATATTCAAGTGAGAACAATGCCACATCACTGAAAAGTTCATTTTCTGCAACATCGCAGAATGAATTTGATTGAAGAGGCACAAATAATACAATTTCTAAGTAACAAATTTTCACTAATGCAATGCAATTGAAATTTCTTATAAAATTATTTTTTATCATCCTTTGTAGGACTGTGTTAAGAAAGGTCAGGATGCAATAAGGGTACTAATCATTATGTAGATTCTGAACTTGCATACATCTAGAAACAAAATACAACCATTTACCCCATCAGAAGGCAAAAGAAAAACTTATATAGCAAGATTTCACATCCATCTTGCACTTCAGCAGGAAAGCAAAACACCATCATCTATTACACACTATGAAGCCTAGACATTGACAAGGACACAGAGCATGGGAACACGTCAAATTCTAAAACTTGTAGGGCATCAACATGGTGTATAAGAGTGTTTTTTTTTATTGGGAAATGTTTGTTATAATATTAGTTTTGTTAGCAGAGGGGATCAAACCCACGACATTTCCCCTCTTCCTTCTCCCTTAATCATCCAACTCACCTTATATCTCCTTGGTGTATATGAGTGTGTATTACATATGTTGAAAGTTTAAAGGAAAAGAATTCATAATTTGTAAGGGCATTTATATAAGCTTCAAGTCTTACAATATCTTAATAAAGGTTATATATGGCGATACATGCTATTTTGTAAGCCTCGTCTAGAAAACATGGAGCATCATTTGACTCATTTCTATTGACATTTTCCAAACACTTTCCTAAATGAACTTGTCCTTGTGGAACTAATAATATACCACATGTAAATGTACACACACAATTAAAAAAAATGCAGATGGAGAATCTAATGATCAACTTCATTTTGCTATCCACCATTGTTGTCGTCACTGTTGGCCAAGAGGACATCCACCAACTCAGTTTCAGGGAGGTGGGGATAGGGGGGACGAAATGAACAAGTTGGGGAGAAATGAACAGCTTTGTGTGTTCTTGATTTGCTCTGTGACTCTCCTTATAAGGGTCATAAAAATAATTATAAACTATCTACTTATGGATGTGCATTGAACATATTGTCACTTTGTTAGACACATGTCCTTCACACTGATGCGGCACCAAAATGGTGTGCTCATGTGTTATAGATTACAAATATTAATCTAATGCAAGATAATGAGAAAGAAATAGAAGAATTGGTTATATTTTACGTCAATCCATGATATCCAACAAGAGGGCAAGGAACTAGGAAGTAAGAGAATAAGCAACTTACATTTAGCAATAATGCAGTTTCCAGGGCATAAGCATCCCGGTAAGTCACATATGCAGTAGGCGCATTTTCACCAGATCTGTGCCATGACAAAAAAGCTATTATTCAAATTGATTCCAAGAAATCTTTATAAGCATACAGCAAAATAAAGTAACACATTATTAACATCTTTAAAATGTTCTTTATAAGCATGCTAATTCTTATTGAGTTTTTTTATAAGTCTGCTAATTGTTATTGATTGGTTATCTGTCTGACTTTTTTACCATGTCATTATGTTTGTAGTCCGCCATACTAATCTGAATGAGGGACTCATAACTCAACAAATAATCAATAATGTTCTTCTTTTATTAAATAAGGGGCACACACATACATATCCTATCAGAAGGTTCAATTTTGATATACAGGGATTTAATTTTACCAGTAAGGTTAAGCAACATTACCTTAATATTTCAATATGCTCAATCAAACCACAGTATGTGAAAAAATTGCGCACATCATCCTCTGTTGCTCTTGGGGATAAGTTTGTAACTAGAGCAGTGTAACCACCACTATACATACTTGTCATATGAGTCAATCCCAAATTGAAATAAAAAGAAGCAGATTCAACAAACCTGCAGAAAGCAAAGCAAGTAAAAAACTTGACAACTTTTTTAGAGGAAGAGTGACCCTGAAAGAATTAAGGATGATTGATGTAACTTCAGAAACTGATGGTGGGAATAGGCTTGCCTTTCCCTTTCATTTCTCCATTAATAAGGGCATGCATTGTTAAAAACAAACAATGAAGATAAGCAGAACTACAGTGAAATTATAGAAAACATTATCTATCATTTAGTTGCATTCACTTCATCCACGAGAGATTGTAAATCCAAAATATTATGTGGTCCCCAACAGATATCAGCCTCAATTTTAGGACAAAGAACTATGTCATGAATCACATGACTATATATTTCAATCGTCTTATTTAATATTTTAGCACACATATCAACACTTGACATGCAAGGAAATCGTATTTATCACATTTGAGAATGAAGAGTGCCCATTAACTGAAGACAGAATTTTTTTCACACTCCAACAACCAATGGAAACGAATCCAACTCAATCAAATTCTAAAATCTCTAACTGGGTTTGGAATTTGAATATGAAGGATCACCCTTCAGCAAAATTGATAGCATCAATAAAAATCATTTAAAAAAACAATTTTAATGATCCACAAGAGAGAGACAGAACAAAAAAAATCAAACAAAACAATTAAAAAAAAGAACAATATCAATGTGGGAAAACAAAAGTATTTGAAGAAAACTATAAAGAGAGTACCCGAAAAAGTGTTACAAGATCAAAACTGGGGAAGTGCTTTACCTGACGGTTCTTGTCGGCAAACTGAAGCAGAGGAAAGTTTAGTTTAGTTTGGAGAGAGAGACAGAGAGAGAGAATATGAGTCAGCAGATAATAAATCCAAAGTGGAATTGTTTCATTTTGTGATTGGAGCGATGGAAAATGGTAAAATGGAATCTCACGCGCTGAACATTTTGTCTTGTGTAGCATTCTGGTTGGTTTCTTATACATGTAATAAAGTACGTGTATCAATTCCATTCCATCAATTTAATTCTAGATAGTATTGAACAATAAATTGAATTCTTTACTATTAAGTTATCATTAAATTAATCCATTCAACTTTTAAATTTGGTAGCTATTACAGTATTAATTTAATTCTTAAATTTGATAATAATAATAATAATAATAAGCTACTTTATTCTCTGATTATAAATTAAAATAATTGATAGCTAATAAAAATTATCGATGGTTAACTTGAGTTGTAATTGTAATTTTAGAAAATGATTTGATATCTCAAAATGTACTTGTTTAAATTTTTTAATATTTATTTTATTATAAAGTATAATTTTTTATGAGTTTTATCAAATGACTAATATTTTAAATAAAAATGAGCATTGAGTTTTATCATAATTGAAGATCTTAAATTATTTGTTTTGTTAAGAGGTCTGAAATTATTTACTAATTTCTGAGAATGTCTCTAATAAAAATTTTAATCATTGAATTTTAATAAATGTGTTATTAGTGAGTAGTAGTATTAGTATTTTTCTTAATCATCTGGTATGGCGCGTGATATTTATATTGTTCTCCAAAAAGTGTGAGCAATAAAGGATTGCACCGTTGATTCCTCATTGGTGGAGGAGTCTGGTTGGTGGCAAAGATTATTGCATAAGCAAAGTCGGCTATTAAAACGATAACTTTATGCTGCGTTTCATTTTCAAAGTTAACTTTTTGGAAATGATTTTGTTCAAGAGTTTAATGCAAATTTATGTTTTTTTCAAAAAATATAGTACAAAGATACAATCCTTTCTTCAATTTTGCAGTTAACATTTTGGAGATGATGCTGCCTAGCTAATGCAAAATAATTTATGCTTTTGAAGTAAAAAAAAAAAAAAAGATACGATTTTTATAATACTAACTTCTTAATTGATAATTTTCATAAAATTATACTCTTCTCGTCCGTCTTATTTGATATTTTGTCAAAAAAAATATTTTGATTATATTGTAAAATATTCATAAAGTACTAAATATTACTCAAGTTAAAAGGACAAGATAATTATTAAAAAGAACCTAGTATTGCATGTAGTTAGTTTTTTTATTAAGATAATTAAGGTATATTAAATCAGATGCAGTAAAAGAAAAAGGGATTAAATCAGATTGTGTTGACATTTTATTTCCTACCTTTTAAGAGTAAATATTTATTATACATATTTAGGTAGTTTCTTTTTCTTGGATTTTGCATATAGTTTCCTATTTTCAGGAGTCGGTTCCATATACACATTGATGCTCTGAGAACAAATAGAAACTACTTTATGGTATTAGAGCCACACTCTGAGAACCTTTGATATGAGATAAGACACTAAGAATGAAAGAGGGTGATAGTCGAAGAAACAGGTTTTTCCTTGTGATCTGTATTCTCTGTGCCAACCCAGGAAATGCCATCACTTAGGTGCACTTGAAATGTGAAAATTATGATGAATGGGCTTGTGTAGTACATAAAATTGGAATGAGTTTAATGTGGGAAAACAACCTCTGAACTCGTTTAGTACACCTATATCAGCATCTGAACATGATCATTGCTTTTACATTACAATTACAAATCATGCAACAATTTTGGTGTGGCAAATAATAATAAAATGAAATGAAAAATAAAAGAAGAGAGCGTCTTAGGCCTGGGTGGGTTCAAAAATGGGCCATTAGTGAACAACCTTTCCTTGACAATTACTTCTTTCACCCCTCAAATTATTTCCTGCACCTAATTCAGAATGTAAACTTATATTTCGAAAAAGACTTCCTGGAATGTAAAAATTTACATTCTAAAATAGGTGTTCTCGAAGCTTAAAAGGACGCAGGAAGCAAAATTGAAGGTGTAAGAAACAATTGCCCCTTTCCTTTTCGTTTGCCAAGATCTCAACTCAAATTTTTTGGGTTATTTATTCAAGCGCTGGACTCAAATTTTGAAATTTGACTTGGACTATATGTTAACAATGTAGTCCAGTACCTTGATATTTTGGATTGATGAGTGATTTGAGCTCCAAAGGATTGGACTATATGAGTTTCTTTTTGGAAAAAAAAAAAAAAACTGATTGCTTCTTGGACTATTGTAGACCTTAATACACAATTAGGGATATATAATGCTACGATTCAAAAATAGGTGGTTAGCAACAAAAATAAAATGCAAGAATATAAAACAAATTACAAGACCAATGAAATCATATCTTTTTTCATTGCATATGGTGGACCATTTTTCATAAAATTTTATTTATTATTTTTTTTGTGTGAGCTTAAATTTTATTTATTAGTATTCTGTTTGTTTCTCAATTTAATCTAGAGAGATGATCATTTAACTCAGACAACTTGTCAACTCTCATTTTTATAAGGAATTCCGTTAATTAGGACAACTTATTAACTCTCACTTTTATATAAGAAAGAGTCATTTTAACTTGAATAGTTTGGTAGACCTTTTTTTTTAATTATATTTACTTCTAAACTTAAATAATGAAGATAATTAATTTAGACACTTTATTAACTCTTGTTTTTAAAATGAGAATGCAATTTGGTGTACTATATATTAAAAAAAACAATAAATAATCTCTGTTTATTTCTTTCTTTTCTTTTCTTTACCAATCCTTTCCTTTTTATTTCTCATCTCCTCTAGGGTATACTATGTTTGTAGGGTTGTACGTTATATTTGTTATATATACTTAAAAGGAAAAGAGTCTTTACAATGTAATAATAATTTTTTGCCAAACCTGCTCTATATGTAGAAAAATGTATAAAATGATGAATATCACAGATTTTCAGGACAGACATATTCGCTTTCTTATAAAAACTACGTCCACTCTTTGAAATTCTATTAAATATTTTTGCATCTGATTTGAACATCATCGTAATGCATGAATTGATAATCCAACTGCATGATTTCATTTATTCATCACACAGACAACTTTTTTAAGAATGGATCGAAACACATGCCTTTGACTACCACATAAAAACACCAACTTCTAAGGGCCTTCATTTGTTGCATAAACATTATATGCAACTCTTATTTAATTTAATTTATATATATAGTTCATATCGTTTTATTTGTCTCAATTTACTCAATAATAGTGTAAGGTAACAGGAAGGGCTCTTAATTGTACAAAGCCTCATACCTCTCAAGATTTAAAATAAAGCCAACAAATGAAAATTATTTTTTTTAGATCATGATCCTAGTATAAAATACCCATTAATTTTATTGATAATTGATATCTAGTAAAAGATTTGATTATTTTTATTATGATCTTCTTTTTTAATCACATTTTAGTCAGAAGATTCAAATTTAAAATTTTGTTTAAGAGACTGAATTCAGTATTATTCAAAATAATCACTTATTGGTAAAATTATTAAATTCTTTGAAATAATAAAAATTTCTCACCAAATAACAACATATTATAAGTAGTCCATAAAAAATATGAATATAACCAGAAATTTACAGTACGCAATTTGATTGGGACAGATAAAAAAAGAAAGAAAAGGGAATTCAGTACAAAGTGGTAAAACCCGTAACTAAACTAATAATTATGGCGATGCCCCATTGGGCACGTATGGTATGATTGGAACACATTGAAGTTCGTGTCCTGGTGCACAATACAGGTGATGTAACAAGCTCAGCTGAGCCTGTTTGTTGAGAAAAGGCTCGACTTTGGTCCAATGATTTTTGCAATTCAGGTTATCCCTTCCTTTGCATGTTTGTACGGCCTCTTAATTACCCTGACACTCTCACACGCCCATGCACACCCAATCCAACCCCAACTCTCCTCTCTCTCTCTCTCTTTACCTTCTTTGGAAAATTTATACTAGTCTATACTAGTATATGAAATAGTTTAATGACTAAAATGATAAAAAAAAATGTGTAAAATATAAGATTAAGATGCTTATCATTATCAAATTAGAATGTGAAACAAAAATTGAAACTATACAGTGCATGATTGGATTATCCTTTAAGCAATCTAATGTCCATTTTTAAAATTATTATCTTCCTTACTTTTATTTGAAATGATAAAATAAACACACTTTTAAATAAGTTTTCGATTAATACTAGTTTAGAGATATGTTTATTATTAAATGCATGGATCAATTGCATAATTTTTTTTCTTAATTAATAATTTTGAATTCAAATCATAAATATTCAGTTATGTTAAATATTAGAAGAAGAATTTTTTTTAATTTAGAGTCATTCTTAACTTGTTGACAAGTATATCAATTTGTTTTAAGTAACAAAAGACTCGAAAGTTTGAATATCGAATCTACAGGAATTTTTGTTGTATTTAAAGTGATACAAGTTCAATTATTAAGTAATTAGAAGAAATAGGGAATTATAAGTCTGAAAATTGGAGTAAGAGAGAAACAAAGAAATAACAAGAAAATTAAACAATAATTTAAATGCAGAAAGATGAATTCAGAATGTGATAATGTTGTGACCTAACATGTCAAAACTAGGTGTAATGCAATGTTAATGATTTTCTCTATTCAATAAAATCCTTGTTTTCACCCACATTTACTAAGACACTCTATTTTTCGTTTCCCACATGAAGAGCCTAACTTATTTATTCATTTCTCTCAAATTTCTTTACAAAGATAAAAATAATAAATTGCATGCATAAATTGGGCAAAACAAATATCAATCTATTTTTAGTAATGATTTTATTTAGATATCCTTCTCTGGTTCTTTAAAAAATAATCATTTTTCAATGCATTACTCCCTAAACATTATATGGATGATCAGACCATAATAAACAGAGAAACACAAATAAGAGTAATAGAAACAGAGTTGCATTAAATAGATAATAGATAGAATTACATTACAAGAGTTGGTCTGTCAGGCTCCCAACAATAGAGGTTTAACCTCTCATAACCATGAGAGACTTTAAATTTTAGAGGATAATATGGATGAAAGAAGGGGTTAGATGACTAGAAGAAAGAAAGGGAGAAATGACTAAAGAAGGAAGGTTCCCTATATTAGAGGTGCTCAGACTTTGAATTTCTTTACTAGATATAGTTCTGAGACTCGGTATGTCTTTTCCTTTTGATTCCTACTCTTTTTATATGTCTAGGGTACCTTACTTTTTACGCTTACTTCGAGCTTAGCATGAGTTTTCGTGCTAAACGCACCTTTGGTTCGTGCTAAGCCTGAACTTGCTTGCTAAACGAGAGTCAGTACTAAGCTTGAATTGCATGCTGAGCGAGCTCTTCAATTCTTTCAACTTTTCTTTAAGGTTTTTTCTTCCAATTTTTGTATCAATTTTTCTCTAAAACATTTGAAATCTTCTTCTTTTGACTTTTGCTTATCAAAAATTACAAAGATGTTAATTTCTTCATTATTTCATTAAAAACAATAGTAAAGTGAAAAAATTATAATCATTATTAATCAAAATTAATTATCAAATTAACTCAGATTTCAAAGTTATCCGTCATCAACTATCAAATTAACATATGCATCACATGACATGTTAATATTTTAACTGGCCTTGCAAGATTAAAGAAAGCAATTTACAGTTAAATTTTATATGTTCATAATACACTTTTATTTTATTTTTTATTATTTTTATTACCTTTTTCCATGGTATATAAATCTTAAGAAAGTGAAAAAATTCAAAAATTAAAATAAAAAAATCTCAAAGTTAACTCACTTCTAACACTTCAAAATATTTTTGCCAAAACAATCCTTGTCGATTAACATTTTTTTGATCTAGTATAATACCACCATTTACATACAATACTTAAAAAACCATATTTGTTTGAATATGCTGATATAAATAGACGAGCATAAAGAGCCAAAACTACAGTTACACATTTCACTCACAAAGTTCAAAATTTCAGTTATTGGACTTTGAACATATCCTGTGCTGAAACGAGTGGTAATACAAGCAAAACATATCAATTTCTAGACTGACATAGTTGATCCATTTGGGCAGGGTTTACAATGAATGGCCACAACCACAAGGCTTTGTTCTCACGTATCATTTTCCAACTGCAGCGTATGGATCATATGGCTCATCAACAAGATCTTGTAAAAACGTTTAGTCCCTTTCCTCTATTGTCGGCCTAACAACATTTGCAGGACTTGTTTATTACCAATCATCCCTAGCGTGTTCTTGCAACTTCCATGCAACTTGCAAGGTAAAGCCACACTTTGATAGCAAGATACTCTATATCACACACCACCTTAATTATTTCTGCTCAAAGCATAGCTATAGCTTCAGTACCTATAGAAAAGATTAAGTGTCAGTAACCAGCTCAATAATTTGTGGTATGATTCACTTACACGTTTCTCTTGCTATATGCGTTGTTTTAAATTGGAATTAAATATTGTATCATACTGAGATTGAGTCCGCACTTGGCGGGGTAAATGGCTTGTGACTAACTCATGGAATATATACACATATGAACAGCAAATATATAGAAACAAGGTTATATTGGTACCAAGTTATTCTAACTTGATCAATGATTTCGAGTACAAAATTTTAATATGCAGTTAAATACAAATAAAACTTTACAGAAAATTGTATTATTTAGTAATTTTATCTAGTTTAAACATAATTATCTAGTGGAGAATGCTTATGGTTTGTACAGAAAAAATATATAAAAATAAGACTCTACTGTAAAACTATCATATGATAATTATGTTTGTGGTCTCAGCTATTATATTGAAGTTATACCATCACATACCAATAAATATTACGGACAAATGTTTGTATATACTGCAGAAAAAAGGATACACCAATTGTTTCGCTTGTTCTCATTAATATAAACTTTGTTAAAATTGAACTTTATAATAAGTAGCGTGAGTTTACGTTATTTCTGAACGACGACATATTACACAAATATATGCTCACCGACAGTATATATTATATTACGAAATTATTTATTAGTATGATATATGATACTGGTAAGCAAAGTATATATTAACAAAGAGAAATCTAACAACTAATATTTATATGAAAAGAAAGAGTGAAATTTCTGTGATATAACAAGCGGAATGAACGTTGATAAAAAAATATGATGCAGGATCGAAATGGGATGGTGTTTAGGGAGATTAAAACTTTCACAAGTTGTGTCCGTGAACAATAATTGTGAGGCAAGCATCAAAAGGGTACAAAGATACATGAATCATCAGACATCAGAATGTTAAATACCTTTAAAAAATCAAACACGGTGGAAGGTGGTGGTGGCCAAGATAACTTGGTCGTGTCGGTGATAATGGATGTGAAGTTAATTAATGACACCAAACATTAAAATGACAACAAGTATTAAAATCAATTGATGATGTTGCGATTGAGAACACACCATGTCATTGGCAGGTAAAGCGTGGATGAAGAGATATGGATGGGAAGGGTGGTCGAGCAATATTGTAACATCTTTCGATTCATTGTAAATATAGAAGAGAAGATTAGGTACCAAATGACAAAATGATTTCTTAGTAAGTGTGAATTTGTGATCATGATACATTCATACATATTTTAATCAAAATCCTTGAGACTTAATTTATAAAAAAAAAAATCTTATTTATATAATGCTTAATTTTTTTTATTCCATGCATGTGTGATTTCATGTGTGCGCGTGCGCTACAACTATTTTTTTAGAAGCAAACAATTACAATCATTCTTCCCTGGTATTCTCACATATAATGCATGTCTAATACTTCGATTCAAGCTTTTTTTTATTAAATTTTTACAGCGTAAACTAAATTTCGGTTGTATATGCATAATATTGTTAGGTGTTAATATACATAAAATTTCCTGAGTGTTAGGAAATATTTTTTATTAGCTAATTTAGATTTCTTGAGAAGCAATTTCGAATTGAAGTATTCTTTAAAATAGTAAAAAGAATTATGATTTTGATTCATACACATGTCATTAACTAAAAAGTAAACGTTGCTGACTTATTAAAATTCTTAAAAGACTTTATTTTAAATCCCTATATTCCCATTTGAAATCAAACAGTGAAAACGTCTCATTAGAAACTCGAATAGAGATACAAAATCAAATTGACACATATTCTCGACACGAAATATTTCTCTATCAACACATATATAATCCAATTTGATTTGATACCGATGTCAAAGCTAGAACACTTGAATGTTGTATAAGGAAAATTCATTTAGAAAGGTGGAAAAAAATTTATTGATTTTTTTCTATAGTATTCAAAATTTATTTTATATTATTCCCTTTAGTAATGTAGATATAGGACGCGACACTGCAACAGGGTTTAAATCCAAAACAATAAGAAGAATTAATTTAGTTTGCTATAATCCAACATAGTTTTTTTAAAAAATAAATCAGAAAAATTTTATATTATTATGTCAATTAATTAATAGATTCCCTTATTTCCAATCCTGTTTTAAGTGTGTACACTGAAAGACGGTCGAATATTCTTAATCCTTTGCTAACAGAGTAAACATTCATTTCAGTGATTTCACTCTCGTACTGTTGTTGTTACTTTCCCACAATTACGCTACTACTTTAGAATGACAAAAAAAAGACAAAATTATATAGGGAAAAAAAACAACTAATTAAATAAAATCGTTACATCAAAAAACCGGCAAAAGAAAATAAAGCATCCTTCCCCTTGAATAACCACTAGATTCCAAACCCTCTTTCACTTTTCACTTGTGAACGAAGACACTTTCTGAGGGTATTGTCTCAATTAAGTGTCTCTTTCTGAACACAAAGTCTAAAGTGTAGATTTTTATATTATTTAACCAAAACCGTCCAACATTAGACCAAACTACTCACTCACGTCAAATATTTTCAGGCCTTATTATAGAAACCTGAACCCAACTTTGCCGACATAATCCCAAGTAATTAAAACCGGTCTTCCAAAATGTTCATGTTACACTTACAATCTCCATTAACTAACATATTTATCCACACAAACACTTTCCGTTACATTGAGTAGTGTTTAGCACGAGTACTTCAATCTACACATAACCTCATAATCATTTTTTTAGACCAGGTATTTATTCTCACATATAATTTTGTTCGAGCGAAATACGATCAACTTCAACAAAATTCATAATTATATTGATACAGAATAAACACACACACACACATTAAAAGTACATAACTAGTAAGAAGACACACACACATATTAAAAGTACGCATAACTAGTAAGAAGCTTAATAAATTTAACAAGTGCTAGATTTTGGCCATCCATAAAAAGAGGCACATACGTAAATATGTAGCTGATACAAGCACTTAATTTTTATTGGAAAAAAAAGAAGAGAAAAGCAACTAGTTATGAAAATGCCCTACCTGCCATATGGGAGGTACAGCCTCAAAAACTGCACTCTCCCCAGGCTCTCAGCACACCTAGAATGAAGTACAATACTCTTATAATAATAATAATAATAATAATTTAATCAACACCCTCTTTGAATTAAAAAAATAAAATCATAACACTCTCATTGATTAAGTAGGCTCCTAATGATTCCAGCTTCAGCACTATCAGCATCAATTGTGGTCAACAACTGAGACAGTCGCTCGCTCAAGTCACTCACCTCTCTGTGCAAGCTTCTGATGTAGTTGCAGGTCTCTTGTAGGACCTTCGACGCTGAAACCTGCACTGGTAACAAAGTCAGTGTTCTTGATTACCTACGAGTCACACTTTCTGCAACACACACACACACACACACACACACAAACATGTTGTACTTTGCCTGAAAAACACTGGTTGCGTTGAATGAGAAAGGAAGAAGCATATATGCTAAGAGTCCAACACATGCTATCTGACCAAATTGTTATTATGACTATATGCTCCTCCTATTAGTCCACAAGGAAAGATTCGTTTCATTTCATGCATGAGTTGGTCAAAGTTAACCACTTGACTAATTTCTTCAGATTTTATGGCTTTTTTTCTATTCTGGGGTTCTGCATTACTTATTATATATACTGGTTGTATCAGCGTTACAAATTATTTCAACTTAATCAATATTTTTTAGTCTAGAATGTGAATATGTAATTATATTTATATTCAAAAAAAGAATTTTATTACTATAATGATTATCTATGACCGATAAGACATACATGTGATATTTATAAAAATAAAAAATACTGGTTGTATTGCTATATCTGTTGTTAGCATTTTTATTTTATTTTTTAAAGAATGGAAATAATTAAGTTATAATATAGCACTACTTAAAAAATAAACTGAAATTATAGTGAGTATGTAGTTATAGTGCATCAGCAGTTAAAATAATGAAATGGGCGAAGAAATGTGTACGCTAAAAGTTAGTATAGTTGTTACATATATACATATAATATCTTATCTTTATCTTTGTAAATACAGTATATATTTATACAGTCAATGGGAACGCTTTAAAGTCTAAGAGATCTGTATAGATTTTGGAATTGTTTGGAACTTGGTCCTCAATATACGGGTCAAATTCTGACTATCCTTGGACTCGTCGTTTATTATAATACAATTGACATGTTCAGCACGAGTCATGCCACTATGATCGGTAGCATAATCCTACTCTATCGTTTCACATGTACAGTAACAAAGAAGCAAGTTGTTTCTGTGTTTGTATAACAGAGATATAGTATATCTTTATCAGCATACGTGAAGTTGAATATATATGTTTTTCTATGAGCCAGAAAAGCTCCAGCCTAAGCTAGATACACATACCATACCATGTGAAGGAACCACTAAAAAATTTCAAGGAAAAGTAATAAAGAATTAAATTAATTAAACTACTTGTAAATATGTATGACTATATATAATTTTACTTTGGTTCCACACACCAAATACGATTTTTCATGTTTACTGAGAAGTTAATAGATACATACTGCTTTTTAGTGTCAATAACTTAGATAATATTGTGTAATTTCACAAAACTTCAAGGGTGTGAGTGTAATTTGTTCTAATAGTTATAACTTTGGCATTACAAAGGTGATTTCTTATTTCTCAACGAGTTTCCAAACAGGCATTAGAGTATCTAGCTATGATTGTGATGATAAGGGGAGAGATAATGTTTCGTACCTTGTCAGATCGCCTATTGCGAATCTCAGGAACAAGTTGGCGCAATTTGGAAACAAGTTCGATGATTTGGTCATCGGAGATCCTTGTAGACCCTGAATGTTGTCTGGATCTTCGGCTAGACATGTCCCTAGCTAGCTAGAGCTTGGGGTTGTACTTGGTCTGTGTATATATATTTTCAAAGTGCAAGCTAAGCTAGCCTAGTTTGCTGCTATAACCAGAGGTATATATATATATATATATATGATAAGTTGTACTAGTAATAATAATTTAGAAGGAGAAGGAAGCAAGAGGAAACAAATTAAGAACTAATGGTTGTGTTGGAAAGTAGGAAATAAAACACATGGTGTTAGTGGAAGGAGGAGGAGAGATATATAGGGGAGTAGGAGGAAGAAGAGAAGAGTGTTGTGTATGAGAATGGAGAGTGATAAGAAGAGAGAGATATAATTAAGGAAGGGCAAGGACCACGAGGACAGGAGAGAGATAGAGAGAGAACAATAACGTAGACAGCAATGTTGGATGTCGAGAAAACATTGATTTGGCCATTGCATCTGGAAAGCAAAGGAGTATAGTAGCCTTAGTAGTTAGTGTTTTAAATTTAGATAAGAGAGATTGCTAATTAAATTAACACTCAAAATCAATTGTGACATCCCCAAACTCTAATTGTTTTCTAGATTTTGGGTGTTCGTGGTATTTCTTGCTAAGAAGTACTAGAGACTTACCTCTTGAAACACGAATTAAGATTTATTCAAAAAGATTGATATTTTTAATAATTTTTTTCATTCAAATAAATTGTAAATCAACATTTAATGGCATACTTAAAGAGCATAGTTAAGTATCAATCACACAATACGTTTGTTAGATTTTATTCATGAATTATTGCTTCTTTCATTTCTAAATTTTGATTGCTCAAGATTTTTTCACACAATTTAACTTATATAAATTTAGACTGAAATATCTTAATTGGGTATTTTACAAATTTTTATATTATATCTCTAATTACTTTATTTGTAATCAACTTACTCCAATTTATAATTTAGCCCCTAGCTAGTGTATTATCAGTTATTAAATCCTATGATGGGATAGTGTTCTTTTTCAATGCAAATATTATTAAGTAGTATTAGTACTGCACTGTAAATATCTTGTGAAAATAAAAATGATTGATGATTGATCTTCTTAATTATTTCACTATATAGCAATATAAATAAATTTTAAAAAAAATACAGAATTACATCTTGAAATTCCAATATGAACAAGGTTCAAAAATAAAAATAAAATACTAAAATAACCAAAGTTCATGAATGAAGGGAATAAAAAGAAAAAAAATAGTAATATATTTGGAACATTTTAAGTATGTGGTTAGAGAGTTTTCATCTCTTGAAATGATATCTATAGAAAAATATTTATCAGGAGAGATTGGTCTTGATTCAAACTTTTAATTATTTGTATTATAAATAATATATGTTAACTTTTAACAGTATTTTCACCTTAATAGTCTATCTTCACGTTTAATAGAAATTTTTATTATATAGGTTATCAAACTAAAACTTCTCTTTAAAAAAAACTAAAACTTCAATGTTAATCAGATAATAACACTAAATATACTTAAAACATTAATTACATCCAAATTTTGTTATTGATTTTTATATTTATTTTACATTTATTTTTATTTAATCACTTCACTTGTTATGTATATTATTCTTTTGTTCATATTTCTTTCACGTTCAAAGCTCATTGGAGTGTGAAAATACAATTATTATATTCTTTTTTTAAAAGTTCAAGTGCAATAACAATCTGGGCTCTCCTCTGATGGAATTTAAGAGAAAAAATATATTAAACAAAACCTGCACCCATGCATATCTGAAAAGGACAAAATCACTTGTTCAATTAGTGCATTCTCTTCCCTGAATTCTTAATAATAAAAAAAAATGAAATTTAAAATTAAAAGAAGTCATGTTACTCGTTTGGAAAAAGCAAACATGTTTTTTTTTTATCAAAACATAAGGAGACTTGAATTCTTTATGATCAATTGGAGCATCCAACAACAAGAGAAAAAAGAGAGACATGGAACAAGGAAAATTCACTTATGATGGTATAATTTTAAACGAAAACATGAAACGAAACATTTCACAGAATGTACGAGTAATTTTAATTTCAATTATGAGCATTCCAACATGAAAAAAGAAAATATAGGCACTTAAAAAAAACTTGCAAAACAAAAACAGGCTGGAATAACGAGAGCTCGAACGCATCCTAGAAGTTTCTACGATATTCTTTTTTATTAATTAAAAAAATGAAGTGTATTTTCCTCTGGCATATGTATATAACATCTCTTACGCTTGGAAAATGTTGATTTTCGAACTTTTCTGAGTATAGAGAGAGAACGTAGGTTTCACTTCCGTGCGTGCCCCCAAATTGGGGTTCGATCTCAAGTGTGATTATAAGAGTGTGTTTGCTTTTAAGTAAACAAAGTGGACCTTCATGTACATGTCTCTATAAGCACGAACATGTGATTATGGAAAACTGACGCTCCTCATTCAGGGGCTATATGAAAATTTTCTCCGCAAATCACAGAATTCCATGTGATTGTACTTGAAAACACTGGTGGCCATAACATTCACGGATTTGCTCTTTCATTAAAGGATGTTATCTAGCAAGATTACCAAATTTCAATTTAATTAGAATGTCCTAGCAAGGCTTAAATTCACTTCTTGTTCATGTATTATTATAATTGTGTAATTTTAATCTTTTAATTTTTTTTGTTGGAATATATATGATATCTTTAGTTTGGATAGAATAATTTAGTTCATCGTTTCAGAATTTGTTATTTGTTTTAAATCGTTAGGATATTATTTAAATTTAAAAATATTATGAATTTGTTTAAAATATCTTAGAATATGTGTTCTCTTTTGAAATTAGGATGTTAAATCTATAAATAAATTTTTTTTATATAAGAAATATGAGTTTTATAAAGTCCACAAAAACTTATAATGACCCTGAATACAATATCAATAAAGCTTCTTTACAATATATTTCATTTCTAGAACAAATATATCTCTAGCTACACACAAAACACTATATATATACCTCATCAGTGATATCAACGATTACAAAAAAAATATCAATTATGGCTCCTAGCATTTTTCAATTAGGTATCGTTTAGCCGTTGGTCTACTAATATTATTTTTAATAAATTTTGATGTGGTGAATGATATGACAGTTTGACGGATATGTTGGCGTATTAATGGAAACCAAAATTACACAATCAGAATACTCTAAGGATCATAATTTCACTCTTATGAAAATAATTACTATTATTGTAAAAGTCACATCTAATAAATGCAAAGATAGAATAAAAATTGGGTTATGAACACAATTTTAAAAATATTTATTTATCATTTCAAGTTTTTATTTAATTAATATTTTATCTTAACTGTTAAAGGACTACATTACTACAAGCCCTACAAGCCATATTTCTTGTAACTTCGTTTTAATTAATTTTTTAAAGGGCTCTAGACAAGCCTTGCATTTGATAGAAACAAGATATCAAAGGAGTACATGACATGTGAACCATAAAAAAAAAAAAAAAAAAAAAAAAAAAAAAAAAAAAAACACATGTAAGATGAAAAGGACGACAAAGATGTGCACGCAGGTTATTAATCCAAATGAAACAAAAACATATTTACAACTGCATAGAGAAAAAATGGTCAGTTACACCACAATGTAGCCTGCAAACCAAATATGGCACATTCAATAAAAAAGGCCGGCTCACATACATGGTAGCAAAAAAAGACTAAAGCAATTAGACGACACCTCCTAGTTGATCGCAGAAGCTAGGAACAGCCTAGAACATGGACCTTATTGCTTTGATTTGTTGTTAGCTCATAGGTGAAACCATGGTGAATAGATTCGAAGCAATGGGGATGATGCTCAAGTGGTATGAGGGTACCGTGCACATGACACGGTGATGGAGTGTTCGGTTCATTAGTTGGTGCCACATGAATTTGGTTTAGTGTGTTTAGGTGCTCGATCATCGTTGTTGTTGGCCTGTTCAAGGTGTAGCGTGATGGTTAGACTTGGACAATCTTGTTCAAGGTGTGTGCATGGCAATGAGAGATCTTAATGGCTCATGTTAAGTCTTCGTTGTGCTCTTGGGTTGCAACTTATGGTAAATATGTGGTTTTGTACCGAAAGATGTTGATTGATAAGAGAAACATAATGGCTATGGTGCTTATTTTGGGTGATCTCAAGGTATAAAATTGTCACATCTACATGTCAATATTACATCAAGTAAAATTCATTTAAAAAATAATGTTGACTAATAATTGGACTAAAATTATGCAATAAAAAAATATTAAAGATCAAAATTGCTAAAAACAATAATTGAAAAATCAAAATTTTACAATATCATGATACTATATGGACTAAAACATAAATTTAAGATAATATTTTAATAGTGTAAATGTTTTTGTATTGTTATTTGTAACAACTCAAGAGGCGGTTTCATATCACTTTTCCATTTCAACTAAAAATATTTCATTTTAACTTCATTTAAAACTCTTAAATTAAGATTGATCTTGAAAATAATTACTAATTTATAGAAATTCTTAATATACCAACTCAATAATTGTCCAACACAAATGTATGTCATGTAGTCATGTAAAACATAAATAGGCATTAGGCACTACAAATACAATACCTTAATTAATCAAAATCCAAAGCAAATAAATCTCCAAAAGGTTTCTTAAGGAAATAAATACATCAAAGAAAAAGAAAAGAAGTTTAAGTGAGTGGAAGTAAGTGAAAATAAGGATTATAACAAAATAAAAGGATAAAAAAGGTAGTATATTATAGAAAGAGGTGACAAAATAGGTTAAACTAACTAATAAAGTCAACCTGAGTTTGCCTAATGAGATATAGGATTATGGATTTAAATTGAGTCTTAACTGATTAGGGAATCGCTATTGTATAACACATAATTCCAATGAAAAAAATGTATTTTCATTTTATGTGTAAGTATTTGCGTGTATAGAATTTAATTTAAATTGTGTTTATTTGTGGGTGTTTAATTTCTATTGATATAGAAACCATTAATTAAAAATAAATAAATTTAATTATAGTAATTTAAAACTTAGCAACCGAATTTGGTGGTTTATTATTGAGTTAAACTCGGTCGCTAATGTTTATTATTTTATTTAAATTTTTACTGAATCAGAGACTGATTTAAATTTATTTTTTAAGCTTTTTAAATCTTTACCCACCGAACCAACGATAGATTTAAATTTAATTATTTTTTATCATTTAAAACTTTAGCCACCGAACAAGAGATTGAAAATAAATGGCTAATTAAGTCACCTTCGATCAATGTGACCAAATTGTCAGCCAATCATGCATTTTCTTCAGCAACCGATGAATTTGGACTCTAAATTAGTGTTTATTTATTTCAGTCGCTGATAGTTTAGCGACTTGACCTTTTCCAATCAATTTTTGTTTTGATCGTTCAATAGATTAGCGACTGATTTTATACTATTAGTGATAAAAAAAAGGTCAGTTGCTAAATCACATGTTTCTAGTAGTGAGAACATATGTTTTTTAGCTTAATCTAATTCTAACCAAATTTTGACTTAGCCCACAAAAATCCGCTAAAATCCCTAAAAATTAGACTTTTATAGGACTTAAATTTCATTTTAAAATGTCAAATTAATTAAATCTAAATATTTACTCAATTGTTATGACTCGCATCCCACATCAGGCCAATATTGTTAGTAGAACTGTTAGAATGGATCAATTCAGCCCATTGGACCTAACCTGCCTATAATTATAAAAAAAAAAAAACATATTCCAACATAAATTCCTTTAATTTGAGCATTACACAAAGTCAATGCTTTATTTAGTCCATTTGTGAGTTTTTTATTTTAGTACACAATCACAAACTCAACAAGTGAGGAGAAGTGATTTCTTTTTTTAAGAATTAAATAAATTCGTGGGTCAATCTAACTTACCATGAGTTCAAATCTGGATAATTTTTTGGAACTATTTTATAAAAGGTTAATTTTTATCAATCCAACTTAGTTCTCAAACTTATGGTGGGTTAAATTAACTCACCGATTTCAATTTATTTTGAGGACTCTAGATATATATTAGGCCGGATAGTCCATCTTACTACATCTAATTATAAAGAACCAAATCATATTTAAATCTATGTTAATAACTATTTCCGGTCAGCCACAGTTGCTGTGTATTAACTTTGAGTCAACACTGCATTGTGTGACATGGCATGCAATAATTGGTCAGCACCCAGGCTAATTGGAAAAAAGGGCGCTACTAACAAATTTGGACAGAATTAATGAAATGATGGTTCACTGTGACTTTAATGTCCTTAATTAGGAAAATCGTTCCATAAAATCCACCCTCTTAATTCTTAATCCACACGAAATTAGCATAGCTTAAGAGGAACAAAAGGAAAACAATTAAAAGTACTTATACCAAATAGAATGCAAAGTAGCATAAAATTGTGTTGATTTGACGGATTCGAGAGGAACCCAAAGTGTGAGTGAACATTCACATTTTGATCCTTGTTAGGGACACAAGTTCGTGAGAGGGAAAGGGCTAGTGCTTGCATTGTGTGAAGGTGTGTCTCTCATTGGCCTGAGATAATCACATGCAATTTTCCTTGAGCAAACGACATGCCACGTGGCATGTCTCTGTGACCCAGTGGTTATGTAGTGAAAGAGATAGCTGAGATTGAGAATTTCATTTGAAGCTTTTATGAATGAAGCATGATCACGTGCAGCTACACATTGGTGGGGCCTCCTCCATTCTAGTCCTTCTCTTTTCATTTCCTGCTTCTCCCGCTAGTTATCTACTGTACACAAATTTAGCATTTTTGCTAACAACCGGCAATTCCCTACTATTATTTCAGTTAAATAGACACCTATATTGCCAATTAATCAGTTTTTATATAATTATTATAGGAGTCAATGAACATATTTATACATGACAGTTTGTATTTACCAAAGAAAAATAAATAAATAACAGTTTGTTATGGTATTATATTATATATATATATATATATATATATATATATTCATGTTTAGTTACCTTAATTTTACAAACCAATTCATATGTAATCGCCTTAATTTTATTGGGCTAAAAGAAAAACATCTTATGTGAAAATGAGAAAAGAAAATCTAAATTATAAAATAATATATAAAAGATTAAGATTTAATATTAAAAGATCACATGACTTTAAAAAAAACTTACATAATATTAAATCTTAATTATTTATATTTAGTTATGCAATCTAGATTTAATCATTTAATTTTCATATAAAATATTTTTGTCTTATATAATATGTTTTGCTCATAGAAAATCATATATATAAGTATTGGACTTATGGTATGTTTGGAATGGCCGTGTGGTGAATCAAATTTAATTTTAAAACCACGGTGTCCTTGATTTCCTGGAAGTTACTTTAGAAAAATCACCTATTTTGTGTGATATTATTGGATTTATCACAATTTTGGTTGTATCCAAACACACATTTAGTTATTTGATTCTCTTTGACGTAATGTGATACTTCCCACATGAAGGAATATGAGAGGATAGTATGTATCTAATCTGGCACTTTATAAATGTCCATTATTAAGTATTAAACAGGGACATATTTTAGTATTTCGCATCTATAATTCAATTAGTGTTTTTAAGAAAAACTTAACTTAATTAAGATGGTAAAAAAAACTTTAAATTAAAGTTATAATTACTCGACAAATTACTTATTTCCATCCTTAGGACTTATGAGGGAAGGAGAAACATCCTTGAAATTTTAAATTTTTTTAAAAGAAAAACAAAATAAAAGACTTCATAATCAAGTAGTTCGAGGACAAACACTTGCTGTTCATTCTCCTAAATATCATTAACTTAAATTCTAATAAAAAAATCATTGTGGGTTCATGCTTAATATAAAAGTTTGAAGAGCTAGCACACTCGTGAAAAGGCATAAGGAATATAATTTTTTTTAATATATTAGTTTAATATTTGAGTACAAATTAATTTTTTAGTAGAAATAACGAAATGATTAATCCATCTCGACTTGTATTGACCTTCTATTAACTCTTTCCCTCTCTCCCAAAAAGAGTGAGTCAGGTTAGAAAATATGTGAAAAGTATATCACTGTTCCATTTTTCGGTGGGTTAGAAGATAAGCAAACGAATAATTAGAAGAGGAGGAAATAAATCAAAAGTGAAGGAATTGATATTTCATGCAAATTAATTTGCCCCATGCCACCCTGACTTTTTCCTTATACTTACAAAATAAATCTAATCTAACTTTTTAAAAAAGAAATCGAGGGGCTTCTAGCTATAGTGAATACGTTTGTATTTTTTGTCGTCTTCTTTTTTTATGGCTTCTATATAGTGAATACATGTTGTATTCTTCTATTTCTTACAAGGATGGACCAAAGCCTCAACATGAGAGTCTAAATTTACTTTTATATTAAAAATTAGAATAAATAATTTGGAGGGTGATATTCTCACTCTTTTCACTCTCTATATTAAATATCTTCAATATCCTTTCTCTTCTCTAAATTAGATGTATGTTTCTCACACTACATCTGCAGCTACCAAAAAATCTCTCTTAATCATTTCAAATTATTCCTGTTCTATCTTTATTCGTATATTTGATTTTCTTAGTAGTCTATTTTCTTTCAACCTATTTTAATTTTTATCTTTAAATTAAATTTCAATATTTTTAAAAGAGAAATGGTAAAAAATAAAAAATAATCTTATATAACAATTCAAAGTATTTGTTATAAATCTAAAATATAATTTATATATTTTTAAATTATTTATTTATTATAATTTTAATATATAAAAAACAAACATTTTTCTATCTATTATGAATTTTAATGATAATATAATTTATACATTAAAAAATATTTATTTATTTATTATAAATTTTAATAATATAAAAGCAAACATTTCTCCTGTTTTTTCTGTTCAATGTACTACAAAGTAAAATACTAATTAGTTGTATATTGGTATTTAGAATTCAAACAAAATATAAAGATTTCAACACAGCTTGCATATAGCTGCATTCTCTAACGGTCATTGATTAGGATGTTGGGTTGTTTGTCCAGCTATATTGTAACCACCAATTGTCATTTTCATTCTGTTAGAATCACCCTATTACATATAGGCCATGTTTGTTAGCTTGCCTATTCCTTCTACAAATACAGCTTATCTAACCCAGTTTCCTAACCATATGACCATTAGAATGTGCAGTTATATGCCAGCAGCTGGCTATGATGAGACCTAGCATTCAAACTACAAAACATACATGAAAGTAATATAACAACTATTAGGATAAGTATAGTGGTGGGGTTAAGATAGATGCATGTAGTTATACAATATTTGATCTTCTTTGCTACCAATATACATTAAAAAATTAATAATAATAGAATTTTGATGAAAATAAAATAAATAATAAGTGTGATGATTAAATTGTTTAGTTGAATAGAAAATGAAAAGAAAAAGAAAAAGATGTGCATATAAAATGACATAAATATCATACATAAAAAAAATCTGATATAAATAGAGACATTTATGCATGTCTTTATACTTTCTTAAACCTTTTCTTCCCTCCTTTTCTTTCCAATATGGGTAAAATGATTTTCTTGGTGGAACTCATCAAAATGTTATCTTTTCTTTTATATGTTTTAAAATTTAAAACAGGTAAAGTATAATTCACATGTTTTCTTTTCTTCATCAATCTTTATCTCTTTTTTCTGTTGAACCAAACATAAGACTGTTTGAAACTAATGAAAACAAGTTGAGAAATTTACAAAGGATAAAAAAATATTTATTTTGTTTTGTTTATCGTTTTGTATCAACGGTAATAGATGGTATGAATGAAAAAACAAGTGGAACCCACTCTTATTATTGCAATCCTTCTGTTTTGGGAGAAAAGAAGAAGAAAAGACGTGTTATTACAATAAAAAAGAATAAAATACCCTGACTTTTACGTATTTTTTATTAAGAACATTTATGTTATATTTTTTTGCAAAACATTTATGTTATATATATATATATAAGTATTATTTTAATTTCTATACAATCAAATAAGAAAAAAAAAGTTTTAATCTTCTTTTTTTCCATTATCTGCTTTATCAAACAACTTATAAAATCTCTCAATTTTTATTCCTTCTCTTTCTTTCTGTCATCAAACACACTGTAAAAGAATAAAGTATGTATCACTTAAATTAACCACATATTTGTAGGATATTTTATTCAAAATAATAAATTCTGAACGTGTCTATTTTATTTTATTTTTGGCGAGGAATTGTGAACATGTCTATTCTGGATTTAATCAACCAATATCTAGGCCCCAATTAATCTTGCTTTAATAACTGGGATGTTGTTGGATCAGCTAAGTTGCTACTTAAACCAAAGAGAAAACACAAACTTGAGAGTGTAGTGGTGATAATGACTCAGATATCGGAAAAATTAAGAAGGATATATGGGACGGTGGTACTTTTGGAAGAAGAAGAAAAATGGGGAACATAAGATAGGAGTCTCTTGGATAGGCCACTATTTAACTAGTTTCAGGTTAAGTCCCTAAAGGGAAAATAATTAAACAATCAACCCCACGGGTTAATAGGCTCTTATAAAATGATCCAAACTGCATCAAATTAACGAGTTTTTTTTTTAATCACGTGTATATTTTTTTTATGAAAGAGAATTTTGTTTAAAATTAGACGAGTTTGGACGCTTCTGTTTAATTTCTTGGTACTAGGAAAAAGAGACATTTTATATATACCTCTGTACATTAAAAAAAACATAAGATAAATTAGAGACACGAAATCTTTCAATTAATTTCTAAAATATTAGCTAGTATTGGATATTTATTCTAATATTATAAAAATGTCGACCACCTCACATACTAAACATGGTGTTATCATATTTAGGAAAATGAATCCTTTAACATCTCTCTAGTTAAGCTTTCAATACCTAGCTATATGATATAAGTAGCATATTCCACTTTAACTGTCCATGTAATCCCATTATTTCTTTGTCTCCTTTGACGGTTAAAAAAGGGCTTGCCTCTTTGAATCCGACAAGAAGTTGGAAGTTAGAATCCGATATTGAAATCTACCACAAACAATCGAAGACCAAAGGATGGGAAATCTTTAAAGTACTTCATAAGCCTTACCTCAATTCTTCAAATTAATGCGTGCGCAGTTCCGTAACTTGGTTACTTTAATTTGAAGATACTCACCAATAATCCAAATTCAAACCTATCTGAAATATGTAATTGATGAATATTGTCACGCTAAAGAGTAGTTTTGATCATTTAGGATCCTAATTATAAGTCCTTTTTTTCTTCTTTAAGAAAAAGAGCAAAGTATGTATGGGATTTCCGACAATTACTTAAATTTTGCCTAAACTCATGCGTCAACTTTCTTGAAGCCAAATTAATGCATGAATCTATCGCACTTGGGTACTGGTCATGGTTTTGTTTTCTGACTCACCTACTACTGCTTCACGAGATTTTGAAACTTTCGGTTGGTGTGTCTAAGGGTTGCAAATTAACGGATAACAAATCATTGTCTTGGTTGACCTTGGTTTTAGATTGTTCACCACTGAGTCTAAAGTTGTTATAATTGAGATCCTCAACGGACTTACCGGATGATAACCGCAAGCTGCATGCAGTTTATTTTCTTTTGTAAAATGTTAACGACAAGAAAATATAATGATATTTTTGTTCCTTTTATAGGTTCAGTTTCAAATGAAAATTTAATTATCCTATTTGAATGTTTAATTTTAAGAGTTTAAGAAAATGTTAATTCAAGTTAGTCTTCAAAGATTAAACAACTAAAGTTTAAATTTTAGATCCACCAATAAAAACTTATTCGTTATTCATTTTTTAAAATAAAAAAAATACACATGTGATTAAAATGTTTCACATATCACTTTTTTATTTTAAGTCTTACTTTTTATTGGTTTGGTCATGCGCTAATTATTATTTTTTTTTAATATATTCTTGTTTTTACTTAATTTTTAAATATTTTACATACTTATTATAAATGTGCTAATTATTATAGTTGTAATCATATCCTTATTTTACTTATTTTTTAAATATTTTATATACTTAGTATAAATGACATTTAAATAATATTTTTGAATCCGTCGGTGCTATCTTTTAAAATAAACATATATAAGAAATAGAGGTAATAATATTGATTGTACAAAAAAATTATAAAAAATGAGTCATTCATGCTTTTTAAGTGAAGAGAATGTTAGTCAATGTCTTAAGAAGGATAGTTAAGGGATTAGAAGTTAGATATTTTTATATGAAAATATAATATTTGTTATTGTTAATGCACTCCCACAATTGTTTCTAATAAAAAAAAACTTTTAGCAAAGGAGTATGACTTAATTGATTAGAGAAGATGTGTAAGTATTATAAATTTTTTAGTATCATGTTTAATTTTTATTGATAAAAAAATAATAAAAGTTTTATTTATTAATTTATTAATCAAAACCATTACGACACTTATCAGTACTAATTTTTCAATAATTAAATATATTCAATGTTGCTTAGCGAGTATTCTCTTGTTAACAAAATTAAAATTGATATGTCCAAAATTAAATCGTTGACTTTGATCAAACTCTGGGTTGTTTTGATCCAAGATATTTTCTTTTATAAAATAATTCCAAGGTATTATAGCATTAATATTGGTCTCCAACATAGTTAGGATGTTATAAACACAGGGTAAGCACTTATAAATGACACTCCAATCTATAAGTCTGTAGCAATTTTGTTGTGGTGACTGTGTATAATATATACTTATTTACTGCAATAACGTTAATTGTATTTATATGGCCATGAGAGACTACATTCCTTGGCACTAGGCTCAAGGCCATTTCAAGAATATTACCCTATTTTAGTGTATTAATGTAACTTTACTCTAAATTGAGATTTTGTTTTTTGACAGAATGCTCTAAATTGAGATATGATTAACTGTGGATATATTCTAGAATTATCATGTACTCAGTGAAGTGTTGGATCGCGATCAATGTACTTTAGAGAATTTTACACATTGAACCAAAGTGATTTATTACATAAATTGGGCCTTCAGCCCAATCTAAAACCAAAACATATATTATTCAATATCTATGTGCTTAATTAGCTATTTCAACCAAACTTAGATATTCTGAATGGTTAAATAAGTTGTTGTACCTCAATTATTTCAGATTTTAATTTTTAATATTTCTTAAGATTTTGGTCTACTTTTAATCTCTTTCGAAATTCAAATGACTAATTTTAGTCATTTTTAGTTCTCGTTTATTTTTATTACTCAATATTAATCCCAAAATATTGGTAAAAGAAAAGGACAAAAATTCAATCTCATATGAACAAATTTTGAGTAATGAAAAGGACAAGGACTAAAAATGAAAAGAAAAAAAAAATAGAAGGACTAATTTTAAGTAATAAAAAGAACAAAGGATTAAAAATGAAAAGGAAAAATATAGAAGTACTAAGATCCTTCATATACACGGCTTCATTACCAGTGAAATTTTTTCTCGGCTTCATTACTCACAACATCCAAAACAGAAAAAATACAATCATATACTAAGTTCCTTCAGCGAGAACTAAAAGTAAAAATGTTAGGAGAAAAGATTGTTTTATTAATTATAGCATAAAAAGATTAATAGAAAAAATGTTCTTATATCATAAATAAATATTCTCACTGTCCATTAATATTTTTTTCAAGTTAATTTTTATTCCAAAAAAAAAGCAAATAAAATACATCTTGTAATAGCTTCCTCTAATAAGACCTATAATAAAAATAGTTTTGGAGTTGAGTTCTGAGTTTTTTCATATTTATGTTCGGTTTACTTACAACGGGAAATAACAAAGTCAAGATGGCCGAGTTGGTCTAAGGCGCCAGTTTCAGGTACTGGTCCGAAAGGGCATGGGTTCGAATCCCATTCTTGACATAATTATTTTTATTCTTCTTCTTGTTTTTCATGTATGTAATTAGTTTCCCCATTTTGATGAGCTTTTCGTGAAGGAAATGAATGAACCTATATAATGTGTAGTGGTTTAGCTTGCCTTGGCCCACACTGGCATTCCCCTATTTTGATTTTTCATGTATGAAGTTCACCTGAGACCTTAGTCAAAAGTAAATAGCTAGCATAAGCTAGGTTTTGCCGCAATAAGTGGTTCGATTATGATGAGCTTTATTTGTCATAAATCAAATTAATCACCCTGCATAGTGAATAGCGAATTAGCAAACCACCTATTTTTATTGAGTGATCTTATTTCACACGAAACCTTTTGCATAAGAAAAGTGGCAAACATTAAATTGATCGATAAAATTGTTCAATTTAATAGAGAACACGTATGAGCGTTGGTTAAAAACTTCCTCGTAGTAGCTTCATTTGCGATTTTGATCTAATTTATTATGTACCGGGTAATGAACATAACGTTGAGAACCCAGAGTTAAGGTTTTCCAACCTCAAGAATGACTTGAGCATGTTTAATTTAGAATAAATATATTTTTTGTCCTATAAATATTGAAAATATTGAAATGATTAATTCCATCCCTGCAAATTTTTTAAGTATATTTTCACGTAGGATCGAATCTCTCGAATCTAGATCCGAACCAAAATATCAGACATTTATATTTTGTAAGAACAAAAACATATTCAAAATTCTACAAAGACAGATTTCAAACATTTTAATATTTATAAGGACGAAAAGTATATTTTAACTTTTAATTTATCGATTATGCATAGACACTAGGTGAACTTGATATAACAAATGAACCAATTTGGTCAGAAAATTCCCTTCAACATTATTTAAGATCATTTGTGAGGACAAAAATAAAACAAACACAATTTAGAAATGCTAAAACGAAAAAATAAAATTTGCAAAGATGAAAAAAAAAACTAAATTGTGAGGACAAAAGTATATTCAAACCCTTAAGAAAATAATTACCCTCTATGTATCATTGTTATACTCACTGAAAATTGAAGGTTACATGCTTTCTTCCTAATACAAACCACATCCACCTCCACCTCCTTTTTCACGGTGTTCAAATCGATAGAGGGACTTGAGTAGACGTACTTGGCAAATCCAGACGTGTTCAAATCAATAAAGGGACTCGAGGGACTTTATTTTAAGCCATACACCATGATTTTAATTGTTGGTTGCAAGGGTCAAAATTTAATTACCCAAACCTTTTAAAACTACTTCCACGGATAATAACTGATTAAAACACAAGATTTAATTATACATTTAATCCGTTTGTTTAATTACACTGCACAGGATTTTAGTCCCCAATGTTTTTTCGAAAAGAAAAACATTTCAAGTTCACAGGTGCTTTGATGTTATTTGTCAATCAAAAATGAAGTTTCACTGAAAAACTTACTGGCTATTAATGTAATTTTGCATAAAATATTTAAATAAAAATCTAAATCTAATCCAAATTATACCAAAAATACCTATAAAAACTACAACTAAGTCTTGTTCTTTTTTTCCAGCCAATGAATAATCTCTAATTTTAGAACTAAGCAAATTTAATCTTTTATTCCATTAAATTACCACCTTTGAAATTAAGTAACACATTTCATAGTTAACACCATAAAATAAATTTCATTAAATAAGCTACCAAAAAGCACAGAAATCATAAAATAAATTTCAAATTAAGTTTCACATTCATAGTTAACACCATTCAAAATCAAAATTCTTTAGCACAAATTTTAACGATAAGATATTTTTTGCACTCATGAATCACTCAACAGCTTAACTCTTTGATGCCTGCTTTTCTTTTGCCTTCTGGATCTTCAATACCTTTTTCACAATTTTTTGCTCTTCAACCAGGAAAGCACGAATAATCCTATACCATGAATAAATGGCTGTAAATTTACTTCAACTAAGAAAATTTTCAACAAAAACATCTAAAGACTTTTTGAGCAACATACCTTTCTCTAACAGCTCCTCCTGATAAAACACCTCCGTAGGCTCGGTTTACGGTCCTGCGGTTCCGAGGCAATCTAGACCTCTTGTATTCAGCAGGTCTCAAGTGTGGAATCTGCAGATTAAGTCAGGATCAAAAAATCATGATAATACAAGGCATATTGCTCAATGCTCATCACTACTTAGGGATGTATTTGGATAAACAACTTAATTAAACACTTATGGTACTTATGGGCAAACAGTTTGATTTAGCACTTGTATGCATTTGGAAGAACTTCTTTACAACTTAGTTGAACTTTACCTTATGAGGTCAACAATTATTTAAGTGTTTGGTAGATCTTGTGACGTATCTATAAGCTATTTTCAACTTATTTAAATAAGCTCTTCAAAATAACTAATGACAAAAGCTTATAACTTAAAATAAAACAGTTTAATCTTATTCCCTCTTCGATTATAGAAACAACGAATAAGTTCTTAAGTTGTTTAACCAATTACACACATGTAGGCACTTATGTAAAAAATATTTTTAAAATTGAAGATGAAATATTAAACTGTTTTAATACAGGGGTTAAGTTGTTTTCATAAGCTATCTTAGAGAGGATATTGAAATTAGTTAAAAACAAGCCTATGGACATATCCTAAGTTACTTTCATAAGCTCATCCAAACACTTACACCGGCATTTATGTCATAAGATAAGCCTACACAAGTTCTCCCAAACACACCCTCATTCAATATGTTCAGATTAATTGAGACCTTATTCATAAGCTTGATTGTGAAGCTTTCTATAAGTTCCTAGAAGAGTTTATTTTGATAAGCTTTTCCATAAAGCTCAATGAAATAAGATTAAAAAAACGTTTAGGAAGGTCGTAAGCCACTTTAACAACCTCGAACACCCTCTAAGACAAAAAGAAAGAAAGACACAAATGAATATGAAAACATCAAATTGACACATGATGGGTAAAAGCACTGGTTAGGACACAATAACATTTTGAAGGAGTCAAATTATGACCTGCAAGAAGTATTAGGCAGTGGAGGGTTACTCCAACAAAATTAGTGGCAAAAACATTCATTACTGATTCTTTTAACTCAATAATATTCATTAGCTGAATTTAGTTATTTAAGAATTAGTGCTGCCAAAAAACAACAAAAGCACAAGAGAATTATAGCACCCATGACTCCTCTTGTGGCACATAAACAACACTCGTTCCGTTCCGATAACAGAGATAAATCATAAAAAAAGCAGCTCAATATCATCATTCCCACAGCCTATCCCTCGATAACCCCATAACATATTCATACAAATATAAACATACCCGCAACAAAAAAAAAAAAAAAACCTTAATTTTAGAATCAATTAGGCAACCAATCAAAATTGAAGCAAAAATAAAGAATAACCCTGAAAATTTCCCATGTCACCCATTTAACAGAACACAATATAGAAAAATTCACCCACAGCACAAAGCATGACTATTTGGGGCAGCCAATAATATAAATACCGCAGATCTCTCTCTATATCACTTTTCAAGTATATAAATCATATCCTTCAGAATGAATCACTGATCCTTAATTCCTAATTCTTCAAAGGGGATATGAAAAGGCAAAAAATAATAAACACTACATACCCCTTGGATCCTCTTGCCAGTGACAGGGCACTTAGGTCCACTTGCTCTCTTCTTAGTGGTCTGGTACACCAACTTCCCTCCTGAGACATGCCCATTAGTAAAAGTCAGTTAAAACACCAGACAGAACTAACAAAACCACTTTTTGACAGCAACTGAATGGACATAATTGAGATCAGAATGAAAAAATACACAATTAGGAAGAAAAAAACACAAAACAAATAAAAAAAGAACAAAGTGGAAACATACCAGGGGTCTTAACAACCCGGTGCTGGTTGGATTTGGTAGCATAACTATGCCGCTTGCGATAAGTGAGCCTCTGCACCATGGTTGCTGTTAATGGGAGTGAAACCTAGAACTAGAAGAGACATAATGTGTACACGATGTTTTTATAAATGGAGACTTCTCTCTCAAAACCCTACTTCTCAAGCTCTTGTTACTCTTATCTTTGTTGGGCTGGGTCTTTCTCTCAAGTCTCAAACTAAGTCCGATCCAAATTCGTATTCGTCCCACCTGACTCGTGGGTTTAACTGATGGAACCTGCTACTTACGCCTCATTTTTGCTAAGTACATCCTCATTCCCCTTTTATATTTTAATTGGTCATTATAACCTTTTTCCTGAAGAGATACACCCGTTGGAAACCTTTTTTCTTTTCCAGAAATGTATCCATAATAATATATATCTATTTAGAAAATGTATTTCTGAAAATGTATTTCCATAATAGGTATTTGGTATTCCAAAAAGAAATTTCTATGAGGAAAATAGGTTCTCAGGGGTGTATTTCTTTAAGAAAAAAAAAGGATATAGTTCGTAATTAAAATGTAAAAGTGGTGTATGGTAGTGAACTTAGAAAACAACATGGTGTGTGTAGCAATTGTCTTAACGGATTGGTAGGCTGGCCTAAGTCAGAATACTTGGCCAATTAACATATATTAGTTTAGATTATTTCTAAAAACAATAATTATAGTTTTAGAATTTCTATTTTAAATATAATCAAATTTTTAAAGAAAAATTAAATATGAACTTTAACATATTAATGCGATTAATTTAATCCATTTTTCTAATCTAGAGACTTGTGTAATTTGTTAATGACAATGTATTTTTTTAAAGATAATTTAAGGTTATTTCTCATCTAATACATTCTAAATAGTTTTGTTATCAAACATTGGACTTTAAGGCAAATATATAGACATATGTTTTTGACTTAATTAAAAAATCATTATTATTTTTAGAAATTATCTTGAGTATCTAAAACAATATTAAATTAATTAATTCAAACACAAATTCGTTAAAATTCACCATACTCAACTAAGCTAAACTCACTTGAAAAGGGTTGGAACCATTGTAGGTTACTTAGAGAACATACATGTCAACCAACACCAATTGTTTTATATTAACTAACATTTTAAGTTCGAGTTTTAAGTATACAATTGTCTTAGATATTCAAGAAAAAAAATTATTATAGTTATATTCAATTCAAACATAATTGTCTTTAATAAAATATATAGTCCATATATATATATATATATCATAGAAAGACATGATTACTCTTACCCAATCAAGTCACAGTGAGACTTTTTAGAATTCTTTAGTGGATGTGTGTTTTTAGTGTGAAAATCATGCTTAGGTATATTTTGCAGTCTTTCTCATATACATTTTTCTTTGTCTGGGTAAAAATATTTTTAAAAAATAGCTCTTCTAAAAATATTTTTCAAAGTGAAATTTACTTTTATATATATAAAAAGATAGATGTTTTAATTAAATATATATACTATGAAGTTAATAAAAAAAGTTTTTTTTATTAATATTAGATTTATATTGCTTCAAGTGAAAGGAAACAAAAAAAAGAGGTTCCCTAGAAAAAATTTGATGGGGTCCCAGCAACGTAGACAAAGGAAATATATGATTGTGAATTTGTGATATAACTTCTCGTCACATGTGATTGAAAGTGACACGCACATGCTCAACAATTTTCATCCTAAGAATAAAATTCATAGGAATCAATAATAGCGAAAAGTATATTTTAATACTTTATAACTTTGTGCTAAATAAGAGAAATGTCTTATTGAAAAAAAATTATAAACATTACACCACATTCGATAAAATAAAAGGATTTTAGGTCTCAGTTCACGAAGGAGCCAAGAGCTTGCATTCTGAAATTCCCACAGCTGGTGGAATAATGTGGAATTGTTGATATGCAGCATATTGGCTTGGTGGATGATGGGGTTAATCTGAACCCTTGTGAAGGCTTTTAACTGGGGACAACTCTAATCATGATCTCATATGGGTTATGCAGTATTTGGATACTATGGAATCTAATTTTGTTTTGGGTATCTCTGGTACCTTATTAATACATTATTATTTTGCTGATAAAAAAGAAATATGTACATTGCTTCTTAATCATGAGTGTGGGAATTAGATTGACTGTATTCACACATATTACATCAATGTTTTATCTGAAATGGATGAGGTGCTAAATCTGAATGGTTTGCTAATTTCTCCAAGCTATATTTGTTGGCTCACTAAAGTGATTGTTGGCTTGGCGAAACTGCTTGATTTCAACCAAGAATCTGGTGTGGTTAAAGTGTATAATGGCGACATGTATTAATGTATACCCGATATATTACATTGCCGAAGTTAGGAGTGAGTTGAATTCCTTGGTTTAAAGCTCACAGTCTCGGGAGAAATGAAGTTATATTGGCGTATTACAAAAGTAATTTTACTTTCACATATAATTGACTGAAGTCGATGTCTACATTTAAGAAATAAATCCTGAATTTTAATAAGTATAATTGAATTGGACTACCAGTCTAGTCCATGACATTAATCAATGTGTTTAAAATACTTGTTAACATTTTGTCTATAAACTTTAATGGATTATTAGTATAATCAAATTCTAAAAAGGTATTTGTTTCTAGACATTATATTTTTAAAATTGATATTGTAAAAAAAATTATGATTAATAACAATATTTTCAAATAAATTTAGAAACATGCTTGATTAACATTTATTTCAAGCACCATAGAGTAACGAGTTGACCACCCCACACCACATGAAAAAATTCTTTGATCAGGGTCACTGATTTTTTGCTCTTTGTTTAAAAGTTATATGCAAAAATTCTTTACTAATTTAATAATGGCCTTCTAAATGTGAAGGAACATATGTACAAATCTTTTTGGAATTAACTATTAACTAGGGAAAAGTAAGAATGATGGTTCTACATGTATCCTTCGGTTTACAAAATTGATCTTGTTTAGTTTGCTACGACACCATGCAAGTTGATCCGTCGTTATCCTTGACATGTTCAACACTCTCCAAACCAATCTCATGTCCACTTGAGAGAAGAAATAAAGCACTTGATCTGCCCCATCTTCATGATAATGCTTTTGGAACTTCTTCAATATGCAATTTCCACTCCTCAAAAGCTCTCTCAGTCTCTTTTCCTTCTGCCAAATCCAAACAAACACAGTCAACACAATAAGGCATAAGCAAAATAACACAACCCTTTTTCAAAGAAGAAAGTTGATTTACATTTGACATTAAAAAATGTGACATTTGAAGCTTTAATAATTACCTTTTGAAGATCCATTCTAATCTCCACCAAAAGCTGTGAATCTGAAGGGTCTTGGAGCTCAACTTGATTTTCCCTTAGACCTTTAAGTGCCAAGCTGGATGCATCTTTATCGGCTCTTATGAAATGCCAAATTGTTCTGATGGATTCTTCCAAAATCTCAACTAGCATGTCACTTGTGATTGCATCTTTTTCTGCCTCTCTTTTTCTCAATTTCCTTTTATCCTTGGCATTGTCTTCTGCGTCCAATTAAGATTCTATAACCATGAGGAACTTTTTTGTCTCTAATGTATGAAACTTTATATGGTCCCCCACATATGAAAGTGGGCATGAAAAAAGCTAACAACTAAATTCCATTTGAATAAAGACACTAACCAAATTCACATTCTACTTAAAAAGTTCTCACCTCTTATTACCGGAACTTGAAGAAGATTGCGCATTGCACAACGATTCCTAGCATAGTTTTCAACCCGTGCACCTTGGAGGAAAGGTTCATTCTCTATAAACCTTTGGAGAAGCACTTGGAATTGTTGAAACTCCCCAGCTACTTCATTGAACCTTAGTAATCCGTATTGGTCAGATTCCCATAGCTTCAAGGCCTTCTCGTATTCCCACTGAAGAAATTCCCAAGAAAGGCACAACTGCCCAACATAAACCATTTCCAAATCACTGTACAATTCTCTTATGAACTTCTTCATTGGGTCAGCTTTGGTATTTTTACGTCTAGAAAGGCAAAAGCCGTGTGGAAGAATGGATGTGAATGCTGGTGAAGGGTTCTTATGGGTTGAAAATGATTGGAGTGGGTCCTTTGACTGTAAAACACCTACAATTTCCAAGAAACGTAAGGAATGTGCTGTGACTATGATTGGAATCTTCAATATTAAGCATAATGCAAAGGGCCATGTAGATTATAAAAGTATAACAACATAACTTTCCTTGAGAATACCTTTCCTAACTTGTCTTGTATAGTAAGAGTTGTTTAAACCGAGATAAGAAACAAAAAGGTCATAGAAACATTGGGTGGAGATTACAATCAGTGCTAGATCATTTGTAGGGACTGTTTTTTTGGAAACTAGGCAGAAGTTAGCCACAATAAGAAATGTTAGGCAGAAAAATTGGAATTGCATATTTAATGTTTACGAATCTTTTAGATACGATCTTTTAGTTAAAAGTAAAGGAGGCGGGTAGCTTTGCATGAATATGAAATTGTTAAATACTATTAGAGCTATTAGACAAGGAAGAGTCCTAACACTCATATGTGGCTCTCTTTTGGGGAAAGTGCAAACTACTAGTACTAGGAGTCATGGCTGGTGGAAATTCTGCTATAGCATTAAAACGTTTAAAGTGCAGACCAAAGCATGTGGCATAAAAAATTGCTCAATTCCTCAACACCTACCCCAATCCAACACTTTTTCCTTGTAATAACAAAATAAAGAAAAATGAAGTGCAAGAATATATGAAAACTATATTTAAAGGTGAGTATCTTCTACCATAAACAAAACCAACCAGAAAAAGAGAACAAAAAACAAGTAAGGCTCAGTTGTGTAATTATTCACTCAACTACTATGTATTTGGGTATTTCATGCTTTCCTGGTGCCCAACTAACCAGATTGAGTGGTTCCTTACGCATACTTTTAATGATTTAGATGAGGTAGATCATGTAAATTAAATGAAGTTGCCAATTCACTAAGCACACTAACTTTGAACAAATAAGTAAAGAACAATTTTTTTTTTTAAAAAAGAAAAAGCAAAGTTGTGGTAATGGATAGAAAAAATACTGACCTATAGCATACATCTTTTGGTAATTCAAGATATCGAATTTTCGCATTCGTTCTCGATAACTCCTGTAGAATTTTGGAAGCTCATTTGTGGTGCTACCATGCTGTAATTTTTCATCAATTTTCCATGGCTTCAAGTCTTCCATTATCCTTGGAGACTCAGAATCCTCAAGGATGGTAGGTAGGCCAGTGGCTCTGACCTTCTTCAGCTCCATCTTCAATTGTTCTATCAAATCTTGATGTTCCCACAGTGTGTCAAACCGGTTGGAATCCTCAAGATCAATAGTTGCTAAAGCCTGTGAATTAGGCTTCACAGATTGTTCATGTTTGGAATTGATGCTATTGCTATCTTCAGAGTTTTTACTTGAAGACTTCTCCAGCCTACATTCTTCTTCCAATTTTCCAAACTCATCCATTATATCTTCATCCTCTTCAGTAAAATCATCAGGCTCATATCCAACATCCAAATTCTCATAGCTTTTCTCATCCCCAAAGTCCAAATCCTCTTCTGCTGCATTTCTTCCCAATGTGTCATACTCAGTAGTGGTTCCAAAGTCTGTGTCTGACAAAAACCCCTCCTCCAAAGAACTGCTAATAGAATCTGAGTCAGAACTTGAACAAATAAAATCATCATCGGAAAGAAAATTGCAAACAACTGGTTCCACAGGTTGTTCTATTAACTCCTCAGCTTTGAACTTCTCTGACACATCTTTGTGTGCATTTTCTGTGAAATTCTTAAGATTTGCTGATATAACTCCTCTTTCACAATTTTCTGGCTTTTTGTTTGATAAGAACCCAAAATCATTGCTAACATGATTTTCCAATTGAATAACATCATTTGAATGAACAAAAAATTCTTTGACAGTGAAATTTTCAGCCTCAGGTTCATCCAAGAAGTGGCTGAAAGACGTGCCTGACATGAACTCATACTTATTGGTGCTAGCAGAAACAGCATCACCCCCCTTCACAAAATCTCTACTTTCACCGTACCCTTCTTTGAGTTCTTCATCATAATTGCAATTCCACTTTTGATATTCAAATTTGAAAACCAACTTTGTTGTTTCCTCTTCTTCAAGCCCAGAATTTCCATAATCATGAACAGTTTCAGAACAACATTTTTCCATGGACTCTGCTTCTTTCTGGCTACCATTAGAATCAATTTGATCACATACATGTGAGAGAGTATCATTTAGTGCCCCAAAATATTCAGACTCGGAATGAATTGACTCAGCTTTTTCATTGTCACATAAAAACTCAGAAGAACAAAGCGGTTTCATTGCTTTAGAAGAATCAGAACCATATAATCTGAAGCAAAAACATAAAGAGATTAAATTATTGGCTAACGGGTATTGATTATTGAAAAAGGTAGTTGAATTCACATTGAAAAATCGAAAATTCAATACCTCATGAAGCCTTTGGTGAATACCCAAAGCAGAGTATTCAAAAGCTTAGAGAGAAAAATCCAAAAGTACTCCAAAAAAGGATCCAATTTTGGTGAAGAAACCCTTTCAGAGAACCCATGCTCACCGAAAGGGAAGTGGGTATTTCACGCAAATCTCGTTGGGGAGTGAATCCATCCCACAAGCGTGTCCATTCCTTTTGAAGCAAAACAGAGGAATTGAAAACAGGGGAGGGTCATGCAAACTCTGATTTCATCTTTGAAAATTTTTACTAAAAAGAATGAGACTTTGCACCTGAAAGGACAAAGATGTACGTGCAAACTCTTTGAAAGATTTTTTCACATGCGAGAGTCCGATTCAGCAGAGGTTGAAGTGTTACCTAATTGGTGAGATTCAGAACAGAGTGAAAAGAGAAAAAGATGTGGGGAGAAAAGAACATGTCAGCGACTTGTTGTGTTTGAGCTAATCTTTCGGTTGCTTAGAACTATGGGATTGTTTTTGTGTACCGTTAGTGTTATGGGAGAGACATAGATTCGAAGGGTTTGTATTGTATGAGGTGAGAGTCTGTTGTGATTTGTGATGAATTCTCTTTTTTTATTCAGAACTGAGAACTCAAAAGGTTGGGTTAAATTGAAAGTTTACGTCCCACTCCGGTGCAGTTTCCTATTCAGAAAAACAATCCAAAAGTGTAATATTTGGATTTTTGGTCTTATTCTATATTTCTAATTTTTATTGCAGTTTTTTTATCCGCAAATTAATTTGTTTGTTAAGATGTTTATTTTTTTATATATAGAGGGGATTGCAACCTTTTTTTATCTTAATTATCTTATTCACCTTATATAATATATTTATATAACTATTTTTTTATCAAAAGAGTCTTGTAACTAATTGACCACAATGCATTAGATATTATAAACTTCTTGATATATTCTTTTATTTTAATCATCTAATTCACCTTATATTTCATCTATTTATTTATATGAATAATTTTTTTGCCAAGAAAGTCTAACAGCTAGTTGAAAAAAGTGTATAAGGTATTATAAATGTTTTGATATCTTCTTCAATTTCTATCGTTAAAAAGATTTGACAAAATATAGATGATATTGTAATATTTATATATAGATATTTTATAAGACTTAATCACTTTATTATATTTTTTTATTTATTGATACAATGTATTGATAAGATAAATTATTATAGTTTAATTGTCATATAGCAAAAAAATAAACAATTAATCAATTACAAATTATTTTTTAATGATTTTAAAAAAGATATTATAAAATTTAATAAATTTATCATTGGATATGTGAATAATGTGATTGAATGAAATCTTATAATATTTCAATTAAATTCAATTACTATTAAATGTCATTAAAAATGTTATTACTTTTAATATCTGGTATGTTACGTTTGTAAATACTAAATCGTTTCCAGTTCCAACATTTATAATGTATTCATAATTCTAACCACTTTTTTGTCCGTGTGAAGTTGAATTGTTGGAAGAAAAAGTCAACAATGCATGGCTAGGGGAAAAAGACCATATAGTCGACATGGGTTCATACAGTACTTTATAGACTTGCACAAACATTTTCTTATTTACCTTGTACATTGTGCAAAAAAAAATTGACTTATAATTTGACAAAAAAAATGAGTGTGCTTGAAATTAAGCATAAAGATCCTAATTTTCGGCATAAAAAAATCTTAATTTTTTATGTATCCTAAAATATGTAAGGATCTTATTGATGGATGTGAATAAATTAGAAAGTATTTAATATTTTCTATGCTCCTTTAATCTCTTAAATAAGGAGTATATTTGACTGATCTAGCAATTTACGTCGAGTTATTTTATTATTTTAATTAAAATAGTTGTAATTTAAGTATTTGTTTCTTTGAAATTGTGATGAATTAATTTTAAACTGTTAAATATAAGTAAAATTTGTGGTTTAATTGATTTTAACCATAATTTTCATATTGAAACATACATGAAAGTGATAGATAAAATTGAATCTGATAATAAACTATAAAAACAGTCTATGTAAACGGGAGGCACATAAATGAATGCAGTTGGCATGAACCCCACGAGCATAGAAATCACAAAAAATTTGTTTAAAAAAGAAAAAAGAAAGAAAGAAATCACATCAATGACGAAGGGATAAAATTAAACAGTAATTAAATCTTGAAAAGGAAAGTATGATATAATAGTGAAGATAAAGCTTTCTTTTTCTTCGGGATTTTTTTAAACTTCCGTACGAGGGAAGAGAAGTAATGAAGTTAATCCATAAAAGAAACGGTAAAATTATTTTAAAAAATCTGGAGTGTCGGGAGTGATATTCTCTACTCTTTTGCATTACTAAAAAGGATATTTTGTTAAGTATGATTTAACTCTGACAATATTCTATCTATTAATGTTGCCCAATTTAGAAACACAAAATCTCACTATATATTAAATTTGAGATCTCGTACTCGAATCTTATAAAATCCAGCATTCTCCCTCCTTACGAAGTTATGCGTCTTTTTTCATATTATGATATATATTGTAAATTTTTTCCAAAAAAATTATTAATTTATTTTTTAATTGATTATTTAAATCAAATAAAATTTTGCTTTTTAAAATTTTAATAATCAATATTTAAATTTCTTCATTTTTTGTCCTGCGTTCAGTTTATATTAAATATAATATAATATTTGAAAATTATTATTAAAATCAATTTTATTAATTAAAGCTGGGAGAAAAGAGACATTCAATGCCTCCCTATATTTTTTAAATAAAAAAAGTGAAAAAGATAGAAACTAAAAAAAAAATGAGAGTGTATATTTATCTTAAAATTGGATTTTATATGCAATTATTTGTATGGTAATTTTTTAATAGTGGTAGGATTTATAATGTTATTTAAAGGATCAAATAGTACAAAAAATATGATAATGTAAAGTAGGTATAGATTGGTTTGTCCTGTAAAAAAAAATAGATTATTTTGCAAAGTTTTTTTTTGTTTTTTTTTCATTTTTATAAATATACCAATGCATTATACGAGATACTTACTAGTTATATGTGATAAAATATGTATCACTTTTATAAAGAAAAACAAATCAAATTTAAAACAAAATTAACTTTTATCTATTTATCTATTTATCGAAAAGATCAAATTGAATTAGTGTAACTTTAATAATTATTATATCATTTTATAAATTTCAATTGAATAATAATTTTTTAAAACTCACCGTTAGATTAAAAGTTCTTTTCATATAAATCACATATGTAAAATTTTATATTATTCTAAAATCATTTGTTACCTCTTTTATATAAATTAAAATCAACGTAATATAAACATTTCAAAATATATTAAAATATGAATCATTTGATTATATTTTTGTTGTTGTTCAATTTTGAAAAAATTTGACATAAATGATTTTGATAATACATAAATATAATTCAATGGTTGAATCAATAAAAATCACATTTTATATCAAGTTATAAAAATGGTATAATAATTATCAAAATTAAACTAGTGTAATTTGATTTTTCCTCATATATGATCTTTGTAACATTTGGGGTGTTGATGACGATAGGAAGTGATCACTGATATGAAAGAAATGAGACACAAATAAGGAGTAGTTATTAGCAGGCTTCTAGCGGGACGGATGAATTGAGTAGGCATCCAAATGGAGGCGTTCATATGTTGTGCATGTATAAGACTATATATTTAAGGAGGACTTAAGTAATCAATTAATATTACTTATACCAACAAGATATATTTACTTTTTGGAAACTCATCAATTAAGAATTCCACGTGCTTGGCTTGAAGCGATTTTGGGATGGTGACCTCCTAAAAAGTCTCCTAGGAAGTGTATGAGTGTGACCAAAGCACATTAAAAAGTATCATGTTGGTGGACATATAACATCTTAGGTGCTGATGAAAGTGAAAAGTGGTTGTTAATGCAAAAGAGTGGATCTTGAAAGACTTATAGTGGGAGAGACACATGAATGAATCAATTAAACACTTGAATGGGAGGGATCCAAATGTTGTAGAAGTATGAAATTGTACAATTGAGAATAACTTAAAGAAATTTATTAGTATTACTTATATAAATAAATTGCATCTATTTTTTTGTAGTTCATCACTTAATAACTTCACAACTAAATGTGTTTGGGTTAACCCGTCTTAGAAGAATCCTCAAAATATTTTTCATTTTTTAAAAAAATATATATTTTAAGACGGTTCTTTAAAAAATCGTCTTAGAATCCTCAATATTTTTTTTTTTTAAAAAAAATACATTTTAACATGATTTTCTGTGAAATCATCTTCAAAGACTTTCTATAACATTGACTTCAACAACAGTTAATAATTGACATAGAATGCCCAAATTAACCAACGCAAAAGCTGTTTTTCATAATAGTGGTTGGAGCAATGAAAAGTCTTATGTTGATTTATGTGGACAATCAACAATCCAAGGATTCTAATTGTGACTAATAAATGATTCTGACCAATAAGAAAGTTAAATAAAGTGTTATCAAGTGAAATATCAAAAAGTGAGGTACCAAGACGTCAATTCTCATAGACTATAATTGGATGTATAATATATGTAAAATTTTCAGGTAAATCAAACATGCATGTGTTTGTCTTTTGTTTTCCATTCTCTCCCTTCCATCAAACATGGGATTAGGGGAGTTTCACCTATTTTAACATGTCAAAATTAAAAATTTAAACTCAAATTAAAATTTGTTAAGATTACATGTATTTTTTTTTTGTAAATAAGAGTTTTTTTTTGTTTTTAGAATAATAAATAGGGAATTAAAAAGACCAATATAACTATTTTAAATGCATTTTTTTATCATGATATTGATGTGAAATATTTATTGACTTTATCATTAACTATTTATTTTTAAAATAAATTTGACTAACTACCTTCAAAGTGAGATGAACTATCATCAAGCAATACAACACAACGAGATAAAACTTGGAAGAATATCATAAACTATCCTGCCTAATTTTAAACTCATTTCATTTTTGGCTAAAGTATCGATTACTATATTACACTCTATGGTTTATCTTAAAAAAGAAAGATATCTTTAATTTAAGACAGGTCTTTGATCAATTTTGCTATTGAGTATTTATAGAAAAATAAGATAAGGAAGCAAAATATATTCAATTTCTTTTCTAGCTAACATAAATTTATGTACTTCAACTTTTGCATAAGTTAAATGGAAGGAATTTCATCTAAAAAATGGAAGGGCTTTTATTAGAGTTAGTGTATAAATATTGATTTTAGTTATTACGAGCTAAATTTAGTTCAGTTTACCTTTTATTTTTATTTTTTTATAATTGTTTGTGAAATAATTATCTAAATATAGTCATAATACATCAAGGTTATATATAAAAAATGACGCAAAACTCAACTAATAAAAAAATATTTTGTCGATAATATATAACTGTTGAAAACTTCAAATCTGTTTTGGCTAGGCGATATCCTCAACATGCATTGACCATAGTTGTTTATTTTTTAACCAAATAGTTGCTTTACCCTAAGTCTCGGTTTCAGCATTTTGGAATTTTCCTAGGCCGGTACAAGCGTACAACCCCACCCAAAGGAAGATTCGAATCAAAAGAAGACAAACTTAAAAAGGTACTTTGAGTCATATGATCTGTGAAATAGCGAGAGGAGTCAGGTAGGCCAAAATTGCATGGGTGTCAAAATGTGGAGTCTAATGTTGCCTATTTGTGCTTCCATATATGCAAAATGTAATGGGCTGAATTCAGGGATGTTTGTGGATTAAATTAGGTCGATTTTTAAAAGAAAAATTATCTTTTTTTTGCGTCTTTCTATGTGAATAAAACAATATTTAAACATTACTGTTGTTATTGTTATAATATGAAAGTGCTTTTCAAAAAGAAAAATAATAACAAAAACATCTAAATATATTTTTGTTCAAATTGAATGATGCATGAGAGAGAAATCAAAGTGTGCTTAAGTTCAACAACATCTATTAATACCCTCTCTAGCTCTATCTAACCATGGACCTAAAGTAAATCATATAAATAATCTTTATTTATATAAAATCTTTTTTAATAATTCTTTACACATGTCTTCTTTGCATTGGATCATATAAGTCACATGCTTATGTGTAAGATCTTATCAGTTTCATACCGAATAGATGTATTACTGTGTGTTCTAAACATGTCAAAGACGCAATGTGTATCTTCTCACGTTATTTTCACATTCTAACATTTTCAAAACACATACTTGATACAATGTGTTGTTAAAATTCGTCCATTTATCTTTTAAAGTTTCGTTTGATTAACGAATTGACTAAAAGATTTGTTTTACATTAAATCTCAGAATCTAATGTTTTGTGTCCAAGTTCAACATTTTTTTTAGAGGAGTTCAAACATTTGTTAACAATCACATAATTAAGATTATTGTCAAACTTGACTTAAATGAATTAAATATTAAATCTTATTTATTAACTAAAATATTGATGGAAGATAATAAAATGAGGTTTTAACTTTATTCATGTCTTTAAATTGAAAGTAATACATTGTTGGCTTAGGCTTGTATAGTTCACAACTATACTTAATTTTAAGTGTACATAAAATATATATTGTTAGAGTTAAAGTGAAAAACAATCTATTTAATAAAAAGATACTCATCAAATTAAAAACACACAAGGTTTGAAACAAATTTTCAGAATCAAGGATTGGCTTGACAGTAGTGTATTGGTAATATACATTTTACACCCTCAATATCTTCGACTACAAGTTGGTCTAACAATGCTGCAACCCTGCAATTGAAATTTGAACTCAAGTCAAATCACGTTCATCTTTATTTCTTTTTTCTTTATTCTCTAAATGAATTATGTCGTTGTTCCTGCACCTTGGACAAATTGGGCAAACAATTAAGAATAGTTTTGCTATTACAAACACGGTTCATCTTGAAACCGTGTTCCGTGAATAACTTGAGTTTCACGTATAGAATTTTTGTTCCAAAGAGATATATAACAACATTTGTCGGTTCAAAACTTCAAAGTTCAAACCCAATAATACAACTTAGCTACACAAAAACTCCAACAAAAGTTGGTGTTTTCTTGTGGTTTTCTTTTCTTCTTGGTATCAACTTTTCTCACCCTACTGGCATACTGGAGTTATTATTATTATTATTATTATTATTATTATTATTATTATTATTATTATATCTCTCTAAATTTTTTAAATAATAAAAAAATTGAAATTAAATACAGTTAATAAATAAAGGTGATTGAATAAAAAAACTAACAATATAGAAATAGTGAAAAGTTATTATATATATATATATATATTAGAAGAAAAATTTAAAAATTTAAGAAACAATTTAAGAATAAAATTGTCCAATAAAACATGGACACAAAATATAAATATTTTCTTTATTATTAGTATAGATTAAGTCGTTAATTAATTAAATACGAGAATGCCGAAAACCTATGTCATGAAAAAAAAAAAGACAAAGAAGCTGATGGCAGAGGAGACAGGGTTGCGGACTTTGGGCTAATTAAGTGGGAAATTATTAATATTAATCGACGTGTTCTTTCTAGTTGAAAAATATTTATGCAATGAATTTTATGTCATCGGGTTTTGGTGACTTTCTATATTAGAACAGTTATTTAATTTGTAAAAAAAAAAACAGTTATTGAATCTGTGAGAGTTCCTTTTTTTTTTTCTTGTACATTCGATTTCTTTTAATTATTTTTTCTTTTGATTAAATATGAACTATACTTTCTTCTTATATAAATATTCTTAGTTTTAAAATATTTATCTTTTAAGATTGATCACTTCTTCTTTTCTTATTTCCTAATTTAAATTCCTTAATATCTTTTTTGTTTCATTCCTTCTTCTATCCTCTTCTCTTTCCTGAGCTAAACCAACTTGTCTCTCATCAGTCATCTTTTTTATTATTATGTACAACATTTGTTTTTTCATAATAATTATTTTAGAAGCTATACAAAGAAAAGTGATTTCTACTTCTTTAACAATTTTTAGAAAGTTTTACATTAATAATATATGAAAACTAAACTCCGAAACAATGATAGATGAATGATCCATCCTACTCTATATAACAAGTTTTAGTATTCATTCTCGTAAGTGAGAAAAAAAAACTGTACTTTTTAAATATATTTTATATAACCATATGATTCTTAATCCAATTATAAAATATTGAACTTGCATTATGCAAAAATATCTTTAAATGTTAAAATTGAATCAGATGTCACAACTTTTTTTTGTGATAATTTTAAAAGAAATTATTATGTTTAAAGTATACTTATAAAATATTTATGTTCCAACCTCAAGTTTGTAAATTTTATTAAGTTCTGATGTTTAAGATATTATCCACTGAAGTATACGATGAATTATCATGATTTTATTCTTAAAAAAATATCATAGTAAATTAAGAAGAAAAAAAATATTTATAAACAATTCCTAATCTTGATTCTTAACTTATGTGAAACTTTATAACACTATTTAAACAAATCCTTTAAGGCAACATGTATTATAAATACGGTCTCTTCTCAATCCACTATGTCTTTTACTAAAAATAAAATTATAATGATCCATTGAATTGAATGCCTAACAGATAATACATCAATTTAGAAACAATTTACATTTAGATACTTGATAATATAAACTTTCTAAATTTCAACTAATAATATATTCAATTCATCCTAAAAAATGCTAATACACTTCACCTCCTGGATTTTAGTGACTTTCAGAACATGCCACTAAATTATACACAAACTAAAGTTGGTTTTGACTCATCTAAAGTCTAAACTATTTAATGCTATTTACTCCACCGAACTTTCTAGTTTCAATTCCCAGTACTCTAGTAGCTATTTTAATACTCCAGATTAATATTTCAAGTTAAAATATCGCTATTGATTTCTTAAGACATCGTCTATTAATTAACAGTAACATATAGAATAAGTAAATAATTTATACAATTTATTATTAATTAGAATTTTTATTAAAAATAAATAAAAATATTCTATAGAATCATAATTTAAATTCTATCACATAGGAAAAAAAGATAGCAACAGAAATTGGAATTATTTATAGACATTATATTAACTTAAATGTGCAAATAGTCGAATATTAATTGAAAAACAAAATATTTATCAAAGAGAAGACATCGCTCAATTTCTACCATCTGTCCCTGGTTAGTTATGTAAAAAAAATTCAAATGTACAACACAAGACTAATATATTAAAAGAAAATTAGACAATCAATTAAGAATAATTCCACACAATTTAATCTACAAAAAAAAAAGTTTTAAGAATAATTATTATTTTGGACTAGACTGGAGGTTCAATATGCATAATGGGTCATCTCAGTTCAAGTTGTTGCGTCAGCCCATGTGTTTTTTGAACTCAATACTGGATGTAATGAATAATAGGTTGTATAGGGAAATTACTTCCTGCACCTCCTGAAAGACCTGAATAGACACAAATACCCCTGCCTATCCTAAGCAAGTTTCACCTCCATCCAATACCATTTTCAACCCAAACACAGACGCCGCAATAACCCACCAACATTATTGTTGATCCTTGTGCAAAAAAAGAAGCACATAGTAGTCGAAAAGGAAAGCAAGCTACAAAACTTGACCCTCTTTTGACTTTGTGCTTTTTTTCACATAAGGGTCGACAAAGATGGTGGTGGGTGGTTGTGGCAGTGTTGTTTGGGTCGACAGTGATATTGTGTGGAGGTGGGATTTGCTTGGGAGAGGCAGGGGTATTTATGTTTGCTCAGATCTTTTTGGGAGGTGTAGGAAGTAAAAAGGGAGGTGCAGGAAGCAATTATCGTTGCATAGTTGTTTACTGCTTTTTGCGTTTACAAGTTGCTTTGTCTTTCTAGCATGATCACAAATGTAAAATTATATTACACTTTTTCAGAATGACTAATCCAACAATTAAAAAAATAATAATACATAAAGCAACTTAAGAAGTGCAGGAAGCAACAACATTATTTGTATAGGTTATCACCTTTGAGAAGCTTTGGGGCCATGCTAAAGAATTAAACTAATCTTAAACTTCTAAAAATACAAGGTTATCATAGTAGATAAACATTTATTAAATATCATCATTCTGGTGGAATCATTGCTTACTAGAGCATTAAAATATCTTTTGCGAGTATACAACCTCTTGCTCACAGTGTCTCAGTCATGTTAGGGAGCCGCACCACCGTACACTGGCCTTGGATCTTGATCATGTAAAGAACATTTTGATCAATGATATCTTAGAATTCCGTCAAAATTAACAGTCCCATCTTACTACCTTATACACATTAATTCTTAATACGTCAATATTTAGATTTGGAATATCTTAAACAAATATTTGATTAGAGTTTAATTTCTAATTATGTATCTTAAATTAAAACAGTTTTCTTTAGATAAATTACCCTCATTCTTCCTATCTTTTCATAATATTAACATTGTGTTTGGTTGGGAAAATGAAAGAAAGGTTGGGGGATGAGGAACTTTTGAGGAGGAAAAGGGAAATGGAGGGAAGTAAAATCCTTTATCATCCAATTTTAGCTCCCCTAAAATATTGGAAGGATTTGGAGGAGTTTAATATTTCAGTTATGATGATTAAATTATCCTTATTTATATCTTAAAATTTTAAATTATAAGATACAAATCTAAATTAAATTCTAAAATCTTTCCCATCTACTTGTAAATCAAATAAAAAAACTTCACCTCTCATTTCTTCCATTAAAATTCCTCCCCTTCCCTCTTAACCAAACCAAACAAGAAAACAATATTATCTCTCTTTCCCTCCGTTAAAATTCCTCTCTTTTCTTCTTTTTAGCCAAGCAGTCCCTAGAAGAGTTGGTCTACATATTTAACTAATCGAAGATAACTTGGATATAGAAAAAAAGAGAGAGACCATAATCGCTCTTACATTGAAAAGTTGATAATGATATACTTTATTGAAATAAAAAAATTCCAATTATGTATATACTATCTTCTTTATATTTTCCCTCAACAACAAAAAAACTTCTTTATATTAATTTTTGTACAATTAAACAGGTATTAGACTTTAAATTTAGAGTTTAATTACTATGTAATATTAGTATAAATTTTTTTGCACTAAAAAATTATGTTAATATAAATTTTAACATAATTATTATTAAAATAAATAAATTTATCATATATAATAATTTATGATTAAATAACAATATAAATATATTTTCTACTATTAGTACATAACATGTTTTATAATCTTAACAGTCCCACAGTTTTTCCTAATATAAAATTTCTCCTATAATTGGTGAATTTATCTGTGATAAATTATTTTGCAATTCCTCCTCAGTTTTTCTTTGACAGACCTTTTTCTGTGTTTATAAGATATACTACTGATACAAATAAATGAAATAATGTAGTTCAGCTATCGAGGTTTTAAAATTGAAAATTACAGGCTCTTTGATTTGGGCCGTGTAGCCCAAAAGAATTTTAACAATATGGCTAAAGAAGGATGCATGCTTTGACGAGGAAAAAAAATACTACAAAAGAACTAAAGAAGGATGCATACTTCCTACACGTGTCATAAAGAGGGAAATTAAGAGAGAGACATCAATAAAATTCACATAATTTTCTAGATTTTTTAGGAGTGTTTATGTCTCGGGTTGACTTCAATTTGGGGAAAGTGAAATCCAAATCAATTCGTTTGGATATCAGATTTTTTTTCGCCTAACCTGAATCAAACCCAATTAATTATGAACGGATTAGTTCACTTTAGATCATTAGATATCCGATAAAAAATAATAAAAATTGTTTTAAAAAAAATATAAAATATGTTAAATCTATCATGTGACATAAGTCAAATTAGTCAAATCTATCATGAGGATGGTGGAAGCTCAAAATTGTTCTATCAACATGGATCGAGTGGAAGTCCAAAGGAGGATCGATGATGTTAACAACCATCATGAGAAGACAGGACGATGGTTAGAGGAGACTTTGTGAATGTACATGTGCTACGCCCTTGTAGGATTATGTGAGAAAGAAAAATGAAAATATCAAAGTGAGTTTATTGAGTGTGTGTACTAATGAGATGCACAAAAAGACATAAAAATATAAGTAACCTTAACATTTAAAAAATAATAAAATTTAATAATATATATTTGGTTTGATCCAGATTGGTTTAAATTTGAAATTTTGAATCGGACACCCAAACTAATTATTATATGTTCCAATTGATTTGAGTTGGATTGAATCGAAATAAAAAAATTCAAACTTTGAATTGTGGGGTTTATTATCCATGAATATCCATGGATTTTTTCACGGTTGCGACTTTTAGTGTAACACCTCGAATGAATTCAAAATGATACATATATGATACAAATTAAGTGATTATATCGTATAATTATAAATGATTTTAAGAAATTAATTGGTATTATTTACACCAATAAAATACATTTATTTTTTAGTAATTTATCACTTAAAAACTTTAAAGTTAAGGTACTTGTCTTAGAACAATTATGAAATGGGTTATTTTTTGAAAAATTTCTCGAAAAAGATACGAGTAAGAATAAAATATATAAAAAATTCTCGTATTTATTTGTGGGATAATCATTGTTATTAAAAGTAATGTTAAGTTTTTAAAAAAATCTATCTATAAAAAGAATTCTAACCAACAAACAAAGGTTTGATAATTAGAAATATTATATGAAAGATCAGCATGTAAAATGTTATAATGTGTGAATTGTAAAAAAATTGACAATAAAAAACGATACACACAACCTTTATTTATCATGTTAGTTCCTGCATGCAATGCTAAGTTCCTCATTTCTCGAATCCCTAAAACCGCAATCTCTTCACCAGACCACATTTGCATGCACGAAATCACATCTCCAAATTGTTGAAACCCGTTGTCAAAAGCAGACATGCCAATGCCATTGTCGACATTGGTGTGAACATGAGTGCGAATGCAGCATCACTCATGTGGGTGTGGTGCCACTATCACAAGTCGCAACTATGAAGAAAAGGCTTGTGTTTGATTTGGGTTCACCAAAACCCGGTTGGGTCAGAGAAAAATTTGATGACAACCCTCACTTTAGGTACTATGAAATTACACCTCCGACGACGACGATGGCAAGTGCCTTGTTTATAATGACAACAATAAGTGATTTGTCGGCAAGTGCCTCAATGAAGACTACCACCCTAAGAAGCGAAATGAAACTTGCCGAGTTATTGTTATGAGATTTCGTGGTTGACAGCAACGTCATTTGCTTCCACCTCATTATCATCGGGTGCAACATGCGAGTTGCCATTTTGATGATGTTTTTTGTTGTAGAAGAGGTTAATGGGTAGGTTTGTTAATAGTCTCTTTATTGTGTTGTGTTGTTTCTTGGTTCTCAGGTGTGGAAATGATGCCACATGGGTGTCATGGTGATTGCGGTGGGGAGGGAGGAGAGGAAGAGGCAGTGTTCGAGGGAACAAGGGCATTTAATGGAGGAGGCTATGACAGTCAAATAGAAAAATTATAGTGTGGAGAGTGTAACTTACTAATGGTGTGTTCGGATTAATCTAAAGATTAAAATTAGTGGTGTACCATGGCCCACATACGATGGTGGTCCATGTTAGCCTCCGTCATAAAATCAACCTAATAAAATTTTCTACCAAAATCCAAACCAAATTTGATCTGAATAAATAAAAAAAGAAAGGAAAAAGGTTATCGAGACCACCTATGAAAGTTCTATTCTGATGCAAGACAGCATTCGCGGATTAGGATTTTAAAAGAAAATACTGATCTTGACCAAAGAAAAAGAAGAAGAAAATAATGACAAAAGAAAAAGAAAATAAATGAATGAAGAAAAACCCTTTTTCAACCTCTTGAGTGGGGACTGGGGATAGAGAAAAAATGGCTTGGATGGAGCTAGGGTAGGTATTGTGTCTGGTGGATGATGGGTAGCGGGGAAACACAGCTTCTGCATCATTATGTTCACCTCGTGGTATATAGATTTGTTCTGTTTTTGGGAGTACACCAATTCAGAACTTCGGATATTCAAAGCCAAATTCGATGCTATAAAAAAGGAATTTGTCTTGCTATACGGCTAATAAAAATCCTAACCGAAATTAGTTTAGACACCCGCAGTCTATATAATTATATTTTATGGTTAAAAATTCGTTCTATTAAAATTATTTTATCAACCAAACTTTGGCCGGGTGTGATGGATACTGGGTTACGAATTGCTAGCTAGATCAATAAGAATGGACTATTTCCTTTGTTTCGTTCAATAAGGTGAATTTAACCATAAAATGGATCGAGAAAACATTCTAAAAAACAACGTTATGAGGGGCAAACAAGGTTTTTTTACACAAATGGATAATTTTTTTTAAAATTATAAAATGTATAGAGTTTGAAAATATTATAGGTATGGATAAATCATATTTTAAAATACGACTGCATATTAAGAAAGTCATATTTTAAAACATGACTCTAGAAAGTTAGATTTTTTTAAGTTGTATTTTAAAACACAACTTTAAGTATTATTTTCTTATTCTTTTAAAAATTTATGAAGTTGTGATCATAATAACGATTTTAATCTTTTTTTAAAATATTTTAAAAAAGTGAAATTTTAAAAGATTTCGATATTTTTTTTATAAAAAAAGACGGAAGGGTGATTGTAATCATGAATTCATATTTTTTTTTTAAAAAAGAGATCGAATACTATTTAAAGTTATGTTTTAAAATATGACTTATTTACACTCGTAATATTTTTGAATTTTTTTAAATTATCCATTTGTGTAATAAAGCCAGCAAACAACGATGACCACTATCATAGTTAGATATGTATGTGACTGTAAGAAAAGATGAAACTCTGAAAGCTAAGAAAGGAGTATAGGTAGGAGCTGCTGAACATGAATTGGGAAAGATGGTAGAACATAATAAAATGGAACAAAAATATAGAAAGTTATTGCATGAGCTAGCTAATGACGAAGATGGACTTTCAGTCATTTCTTAAATCCATATACCCAACTTCTTTCTACCATAACTGATTTCTTTTACAATAATTATTTCTGAATATCAAGTTCATTAATGTTGTTATCTATATATATGATGAAAAAAATACTAAAAAAATAAATAAATCAGCGACCTATTTTATGTCTGTTTTCCAAAGAATTAAGATAACCAAAATATATACTTTCTTATTTCTAAAGATTTAGCATGGCTTTTTCAATCGTGATGACGATATATAAAATGTTTTAAAAATATTTTTACTTTGAAAAACTGGTTATACAATAAATAATTTTGGACAAAAAGTAGAAATATATGTCGCAACTTACTGATTTTATGAAAAAACAATCACTTTCTTATTTCTAGTCTCAAGATGTTACAAAATTAGTTCTAAATGACAATTTGCAATCACATCGTGTTTATATAACCACTTTTAATAAGTCACAATTAAGAGATTTTTTTTTTGTCTGTAGTGTAGCTTATTTGACTTTTGAATCTCAGCCGTGATTTAAATGCCGATTGCCTTGAAGAAGCTATGCTTAATAAGAAAGTAAAATACAAGAACCTTGACTCTTGTTAGGTTGACGACCTGGTAAAGGGCACAAACTTACTTGGTCCTAACCATAATAATATTGCTGCTGTTTTATATTGTTGGGACCAGACACCTGCTTTAATAGCTTGAATTATAAGGTTGCCATCATTATCAGGAAACATACATGTTCAGCGTTTTTAATATTTGATAGAAATGGAATGTAATATCTCTTCTCAGATCTAATTAACGTACATCATATTGTTTTCTATAGGCTAACTAACGTACATAGTACCAAATTAACAAAGAATAACTACCTCTTTCTACATTTTTGAGTTTTGATTTTTGGTTAAGAACTATTTGATAATTTGATAGGAGATAAATTTTTTGATGTTCCAAAGTTATGATGCTTAGGAAGTATAAATTCTAGAAATCATGTTTTTTTTTAAATAAATAAAATATATTTGATTGATCATAAAAAATGTTTAGAATTTAGATATATATATTTTTTTAGAAATGAAAGAATTATGCATGAAATAATTTAATAAATCTAAGATGATATTTTTATTATAGTAAAAGAAAAATTAAATTTGACAAAATAAGATTCTTACCTCCCCTCATAAAAAAATTTTCATGGAAAATTATTTTAAAAAAATTCCCAAAAAATATCATTTTTCAAGAATCTTATCTTTTTAAAATGAATATCATGCACCATAAATTAAGATTCTCCACCTATAATTTTTAAAAACTCATAACTTTTCCCCTACCAAATGTTCATTTAGAAGCATGGATTTTTTCTTTTTGTGATAATATATCCAAATTAATATCTTTTGATCATGGAAAAAATATATATTTTAGAGAATAGTTTTCCAAGGCTTTAAAACTTGTATTATTTGATTAAAAACAACACACATAAATGTAACAAACACGTATAGTACGTGCAAGGAAACAAGGAATCTCAAGTGGGATATGATACATATAGAATAATAATGCAGGGAAATAAAGAAACTTTAGCTGGTTGATTGGATTGGAATAAAAGATATTATCCCTTGGTATATGTAGAATATTCAATTTTAACTCATTCCTTCAAATGCAGGGTTGCATACACTCCAAGTTAAGAAGCTCCAAATTTTCGAGTGAGACAATTAATGTCTTTGCGAATCTATCTATAAATTTGTTAGAGGTGGGGACATAACATACTTTGAATTGTAAAGCTAGAATTTGATCTCGAATAAACCAGGCATCAAGTGTCGAGGTGCTCCAATGGTGCTTCGATCCATGGTGCGTGGAAGTATAAATGATTCACCATCTTATTCAGAGAAAGAAATATGTTTTAACCAATGGTGTTGGACATAGAGTTGACTTTGCCATGTCAAACTTCTTGAGAAAATCATACGAGTATAAGGTGTATTTCCCTTGGTGGAGCCGTGGAGATACACCCTAGTTTCGTTCCTATACGGTTTGATCCACAAGAAGTATAGGTCCTAAGCAAGAATTTTATTTTTCTTGTTAATCTACGAAAGATATTTGTCATTTTCAGAAACTAGCGCTAAAATGTCGTCAACATAGATTAAAATAAAAATTATGTAAATTTTAGTTTTGTAGACAAACAAAAAGATGCATCACCCTTTACCCCTTGAAATCTCTATTAATTAATTGATCATTAAGGTTTTACCAAGTCTTTTAAACTAAGTTCTTGAGGCTTCCTTTAGGCCCTATAGTTCCTCGACTAATTTGCAAACACGATGTGATCTTTGATGGTCCTGAGAACCTTTTTTTTAGACATTGAATGCAGTTTCATTGGAATATCATTTATACTCAACTCAACCTTGTAAATTCTTCTAAAATCCATTTGTAAGTTAAGAGGTTGTTCTTTAATTATATACTTTAATTTGACTATTTATATCATTAGTAAAAGTCAGATCCAACATACACTCTCATGCTGAGGTTTGAGATTTCGAAGATAAAATTTGTAAAACTAAACATCTACGAGTGATCTATTAATGATTCAATAGACTCAATAATAATTATTAGGATATGTTATAATATAATCTTAGAATGTGATTTATGTTTAAATACAAATGTTGAGTCATATAAACTTTCCACTCAAAATATCTAATTTTTGATATAAAGAATATGTTAAAGATCCTACATTATTGGTAATATTACCAAAATATAGTATATAGATGAAGATCCTTTCTTGTAAATTAATTTTGTAAGATTGAGTTATGTCTAAATTTAAATTCTTAAAATATTTTTTTTTGTAACACACTTTGTTCTTCAATTCTCTTGTATATATACTCGCTCATTTTTTTTCTAACTTGTTTGGTAATATTTTTATTTCTTATCATTTGGGATGAGCGGAATTAAGCGAATCGAAACAGCCCAAACTTTTATTAATTAATCTCAGATTGAAGAGTAATTGGCACTACTTTATGCATTATGAGTGTGCTTCTTTCTGAATCACTCCCAGTTTTAACCCTTTCAATTAATGTCGCCCTTAGTGAACTTACTAGGCCTAAAATAATTTTTAAATTGCACCGACACTTTTCTCCCTCACTTGAAATATCTCTCACACGAACGAAATTTCGTACGTATTGGATGCAATGCAATACACTGATTTTATACTTTGTATTTTAAATCAGCCCAGATAAAAAATTGTAAACCCTAAAATTAAACTATATATATTCTCAAAGAGATATCAATCATGAAAAGTGAAAACTAACTACTGCTGCTGCTTGTTTGTTCCAACTTGCAATGGGCGAATCTAGAAAGCTAGACACATGGAGGCTTTCTGACCCCTCACAGTACCCTCATATATATTAGTAGCACCTGTAGCACATTCTAAGGCTGTGGGCCTTAGTATGGGTGCCTACTCTTCCAAATGTCATTTATGGAATTTATTATGAATATGTTTTCATTCAAAGTATAAACAGTTTGGGGTGGCTTTGGTTTCCATCACTACTGATGACCCATACTTGTTTACACTCCACATCTATGCATCATGCCATTAAACTGTATGCAGGATGATGAAGTCAGTCTATTATTAGGCCACGCAAATATAAACAGATCTTGTTCCAAGTTTCAGAAGGCTTCATTGATCATAAATTTATGAGAATTCTTCCAGTAACAAAGTTTTGTTTTAATTAATTTCAACCTTACTATAATTAGTTTTCAATATTTTATTATTTTTTTATTATTGTGCTATAATTAATTTTAAAAGCTAGCCAATAACTATATATTATAATATATAGATTAATCAACATACCTTTTAAAAAAAGGTTAATCAACATACAGCCGATAATTTAGAAAATAATAAAAAAGTCGACCGTAGTAGTTCTTTACAATTGTTTATAGTATATAATATAATAATAAATCAAATTGCAGGTTTGCAAATTTAAGTTTTCTCAACATATTTGAAGTAACATGTTTAAATCTGCATTTTGGAAGAATGGATCCGCATTTGCCTACTCTCAATAACTTCTGTGTCTACTTCTGTTTGACGTGACATTTTCACAATATGAGTTACGAGCAAGTCTCCAAACATGTACTAATAGTGGGTTGGTTATCATTTCATAATTAGAACTTATATGATTTTTCATTTAAGTCACTATTCGTGACTAGCTAGGATGAAAATAGGTTAAACTATTTAATAGGAGTTTATGACTTAGTCCATTTTGTTTTTGGAATTGAACGGGCCAAACTTGCGTAAGCCCAAAAGTAGAAACTACATAATAATGCGTCTGAAAAAGAAAATTCCCATGACATCAAACCGAATCAACTGGCTTAGAAAAGTTAGGGTTGATCATACATAAAAAATTATCCACTTACATCTCATGCGTCACATTAGCCAAAGAATCAACTCAGAAGTTTGCTTCGGAAAAAATGTGACTTAGCCTATATTAAGCTACTTCATGTTAGATTTTTTATTTATGAAATAAAATAGGTTACAAGTTTTATAAAAGGGTATTTAGTAAAAAGTGTCTATTAAAAAAGTTTATTATGTCTAATAGGACCATCTATTAATTAAATAAATATAAATATTAATTTTTTGTTAGCATTCTTATTATATCATTTTTAATAATATATTATAATTATATATTTATTTACTTTTTAAAATATTAAACATGTTAACATGCATAAAAAGTTAAGTCGATAAACTTGTTAAATGATAAAGTTATACTCTATTTAGAGGCCTTATTACAAAATGAATTTTTAAATAAAACTATAAAAGTCATATTAAACCTTAAAAATAAGTTTATACTATATGGATAAGTTAGATTCAACTCCTATAACGTTTAACCAACTCATTTTTCCCTTATCCCATGTTTTGAGTAGCAATAATTTTAATTCATAGTTTTTAGTTTATTTTACAAATAGTTTTTTCCCTTTAACTATTAGTCCATTAACATAATTCAAAATAAGTCATCTATTTTTAAAAAATTAATATGACTACCTATTTCTTGCATTCCAAAATAATAGTCCCCTAAGATTATGACACATTAATTTCATTTTATTACTATATTATTGGTATGACACTATTAGACTATTGGCAAGTTCATCAAATTATCCCAAGTAGTAAAAATAAAATGGAAGTCCGAATGTCTAATTCATATAAATTTTATTTATACTTAGGTAGGTGAATATATAATTTTCAGGCAATAAATAAATTGATTTGAAAAAATTGTGAAAAAAATAGTAAATTAAATTGACAAAAAATTAAATTAAAATAAACAAGACAAGAAATTAAGCATGAATTTAAATTAATTAATTAAAAACAGAAAAGATGAGAAAAACCAATATTATAGAAGTTAAACTTAGAAGATGAGAATATTGAGAACTTAGTCTATCAGAGTTACTCTTTTATGCAATATTAATGAATTTTCTCTATTTATAATTATTCCAATATATATTTGCATCTACTTATATACTCTAACCAAGATCCATCGAGTGAAAGAGCCTAATTTATCTATTTTTTCTCCAAAATCCTTTTGCAGAGATAAAATAGTAAATTGCATTAAGAATAGAGATGTGTAACAGGCTAATCAAAATCAACTTATCCCTAGTGATGACTTTATTTAGATACAATTTCCCAATTCTACTAGAGAATAACGTTTCTCAACGCTACTCTTAAAATTTATCATGCAAATGGGTGATCAAGCCATAAACAATAATATTAAGCACAAGAAAGAATAATGTAAAAGATAATAATATTAAATAGATAGGAAGAGAATTACATCAAAAGTAATTGGCTGTCAAGTTCCCAACAAAGAGGAGTTTAACTACTCATTGTCATAGGAGGTTTTATAATTGTAAGAGGGGAATGTTTAGTAAAGAGGGAAATTGAGGAAGGAAATGAAGGGGAGGAAGGACCTCTAATGCTTGCTTCTCTTTCTTCTAACCTTTACCTTCTATAAAAAATTGTATTCTCTTGAATTTTGTGTTAATTTTTTTTGTTCTATTTCTTTTATAGGTGCAGATCAACTTAGTTTTCATGTAACCTTCGCGTTAAGCGCGCTTGTACGTTTAGCAAGTATGATGGTATTCACGCTCAACGCGTGTCTCGTACTAAGCGCGCTTTCACTTTCTTGAATTAGTCTGCTTTCTTAAATTAGTCTTGTTTCCTAATGCTAAGCGTGCCATGCTTGCTGAGCCTATGCATCGCGCTGAGAGCTCGAGTCACACTAAGCGCGTGTATTCAGATTACCAATTTGTTCTTTTGGGCTTCACTTTATTTTTCTGCTTCAATTATTCACTAAGCATCATAAATTTATCAATTTTTAATATTTTCAGCACAAAAACTTAAATGATGTTATAATTCTAATTATTTGTACAAAAAGAAAGAAATAAGAGAGAAATATTACTAGTTCCTATATAATTTAATGCTAAAATATACCTATATATAGCAGTTATCAGACACACTGTTTAAGAAATATTATTTAATCGATGTAAGTTTAGAAAAAAAAATCCTATTATTCACTAATAAAAAATACATTCTATTTTTCATTAATTTTTATGATTGGTGTATATTTTGAATGCAAATATTAATTTATCTTAATCATATTTAGAAATATTGTTGGAAAAAATAACTTAAAAAGCTAAAAGAATTGAAAAAAAAAAACCCAAAAGACTACTATTATTTGAAATGAAGAGAATAAACATTTAAGCAAACTTACATATCAAACCCGATATAAGTTAGATGAAATCAGATTTTCAAAAAGGTCAAATCAGATATAAAAAAGGCTATAACAAATAATAGGTGAATCAATTCTTTAAATAAGTTAAACAAATTCTTATTCCATCCAACCTATATTTCCACCCTATTTGTGTAGCTTCTAGGTTTTTCACCGATTTGATGCGATTTTGTGGGTTGTCAACATGATTCAAAACATGCATTAAATTTCACAAACAAAATAATAAACGTAGTAACTTAACATCTAGTAGTACTAGCTTATAATGTTGATTGGCCAAACATAATCCCTTAGTACAAACTCACTTTTCTATCTAAGCAAAGAGATAGTAATATAGGAGTACATCTCTAGTTGGTTATGGTCGCTATCCAAAGTTATCATGGTATAATTGAAATATTAATGCAATCAATTAATTTATAGATAAGTTAGTAAAAGAGGGAAAGGGGTGGTTCATTGAGATCACCAGGAGGGGGAGGAGGCAAAGGAAGGCATACATAATGTCGATAGCTTATTAGGCTTTTGCAAAAGTCAGCTTTATCTCATATTTACATTTAATGATCTGCTGGGGTTTATAGACTTTTAAAGCTGAGAGAGATAATTGAGCTTTTCCCAGTTCAGCTACATTGAATGTCACGCGGTTTTGAGAGAGGTGAATAATTTTGGCCCCTACTCCTTCAGTTAATGCTCTTGCTGTCAACTTTTGACCTTGCTACCTCGTTTACTAGTTTAAGTCAGCTTCTCATCACACACCATACATACCCTTTACCCCTTTCATTTTTAGCTATAAATGTGCATCCAGCAAAGGTTAGGCTTGGACACATGCATTACAACCCTATCAAGTAAAGAGGGTTAGAGAAATAAAAAGAGAAGAAAGAAAACACGATAGTATCATCATATCACCACCACACACATAGATAGAGAGAGGAAAACGACCTATATTTTTTTTCCTTTGAGAGCTTCAGGGGCTAGGAAAATTAGAAGGACAGCCACAAGTATAAAGGCGGTGAAATAAAAGAGAAAGACAAGAAGGAGACATGGGAAGACCACCTTGTTGTGACAAAGAAGGGGTCAAGAAAGGGCCTTGGACTCCTGAAGAAGACATCATATTGGTGTCTTATATTCAGGAACATGGTCCTGGAAATTGGAGGGCAGTTCCTGCCAAAACAGGTTAATTAATTAGCCCTCCACTCACTTTGATGATTTTGTATATATATCAATATATATTAGTTCTTGTTCTTTGTTGTGCTTCTTAGATCATTATTTAGAAAAGTTTCTGATTGAAATAGCACTTTGATCTAAACATTGGTCATTTGGGTTTCATTGTTTTATCTTACTTAACACGGATCTGAATTGATTTTTCCATTTTGGGGTTGTTTTCAGGGTTGTCAAGATGCAGCAAGAGTTGCAGACTTAGATGGACGAATTACCTGAGGCCAGGAATCAAGCGTGGTAACTTCACAGAACAAGAGGAGAAGATGATAATCCATCTTCAAGATCTTTTAGGAAACAGGTACAAGTCAATCTTCCAAGCACCTACTTACTTGGAGTTTTGTGTTCAATTCAAGCAATTAAGTTACTAATGAAATCTTTTAGCTTATAAAAAAGAAAAAAACTTTGTTTTGAAGATTTATTTTTTATAACTGTTTTTGAGTATTTTGATTTGGGAAGTTCTATCTTTTGGATCCACATGCTTAACTGGATCACATTGGTTATTGGTACAGATGGGCTGCAATAGCTTCATACCTTCCACAAAGAACAGACAATGACATAAAGAACTATTGGAATACCCATTTGAGAAAGAAGCTGAAGAAGATGCAAGCAGGCGGTGAAGGTGGTAGCTTTGGAGAAGGGTTTTCAGCCTCAAGGCAAATCCCTAGAGGCCAGTGGGAAAGAAGGCTCCAAACTGATATCCAAATGGCAAAGAGAGCCCTCAGTGAAGCTCTTTCACCAGAGAAAAAGCCATCTTGTTTATCTGCCTCAAACTCAAACCCTTCAGATAGTAGCAGCTCCTTCTCTTCCACAAAACCAACAACAACACAATCTGTGTGCTATGCATCAAGTGCTGACAACATAGCTAGAATGCTCAAGGGTTGGATGAAGAACCCACCAAAGTCCTCAAGAACCAACTCGTCTATGACTCAGAACTCATTCAACAACTTAGCAGGTGCTGATACTGCTTGTAGTAGTGGAGCAAAGGGACCACTAAGCAGTGCCGAATTGTCTGAGAATAATTTTGAATCCTTGTTTGATTTTGATCAGTCTTTGGAGTCTTCAAACTCTGATCAATTCTCTCAGTCCTTGTCTCCTGAGGCCACTGTTTTGCAAGATGAAAGCAAGCCTGATATTAATATTGCTGCAGAAATTATGCCCTTCTCTTTGCTTGAGAAATGGCTCCTTGATGAGGCAGGTTGCCAAGAGAAATTAGTTGGTTGTTGTGGTGATGCCAAGTTTTTCTAAGTTGGGTTCATTTTGTGACATATGAGACTGTGGGATTTTTTTATTTTATTTTATTTTATTTCATAAGTTATAGGTAGGGCCTCATCAATTAATCTCGCTTCGGCCTTATTAGAGAGAGAAGTTTTCCAGCCTTTGGTGCTAGACGTGTATATGTTAATTATTATTGACATTATGATGATTATTATCATACTGTGTTAGTTGCCATACACTGGCAAACTTGCTTCTCTTATGTAAAGTTGATCTTGCGACGAGATCTTGCTTTATGAATTAATTGTTTTTAAAGTAATCTTCCTAGTAATTCAAGTTCTTCCAGTTGTTGAAATGAATAGGAATGGTACGTACCAAGGGACATTTTATTACTCTTTTCAGCAGCAAACTTAGTTATTATTGGGTGAACTTTTTATGTTATTTTTTTAAAATAATTTAAATTTATTCTGGCTCATATGGATTTTTATGTGATACTTTTAGTGTATTAAAAAAATTAAATATTTTCTAGAACATGGTTTTTACTTGTTTGTTCAATCCATCACTTAATGCACGTACGATATATTTTATTAATAAAAAGAATAAGCATTTTTTTTAATATAGTCGTATTTGGGAATTAAGTTAAAAATAATTATATTAAAAATAGACTATTCATATATTCTAATTTAAGCTGTATTCTTTTGCATTATATAGTTATTTAAAATTAATTTCTTCAAAATTATCGACTTTAAACAATAACATGCATATAGGGCTAGTTCAATATGTATAGTAAATTGATAATCATTATTCTTTTAAATTATCGACTTTAAACAATAACATTGCTAAAATTTAAATTTAATTTAAGTACATTATTCTTTTGTACCGTCTAGATCAATATGTATAGTAAATTATATATTGACAATCATAATAATTATGTTAATTATAATTTTTAATTGATTGACAGTGTAAAAAACAAAATTTTATATTTAAATAAGAAAATCATTTCTTAGATGAATTTAATTTATTATATTATTAATATAAAAGTTTTTCGCACAGATATTCAATAAGATTGAAAACATTTTACAGCATGATCATCTCATTCGTTAATATAATGTAACAATAAGTTGAATTCTTGAATATTTATATAAAAAAATTAGACTATCAATGTATATAAAATTAAATTCTTCTCATGCATAAAGAACAATTGTACAAAGGGAAAAAACAAAGAGGTGAAAAAAAAAAAACTAAACAAAAGAAAGTTTGTCCAATATTGATTGAGTTATGTTGGTCGCATCATACCATGCGTGTAGTATTTCTGTTATGTGTAAAAGAATCATCTCTTTTATCTCACAGATATATAAGGAAAGAACGCAGAAAACATCACAAGATACATTTGGGTATAAATGTTTGGGGTCCCTTTGTTTCTCGCTCCCTCTCCCACTCATTCTTGTATAAAAGTTGCAAGTTTTCGACTCCTCATAAATGCTCATTTAAGGCATTTTCTGACACTTTTTTTAAAAGTTATTTTAGAATTCTATGGTGGCATAGCAAGTAACATCCCCACTGTAAAGAGATAGAAAGTAACCTTAAGCCTCTCATGAGTTCCATAATGGCAAGCAAAAAATTGAAGCTGTCCAATTTTTTACTTTAAACTGAATGGGACCATATTGTGCCATTAATCAAATCATCTATACCTATCCTTTCTTACGATATGTTGTTGCCAAGCCTAGCTAAACTTTAGCAAGAGAGATTGGGGTAGGTATTATCAAATAATTTTTTTATGGATTAAAAGTCTTTCACGGAAGACAATTCTATTTGAATCTTATAGGATTACTAAATGTCATAAAAAATTTCTTTTGAGTATTTACACAACTCAATTCTCTATATTTAAACCTGACATTATTGATGAAGTTTAATCAATTTGGTATCAGTTGGTGTCATCATGCCTCTGCAATGTAAATTTCAAGCTTTATACATGGTATCCGGCCGTATCCTCTCACAAACCAAAGTCCAAGTATTAATGGATTTGACCACTGCAAAATAGATTTTTTCCAAACATAACTAGGTATTTGCACTCTGTTACTATAATAGTCACCGACTCTACGGATTGAAAAAGAAAAAATAAAGACAAAACAACTACCAAATCCTGTGCATATTTGCAAGTTGCCAACCTGAGCAAACTTCATAGAGAAGGAATCATGTGCCGACCAAGCATGATCACCCTTCTGAACCAAACTCATTATGCATTTAGTATAGCATGTGAATTCATATATTTCGTTGTCTAACAGCTTGCAATGTCATGCACGTATCTAGATGAAAAAGATATACTCTATCTCAATAGAAAATTTGTTCCACAACGTACATTTCCCGAGCACTAAGCTAGAGCTATAAGAAAGAAAATGTGTCAATTCGGTGGTTAGGCTATGCATGCAATCAACAGACAGTAGAGGCAAGTTTTGTTTGATAAATGTTAATAATTAAAGTAAAATATTGTTGCTAATGTTATTTAATTAATTAATTTTATTTTTTATTAATAGATAGTCAACACAAAGTTGTAATTACTCAAAAAATAAAAGTTACATTGCTAGTCTGTAGAGGTTACAGTTTTTGGCTACTGATTGGCAAATTTTATTTTGATAATTAAATTCAATACACATACCTTTGTCAGGAAAATCGGATTGAACTGGTTGATCCCATATCGGTTGATTTGGGACTGGTCAATTCTATTGGCTGATTTGATCCAATTTTCGAAATCGATAGGACCCAAAATTCTATCATTAACCTATAAAATCGATACAAACTGTTGAATAAGACATAGTTTCACTGGACACTGTTTAGCTTATAGCTCACCGTATTGCAAAGTGACATCACTACATCTTTTCTAACATATAGTTTTGTGCATTTTTTTTATTATATTAGTTCTGAAATTGCTGCATTATATTTTTATTAAAATTATTTGCTTATTAATATTTATTCATTAATTTAAATTTGATTATTATTTTTATATTAAAAAGTATATAATAAGATCTTTTATCCTGGTTTTTTGATGATAAAATTATTTTTTAATAATGAAAAATTTCACCATATGATTGGATTAAATTAAATTAATAATTTTCAAATTTAAACCAAATCTTTAAAAGTTCAATAGTTAGTATGATTTTAAAACTAAATTATATATGCAAACACTTTTAAGGAACTAATTAAACCTATATAACTTTTTGTGTGTACACTCATTTCACTACAAGAAAAGAGGTAATTTGGCGACAGTTTTACTGTTACGATTTTCATAAAACCCTATTAAGCCTAGCTGAATTTTTGCGAGTTTTAGTCAGTGAAGTCATTTTTTTACAAAATTAGCCTACAATCCAAAATAGTAGTGTTTTAAATTAAAGCTAATGTAGAAGAGAAATTAATCTCCATACTTAAATTCATTGTATGAACAATTTGCCTCGTGAACATGCACATCTGAAAGGAGATATCGAGAAAATATGAGTAACATATATAACCTCTAAACCTCTCCCAGACCCCTTCCTCTAATTGTAGTCCTTACATTTCATCTGCATAAGAGTGCTCTGGCCTTCCAAGTAAATAGGTATGGCCAGTATGAAAAATGGAGGTGCTTCCATTTCATAAATGTTGTTTTTATTTCTCCTTTTTTTGTATATATTTTTATTTTGACTTGTTTATATTAATGCATAGATGCTTCAACAGGATAATGCCAATTATTTTTTTTAATCAGAAAATAAAATTATTTATGTGGGTATAAGGGTACCCAAACCTATTACATAAAAGCACATTACATGTATAAACGCCCGTGTGCTTAGCCTATAGTGCGTTCTGCATCCCTCCACTTTGCAGCAAAGTAAAAATACCCATAGAAACTGTCCTTGCCTCACACTGACCGTCCAAAGTAATTGTAATTGACATATATATGTTTACTTGTCATGTGTCTTAAAGTATTTGTTATTAATTAGTTGTTACTTTATTTTGACTGCTGAAATAGTGTTGCAAAATAGTCATTTATGTGTTATATGTGCTATCTTCTGCTTGGAGAGTGCTCTTAATTTGTACGTATACTACGCACTAAGATTCGTTGCTTAACTTTGTGAACAACAGTTTTGTCTTGTATAGTATTACAATTTGCATACCATGTCATTCACCTTTAAATCTTAGCTAGATTAACTTCTATAATCTACATAGTAGTTTTGGACCTGCGAGCTTTAGTTTAATATATTTGGTTCACTTTCTGCTTTTGGAGATATTTTTCCCCACTATATATATGGTCAATTGTTTTAGGTCGTGCATCACTTTCTATTACAAACGAAGCTTTTGTAATAAAATTTTATACTATAGAAATAGTAAATTTATGTATCTATTTGTTCTCTCACTAATTTCATTCCATATATACACTAGTATATCTCATTATAGGGAATTCATTCTGCATGTTTTTTCTACACCTGTAATTCCATATACTTGCAATAAATATATGAATGAAATGTTATTGGTGTTAATCAGAAAGTTGTGACATCAAGCAATGAACAAAGAATAAGTCGTAAGCAGAAGTAGGATATATAGTGTTACAAGGTGTGGCGCCAAGCCCTCAAGGGGCCTACAGTATCGAATAATTAAAGTCTGAAATTCTTCCTTTCATCCATGTCGTCCAAGATGTAAAAGAAATATATATTCTGCATCGTTTCTTCTGAATCAAAAGTTCCACCCCTGAAGACGCATTCATTCCATAAGATCCATATATTCCAAACAACTGCAGCCTAAATCACCCTCCACATGATTAATGTGTAGTAGTGTGTGTTGCCAGAAATGCAATTGTGGATCTTGTCTTTCGTAAGTAACTTGTAAAGATGAATCTCCACAGAAGAAAATTCCCTTTTGGTTGAATTTTTATACTATAGCTTCCAAACTTGTTTCATCTCACCTCAATTTGAGAGGAACCCACTAGATCATCTGCATATACGCTGATTTAACAGTAAAAGCACATGAACTCCTTAACACTCTCCTTTTGATTTGGTGATAAAAGATATAATCTGGGAAATTTTTCAACATGACTAAAATCACCTAACCATGTGTCAAACCAAAAAACCTTGCTTGCTCACCGTCACTAATTTTAGCTACTATCAGACCACTCAGATTCATCATCTCCCCCACAAGACAATGATATATTGATCCCTCCACCAAATTGAGGCTTTTCTGTTCAAGCCTCCCCTTAGAAGACCTTCCCACCCCACATATTCAGATTGTAGCACCTCCACTCAAATTAAGAGCATCTTTTTCATTAAATAAAAGCCCATCTCCATAGCATTTAATTAGCCTATAGAATATGATTTTTTATGCCACCTTTTTTTGTGTGTATATGACAATATAATGATCTTTACTATGCTATTTGAAGTAGTTAGCATATAGAGAATTGTGAAGTTTCATGCTATGACTAATTTGATGGCTGGTTGTTTGGTTATGGTGTTAAAAGTGTTTTGTTGTTAATTATTTTTCATTTTTCTTTTGTAGTATTTAACTTTTATAGAAAAGATAGTGTCTTACTCTTTGCCCCCAACTTTTAGCTACTATTTTGATGTTAGGGATGATTGCAGACAATGCACCTGTAAAGCTCCAAATAAAAACTATTTCAACATTTACTCAAAATATTATTTTATTTATTTTCAGTATATTTAATTTCAGGTTACAAACTTAGGCCTACCAACTGAAGCAAGACCTTCCTCCTCTATACTTATAATGAACCTCAGAGTCATATGCTCCATAAAATTCTTTTTCTCTGACTTCAAAGTTCATGAATTCATGATGCAGTACTTAATTTGTAGCGAACTATGCTATTAAACTTTATATTTCATATAACTACTAATTTGTAAATCTTATTTTTAATGTAGTCTTTATTTGAATCCTCAATAGTAATTTGTGTGTGTGTGATAGTAGGATGAGAAATGCATCCACAAATCAATTGAGGATGAACCTCCCTCTTGTGGAAGTTCCCTGTGGCAGCCACATGCAGCAGAAATCATGGCTGCATCGGTTCCTTATAGTCCACTGGCTATGAACTCTGCAGCCATCCAAAGCATATATACCCTCCAACCTTACATGCATGATTCCTTTTGCACTCAAGGTATCTTACGCGCGTGCCTCACAATTGTCACTAATGAATTGTTTGAGCATCTTGGACGCCCCTCTCTTCTCAAAACCACTATCCTCTTCGTATGCTATCCTTCAAATTCTCTACCTTTCAAACCCTGAAAAGTTGTCAAATGTGATAACGGAGAATCAAAATTGTAGACTTTGTTTAAAAGAAATCATAAATATATAGATAGCGAGAAAGAGAAAAAGAGAGAGATTGAGAGAGGATAAATATATAGCGTAAGGCCATGAGAGAGTACAACTTTTTGTGTAACGGATACGAAGAGTCCTAACCTTGGAAGGTATATTTATAATGGTTAAATCTGATCTGAATCAATTTTGAATTGTAGATAAATGACAAAAGAGCAACTCAGAATCACATTTCAATTCCCACTTAACTCACTACATTTTATTTCTTTCTTTTCAATAACAAGGAAAGGATAAACAAAATCAAACGCATTACAACCCGAGGATACACGGTCCCAACAGAGTTAAACCAAAGAAGAATTTTACATTCTTCAGGAGGACTATAAAAAAAGACTGCAAATAAAGCTTGACCATAGTCATGAAGGTCTGAGAGGAATGAACCCCACGAATCATGAATTAAACATTCAATCATTCATTTTTTTTAAATATTTAATTTAAGATAATAATAATTAATATATATTTTGATTCAAATTATTTGATAAATTTGAATTATATTTTGAATCAAAGTTACAACATATTAAAATTAAGGTACTTAACAATTTTTAAGACATTAATCATAAATTTGAGCACTTAATAATCTTTTAATATTTATTATTATAATAATTTTTAGGAAAGAGTTTGCGAGAAGTTTTTCTTCTATTTGTTATGTGTCTTCTAATCACTGGTCAGGATTATTCATTTGTGTATATATATCTCTTATTAGAGAATTTTTTTAATTAATATTAATATAACATGCATATCAGTGACTACAAAGGGGACTTTGTTCAGATAAAATTCAATGTTTCCCTTTTGTGGATGAAGGTGAGGCTTGGGGACTTCGATCCACAATTGGTTGGCTTCGAAATCTGGATATAGAAGATATCACAATTGATATGGATTGTTAGCATGTTTTCAGCAGTTTACGCAGGCAGGAGTCGAATATGTCTGAGTTTGATGTGATTATTTTTCTCAGTGTCGTAAGCTGCTCATGAATTTACCAAACTTAAAAGTTTGTCTTGTAAAAAGACAAGCCAACTCAGATCCGCATAGCTTAGCTAAAGTTTGTCTTGCAAGCTGGTTTCTGTCATTTTGATAGTGTCCCTGTTCTTATTTTGAAGGAAATAATATAATTCCATTTCTATAAAAAATATTAATATCTTTTATTAAAATTTTGTATATATAAAAATAAGTTTTTACAACATGCATTTATATAAATTAAAATGATTTAAGATATGTGAGCATAACTTAATTGAATATACATTAATATTCATAAACATATAAATTCTGAACTTCTCTTTTGCAAACACATGAAATCAGATATCACACTAGATTTCAAGAACAATAGTCCATTACATCATAATTAAGATAAAATAGAAACCCATAACAACAAAACAAGCATAAGCATATCCATAGAAAACATATATCATAGGGTGGTTTACATATAGTTGTTCAGATATAAAACACATGATAGTCTTCAAGCTTCATTATTGCAACCACAAACTACGTGAGGTAGCTCTTCCCTCCTGTGAAAATTTTTGTGGCAGCCACATGTAGCACAAGTCATAGCAGCAGCTGTGCCCTCCGCACCACTTGCTACGAACTGCCTGCAGCCATCCAAAATATATCCTCCAACCCTACATGCATAATTCCTTCGGCACTCGCGATGTATTGTATTGTGTGGGCATCTCCTCGGCATTGTATCTTATCCTTCAAATTCTCTACCTTCAAACCCTGCAAAGTTGTTGCCAAAATTGTTAGGGGAGAATCAAAACTGCAGCCTGAGTTACAAACAAATCATAAATCATAAATAGACAGATAGAAAGAGAAAGAGATAAAGGCAATGTGTATGTAAAAAGAGAGAGAGAGAGAGAGACTACAGCTTATTGTGTACTTGGTATGAGGGGCCCCAACCCTAAAAGGAGTATTTATAATGACTGGATCCATTGTAAAATTTAAAAGTAACTGACAATTTTTATATTTTAGTCCTAGTCTAATATAATTCACCCATTTTCTTTTCATTCTTTTAACTTTTTAAATTGCAAAATTGTTAACTAAAGTTTAATAATCAAGCAAAAGTTTAATTCTATCAATCACTGTCTTGCATTATAGTTGATGAAATTGAATCTATAAAATTTAATTTTCAAAAATTTCTTTTGACACTGACAATAATTACAAATATTATTAATAATAATTTATAAGTATTACATGCATGTAAAAAATCAATTTTTTAATATTGTTTAATACGTCTAATATATAGGGAATTGAATTTTTTTATGTTAGTATTTTCTGTTAATTAAAGTATATAAATCAAGCAATTTCTTCATCTCACTTAATGGTTATTCATTCGATCACTGTCTTGCAACATAATTGATCTCAAAGTGATTCGAGGAATTTTTAATTTTTTTATACAATGAACACAATTGAATATATTATTAATGAAATTCTGTAAACATTACATGCATGCATGTAAAAAACAATAATTTTTCAAAAAAAAAAAATCACACTTCTAATAGGGCATTAATTTCTTTTGTTTCAAGATTAATCCAATAATATTTCTTTCAATTAGTTATCTTTTTAAATTCTGAAATATTGAGATTCAATATGTTAAAAATGTTCACATATGATGTGAATAGAAGAAAATAAATTGATATTTATTTATTTATAAATCACATTATTTTTATGAAATATAATCCCTATATTATTATTCATTCCAATGCTTTTTAAAAAAAAATTCAAAGTGCATACTAGTATAAAGTAACTTTCTATAACTTTAATTTTAAATGAGTAATAAACTAGCTTGCCTAATGATTTACAACAGTATAATATCTATGTATTTATAAAAAAAATTAAATTGTATAATTTTACCAACAAACTAACTACAAATAATATAATAAAATATCACCTGATAATTTAAATTTAAATTATTGTTTTATGATTTTATAATCAAAATTAAGAGTTCAAATTGGCCCTATGGAAGATGGCAGCCATAGCCACGGCCCTTTGATGTGTTATATATGCTGCCAGCTGCAAAACTGTTTTTTTTTTTTCCTAGCATGTCAGTATAAATACAATTACTGAACAAGTATTTAAATTTACTGGTAAATTGATCAGTTTTTACATAATAAAACGTCTATATGCAAAAGGTGGGAATCATTTTGAATTTGTTACATGCGTTTGGCAAATCTTAGCAGTTACTGTATGATGCTCCCTCACACCACGTTTTAGGTAAAGTTTTCGAACAACCACTTCGGTTTCCTCGGGAGCTACTTGACGGTTTGGCAAAGCTTAGCCGTGAAGCTCACGTTTTTGGTCACAAGACCTTCACATGAAGAGAATATCAGTTTACTTAGTAACTCCTAATATGAAATATATATTAAGTTATATATTTTCCAAAACACGCAAGCAATTGGACCTTACATAATAATCTGTCTATATTCAAGGGACTCATTTCGATGAATTTGTTACGTCGGTTACCTGGAACACTATGATGGTTTTGCAAAAGAAACTTACCAATGAGGCTCACGTTTTAAGGCAAAGAGCTTCACATATAGACAAATCCTCAGTGGCATCCGACGTTATATACGTGAACCCCACAAAAAACTACTATGTTTTACTACCAGTAACGTTTTAGTTCAAAAGCTTCACATACACACAATAGTTAGTGGAATTATATATTTGCACCCCACAGACTGTGTTCTACTACTATAAATTTAGTGTTATGATTAAATATGTGTTCAATTTCCAAGTTAATTCTATCATCACTATTGGCTGACAACCTAAGTCTGGTTTGGCTTATTTATTTCAAGCTAAAGATGAAATTTACTGTACCATTTTAATTTTACTGAGTCCTCTTAATGGATTAGTTTCTTTTTAAAAGTCAAAATTAATTTTTTTTAAAGAAGACTTAAACAAGCAGTAAAAAAGAGAGACTTACACAAGATTTTACTAGTACATGCTTTTGTTTTTATTTTTCAGACTGAAATGGGAAATGATTTAGTTCCGTTAAATTAAAGCACACCAAATTGGGGAGCACGAATATAAAAACTTAGACAAGTTATTCTTGTTATCATGTTTATTAGCATTCCCTATATATGAACATGAAATACTTCATTTTCCACACACACACACAAATAAAAAAACATGAAAAACTTGTTCGAAAATTGTCTTGTTTATCTTTAGTAATTGTATATATATTAATATGGTAGAAACAGTCTTGGTAATTGTATATACTGGGGGTGCTGAATCTTTGTAGCAAATTATAATAAATTATGTTTATTTGTTGTGAGGTCGAAATTTGTTATTAAATGATTTATATTTCTTCTTTGTTAGTAGTTTAATTAACCCCAAATTAATTACAAAAGAAATTTTTTAAAGATGAAACTCAAATTAAGGTGTTTACTTGCAGAAAGGGTAAAGTTTAAAAATAAATTGGAATGGAACTAAATTCCATGACGTCTATTTTGCCAAAAAAAAAATTAAATATCAATTATAATAAAATTAAATTTTAAGGTGTCTATTTGCAAAATAGGAAAAGTTTAAGGTAGCTAAATACTTATTTCTCTTAATTTTATGATTTCCTGCTATGAGTATATCTTGTTTTCACAGCAACAACAAAAGAATAAAATAACTTTCAAAAGCAAAAAAAAAGTTGGGCCAAACTAATGAGCCATTGTTATTAAGCTAATATTCTAAATTTGAACATTTATATCTTATGGAAGCAATTGTTTTGTTTGAAACCGATAAGGATCAACAATTATCGTTTGAAAACACCACACGACAAGTGTGAAGTTGATCAACAAATGCATAAAAAAAGCAACTAGGATCTCACATTCTCAAATATCATTTAGAGATAAATTGTTAGAAAATAAATAGGAGTCTCCATTGTGAGACAAGGAAAATATCATTGTTTAAAATCTTATGGCGACAATCGAACACGAATATGGAATTAGATTATCACAAAAGATATACTTGGATGAGAGTTTTCCAAGAGTTATATAGTAAAATATATACAACATTGATTAAATTACTTGTTACATTGTTTATGTGTAACACCTAGAGGCAAAATTAGAAAAAAAAACTCAAGTTTTATATTGGTTAGAGATAATCTCGAAATAGAAATTATAAGAAGAGGACAACTCTCATTCTATGAATTAACTTTTAAGGTTAAATTAGATCCAGATTTCTTCTGTCAAAAAACTAAATCTTTCATTGCCTAATTGTAACACCCTAAGGGTCATTACTTTAAACTATACATTTACATATCATAAGACTAATTCTCTATAACAAAAATCAGGGGCCCTGTACAAAAAAAATACATTTTTATATATAAAAAAAAACTAACCCGTGAAGATTCAATAACAAAACATAGGTATCTTTCGTCATATTTGTTCAATTTGGAATATGGAAACTAAACCAATATTAAAGCAATGTCTTAATGAGTGCTATAAGCCTGCAATCATGTATTTTTGAACGTAAATGCATAAATCCTTTGAAACTTGACATAAACATACGCATGGGTCATAAATTATAACTATGCATACTTATAATTATTCTTTCCACTTTTTGTTCATTGGCAAAATATTGAGTTCAATTTCATTAAAGATGATACTTGTGGGAAAGAAAAAAATGACACACAAGTATCGTGAATACTATTGTATTTGTAGATCGAATTGGATCCATTTTTTTTAAAAAAAATATTTCAATTATTTTAATTTTCTTAATTTACCATCCAATTGATTTAGTTCAAAATTTTAATTCGATCCAATCAAATTTAAATTTAAAGGGGATTTAATTAGATCAATTTTTAGTTTTAATCTTTTATTTTTTATGTCATCTCAACTAACACTTTTTATCCTATATGTTATTCTTCTTCTTCTTTTTTATCTTTGAGTTATATAATGTCATCTCAACTAATAACCTTTGAACACTCAACCATTTGAATAAGTGTCAAGGTTAATTACCTTAATTTAAATATTTTGTAACTTTGAATAGAAATATATATTGATGATAATTATATATTTTATAGATTAAAGTAAAAAAAATCAATCATATTTTGACAAAAAAAAACAATGAATAAGATGTTGACTTTAATTATTTGCCATAAATTACATTATTTTTCATTACATTTGGTTTAAGGTAATGTAATTAATATAATAATTATCAATATAAATATATTTTCTATAAATAATACATATTTATCATAAATATATTTTTTTTCATACAGCGGACTTAAGAATCCATGTAAATAAATTCTACCGTTCTCATGCCTAAAGAAATAAAATGTAATTCATTATTATAATATAAAACTAGAGTGAATGGAGTGAAAATTTTGTTCTAGGTCGTTCTTCTGCAGTTACTTTTCAATAAAAAAAAAATGGATGTAAATCAGATTTTCCCTTTATAAATATACCTTCAAGGGTTATGACTCTTGACACCCATTCCACAATAAGTCGTACTCTCTCTCTCTCTCTCTCTCTCTCTCTCTCTCTCTCTCTCTCTCTCTCTCTCTCTCTCTCTCTCTCCTCTCGCTATTTGTCTATTTCTGATTTCTATTTGAATTTCTTTGTAAGGCTACAATTTTAATTCTCCACTGACAATCTTGACAACAACTTTGCAGGGTAGAGAAATTGAAGGAGATCGAGCATACAATGAGGAGAGTTATTCTGCGAAGAGATGGAAGTAGAAGGTGCTCCAACAACTCGCCGGTGACGATTGTGAGGCAGGTGAAATATGGGAAGTGCTGCAGGAATCTTGCATGCAGAATTGGAGGACATGTTGTTGATGGTTGCACGGAGTTTGTGGCCAGTGGCGCTGAAGGTACCCGTGAAGCTATGACTTGTGCTACATGTGGCTGCCATAGGAATTTTCATATGAAGGAGGAGATAACTCAAGTCCTTTGTGCCTGCTCTTCTCACCCTACTACCCGTACCGTTGGAGATTGAACAAGACTTTCTATCATGTCTTCTATGTGTTTTCTGAACAATTAATCATCATATCTAGCTAAAACCACCCTTATGTTATTTGTTTACTTTCTTTTGGTTTTCCATTTTCGCTTTATGATATGATGTAATGGACTAGTGTTCTTTCAATCTAGTGTGATCGATGTATGGAATTTCATGAGTTTCAAAAGCTGTTTTTCATGTCATCTCAAATAACTCTTTTTTTATCCTCTATACAAGTTTTTTCCTTTTCGATCTTTCATTAAAATTCACATTTTCTAGATCTTTATCAAAATCTTTACTTTTGAACCTCTAAAAAAAATACCACTAATAAACTAACATCTATCAAAATCATTATTAAAAACAATGAAATCGAAATCAGAAGACACAACGATAGAAGAAAATTCTCGCAAGGTCTTTCCAATATTTTTTTTATAATAATAAATATTAAAAAAAAATGATTGAGTGTTAAAATGTATGCGGGATGTTCAAATAGAAAATATTGTTAATAACCTGCTTAACTTAAATATTTTGTAACTTTGATTCAAAATATATATATTAATGCTATTGATTAACCTGAAAACTAAAACCATTTAAGGTAAGATAGTATGTTGTTTATTTGGATGAAACTAAATTCAAATTTCTTAAATAAGATTTCTCAGACTTGTGAATAAGAAAAACAGAATTGATAAAATAGATCTTATTAAAAATATTAATAAAATTAGTCTTCACACCAATAACCTAATGAATAAAACAAAACATAACAATTCATAATTATTATTATTATAAGAATTTATCGTAATTTATTGTAAAATGATCATGATAATAACAAAAAATATTATCATATTTATAAAAAAATTAATGTTCAACAAAAATTAATAATTAACTACCATATTTTATAAAATTGAAATCTTTAGTTAATTATTTGATTCAGGAACTCTCTTACATTTATCCCATGAATGTTGAAAACTTAATTTATCTTTTCATTAAATGTATTTGATTTTTTTTACCTTTTAAAAAATTTCACACCAACTAAAAATAGATAAAGTTAATGTAGTTAATATTTGTTAGTAAAATTAATTTTACCATTTATTAAACTGTGTAGGTACAAATTAAATTTATTTAAATTCTTTAAATATATTCATGATGAGTTTGATCTTGAAATTCGTGTATGATTATGTTTATGTATTATCTTTAAAAAGTTTTTTTAACTATTCAATAAACAAGTCTTTTTGATAATTTTTATTATTTTTTTAAATCTTACTTCAAGTAGTATTTTTTTAAAATGTTAATTTATCGTTTTTAAATCTTACTTCAAGTAGTATTTTCTTATTATCTTTTTTAAATAAATTATGATTTTATTATTTTTTATCATTTGATATTTTTTAATTATTTCAATAATTATTTTTATTGAACACTTATAATTTAATAAGTTAATTTTTTAGTTGTTAACTTTTAGTATTTAGTTAATTTTGTTAAACATAATCTATATGAAGAAAAAAAAATCACCAAAAAGTTTTTTTTAGTGAATCAAGATATTTCCCACCAAAGCTAAAATGTAATTTCTTGGAATATTAAGATGTATTTTAAAGGTTAACCTGATTCAACTTTTTTTTTTTCATATGCGGACTTAAGAATCAATCCTCTGACTGGTCCAAATGTTTTAATGAAAAATATAAAATAAAAAAATCTGCCATTTCCATGTCCAAAGAAATAAAAATAAAATATAACATTACAGTGAATGATTCTGAGATGTTGTTTTGTCATTTACTTACAATTCAAAATTGACACAGATCAGACTTAACTCGATTTAAATATACCTTCTAGGGTTAGGGCTCTTCATACCCATTACACAATTAGCTGTACTCTCTCACTGTGTTTCTCTCTTAATCGTCTCTCTCTCTCTCTCTCTCTCTCTCTCTCTCTCTCTATCTATCTATCTATTTATGATTTCTCTGTAACTCAGGCTACAATTTTGATTCTCCACTAACAATTTTGACAACTTTGCAGGATTTGAAGGATAGCATACCATGAGGAGGATGACTCTCATGGGAAGAAATGGCCCTCAAAGATGCCCAAACAATGCATTGGTGACAATTGTGAGATATGTGAGATATCGCGACTGCCGAAGGAATCACGTGTGTCATCTTGGAGGACATACTGTGGATGGCTGCACGGAGTTCATACCAAGCGGATCAGAAGGTACTGATACAGCTCTGATTTGTGCTGCATGTGGCTGCCACAGAAACTTTCACCGAAGGGAGGAATATTCTCAATTAGTTTGTGGATGCACTTCTCACCCTTCTACCAGTGGTGCTTGAAGACTATATGATCGGGACAATCATATGTAAACCCCCTTCGATATGCATTTTCTATGTACCTGCTTTAATTTGCGTGTTTTGTTGTTATGGTTTTGGATTTTAGTTTAATGATATGATGTGATGGACTGGTATTCTGGCAATCTAATGTAATATATGGTTGCGTGAAAGATGTTTGAGAAAATCAAAGTTATTAAGATGTTTAGTTTGGTGATCGGAAGTGCAAAGTCGATGAATTATAATTAATTTCTTGTTCTCTTCATATATTTTTATATATATATAAACAATATTTTGAGTATATATATCTCTCCCTCTCCATTTTTTATTTTTTATAAGCAGAATTTTACTAAAAATAAAATAAAATACAATGTTAATTTAACCTGTTACATCAGTCTTACGAAGCCAAATCAAAGGGATAAATAAAGAAATTAATACTATACTTATTAGGAAAAGAAATTTCAACACCTTCCTTTTTTTCTCTTTTTCTCTTTATTTCTGTTTATAAATAATTATAAGTTTTTTTGTGAATTTACAAATTGGCTACTAGTTGACATGATTGTCGAATCTCCTTGTTGCTGCAAAGTGGTATTCTTTTCCTGATACAATGAATCCTTGGTTTCAAAATGGGTTTAATTAGGAGGCTCGTTGTTTTTCTCATGGAGTCTGTAGTTAAAGGAAACATTGATTTTGAGCTTGTGGGGGATGAGGAAGAGGTCTCATGACGGTTTCTTACTTTCTATATGAAACGTTTATTAACAAAGTGGGATCGAGAAAGTGAGTGGAGAGAGGCGACGGAGAGAAGAGAGAGAAAGTGAAGATATCTTTTACTTTCTAACGTATTGTACTTCGTGATTTTCTAATTAATATTTTCAAGTTCTTCATTTAAACCTTTCTTTAAAAAATTTAATAAATCAGACTTTAAGGCTGGGGATGAATTTATGTAATTATCTAAGCATAATATTCCTTTTATTTTTAATTTGGCAGCCGATGATATGCTTCTGTTCATGCTGAATTAATGGTTAATTTGAGAATTTTCGTTCCTACATATCAACAATTCCACTACTGAATTACCTTGCTTTAGAATTTATGAACCTTCTGCCTCCTCTATAAACCATTTCTTTCTGCACCCTTGCCTTAATTTTTAATATACTAATAACATTGTTCATGAGCTTTATCTTTTTTCTTAATAAAATAACATGTTATTTCATTATATAGTCCATTTTAGATCATAAATGTATTTTCTTATGGATCAGTAAAATCACTTACGGAGTGTTTCATTATTGATTCTATTGAGCAGGCTTTAAAGCAGTAACCTAGAGAAAAGATTCAGCTAGCCATGAAATTTGGCATTGCAAGAATGAATTTTCCTAACGTTGAAACTTATTATATACTTTATAGTATATATTCTGTTATCGTCTGCCTCATTTCATGCCATCTCATCTCTTTTGTTTCTATGTACTATTTTTGCTTCTGACTACATGTCCCAATTAATGTTCATGCATGCTTAATGCAGTTATGGTTCGAAAGGGAGGATTTATCTAAAATATGCCACACAATGGCAAGTCACTAAAATCTCTTTGGCACCCTTATGCTGAAGGGAGGAAAGAGGGAATATTCACTAATCAGAACAGCTATTACAGAAGCCTAATGTGGCAAAGGGAGAGAAAGGAAGGCATGAAAGGGGAAAGAGGTGGCCTGTGGGTGTAGAAGAGGAGGATGAGAGAAGTGACGGGCAAGTGAAGAGCTGCAATAACTAAGAGTATCAAGTATGATTGAATATTGTTAGGTTGCCATTCAAACGTAAAATTTTAAGATATCAGGAACTTATTTAAATATAGAATTTATAATTAAATCTTTTCTTCTTATTATTATTATTATAAACTTGTCGGGTTTGGTACGTGTGTGGGAATGAAAGTGGATACGGATTTTTGGCTTAATATAGTATGTTAAATTTAAAGCAACCTTCAAAGTTCATAATTTCATATGCATTTTTTTTTTGTGGCGATAAAGTATAAGCCACAGTATCGGTTTATTTTTTCTGACAAAAATATCAGTGTTTGTTAGGAAATTGCCACAAGCAGCTAGCTTCGGGCGTATGTGGTCCTGACTATTTGGTTTTGATTAACGCTAGGAATTACTTTTGTGGCGGTTTTTAGCCCCTCCAAATCCCATTTTCTTTTGTATTGAGACCAATTTAGTGACCAACTTTTTGTCCTTATAAATTGGGTCACTGAATTGATTTCAAGCTTTTCTGGGTATGATTCGAAGACCTATTTCCCTTGTCCTTGCTTTCTTCCTATTTTGGCCTGGATATTTCAGCTTTGCCGCACCTCTTGAGCCACCAACCATTCTCTCCCTCGATAACACTCTTTCAATTCTCTTCTTCACAGAATGTCATGCTTAATTGTCCCCACATGCAAACTGCAAACAGAAGCTACATAAACTCCCTTTGATCTTACAGACTTCACCAAACAACCACTCACATAACATAACACAGCACACACAAAACCTTTACACATTCTCCTCTCTTGAAATAGAACCAACAACCAGCACTCGCTTCACTCTCACATTCTTCATTTTTCCTTCATACTAAGAAACACCACCTTCCCTCTCGAATCACCAAACCATAACAACACATACCATTTTCTGATTCCCTCGCACACTTTCAGACCCTTTTTTTCTGGCAGAAAAATGGTAGTTATATTTGAACCTCCATGAAACCAGCAGTGACATTTTCTCATCATCTTCCATCACAAAACAAATCCGTGCATGCGTAGTAGTTTCCACCCAAACCAAAAATGGCACACCTCCATCATGCAAGTCATCTTCATGAATCCCTAACAGCAAGTCACCAAGCACACAAATCACAGTGACACACAGCCAACCACAGTGACGCACCATCAACGCGTATCTTGGGAGATATAAAAAGGGTTGGTCGGCTAAGGGAGAAGAGAAGATGGAAAAGATTACAGGTTAGATTTCTCTGCTAACAAAACTAACATTCTTACAGACTAATACATTTGCCATAAAAAAATTAAAAAAAAAGCTTATACCTCGCCACATCGGTTCTGTTTCTGTTTCCTTTTTGTTTTATCAAAATGTTATCGCCTAAACTTAAGAGTGTTGGTTTGTTGGTGATGTATGTTATGGTGCTTGCTGTTGCATATCCTGTTTACTTTTTAGTTCACTATTAGTGATGCATGTTATGGTGTTTACCGTTGCATTCTGGATTTTGGATTCATGTTAGTAAGGTGTATGGTACCACTTGCTGTTACATATTTTGGATTTTAGTGTTGACTGTTAATGTCTTAGTGATGTATATGGTAGTTTCAAGTGAGATAGAAATAAAGTGCAAATAAAAATTCTCATGGATCTTTTTGCCTGCTGCTCTACAAGACAGGCTTTTAATTTTGAGTTTGTGCGTCTGCTGTGGCTATAGCCTATAGGGAGTCTTTTTATATAGGCTAGCTGTCATTTTTTCTTCTTCTTTTTTAGTTTTCTATCTTTTTGTTTAGTTGAGTTATGCATTTTAATTTAAAGTAAATATGTCAAAGAATAAAAAAAAAAGGTGGTACGTTATTTTTAGTGTCATCTAAGACACTTTTTTTTAGTTGTTTTCTTTTATAGGTTATATACTTTATCAGATACTTCCTATTTAATAATAATTTTTTATCTTAATTGCTTTTAATTAATTGGATATGACATCTTCTTAATCATAAGTTGGCAACGGTCTGCATTATTGAGTTGGACTACAAACAAGTTGTGGATATAATTTCTACTTCTTGTGCAAACAATATACTGAATTGGGTCCTATCCTTTCACACGTTCAATACAAACATACAGTTGCTTAATCAGTGGTGCGTTTTATTAGGAAACAAGACAATTGTGTTGTTCACTCATTTGTGAGAACATCAAGATTCTATACTATTCATCATATTTTTAAATTTATTCCACCATGTATTGAATCATTACTTTTGAATGAAATGATATAAGTCACTTTTCTTAAAAAAAAATAAAAAAGTTGGTGACGGTTTCATGTTTTAAGACCTCTCTCTAAATTGATAATGTTAAACCCAAATTAAGTTTATTCAAAAATAAAAATATTAAATCAAAATTTATAATTGTTAAATCCGAACTTTATGCTTCAATATAATAAAACAATCCTAAATTTAAGTATTTTATAATTAGTTTATAATTTAATCAAAATAATTTGTTAATTATAACAAAAAATTTATTAGATAGAGGATTAATTAGATATGACATCTTCTACACCTGAGATTTTGGAACACAAGTCGGGACGGCTTGATGTTTTAAAATTCTCTCTAAATTAACACTATTAAATCAAATTAAATTGCTACAAAAATAAAAAAAAAACATAAATTTAGAAAACAGATAAAACCTAATAACAGAAAAAAAAACACCAACACACAAATATTTTGTATGAAAGAATTCTGTAACTTTAATTTTTCGTTGTACTTTGAGATACATAGGAGCATGAGAACACTGTCAAGCCAAAAATAATAATAAGAATACTAATCCTCTTTTCTTATAACAATTACATTTAATCTTCATCAGAATAAAATAAATACACATAATAAAATAAATCGCTGCATGTAATCACACGATTAACGATATTGTGCTTCAATATTACTATGTTCACTCGCTATCATTATGTACAAGAAATGACTAAGGAGAGTAGGAGGCTAAGAGAGTCAAGCAACCCTGCGGCTCTTGCTCCCTGCACTCCTTTCATGGCTTTCGAAATTGAAATGATTAATTCAAAAGGTAAAAAAATATTCTCCAAAGGGTGCAGAAAGCAGCTTGGGGTAAAGGAAGCAACAGCCCAACCTTGCTTTAAATGGGCTTACTATTACCACGCCACATTCTTGAACAGCCCATAGAAGCGCACAAGAGTTTTGATTTATTTTCAGTTTTTCTTTTATTTTACGTTAAATATTTTTTTTTTCTGACCGACCATAGTATTAATATAAAATAATCATTATGGGAAGATGTGACTAATCTTGGTAACTTTAAACACAAAGTATTCCCTTCCCAACACAATGTAGGAGATTATATGCATCTTTGCTTTAAATTATTGAAAAACTGAGATTCTAAAGATAAATAATTATTTCCTAGGAAAAAATAATTTCTAAACATGAGCTAACTTATCATCACTGTAATTATAATTAACAATTTTTATGATTAAGGTTAAAATATTTTATGATCTTTTATCTTATTCAAAAATTTTGTTTTATTCTTTCATCTTTTTAAAAAAAAATTATTTTAGTTCTTTAGCTTTAAATTTTAAGTTAATGGTATCCTTTTGAAACAATGAGAATTTCCAATGTCATCAAACCCCTAATTTCAGATCCTACAATATCCATATTTTTTTATTGAATTTACACTTTATAACTTGTTAACTTTTGAAATGATTCCCCTTTCAAAAAAAATTAAAATGATTTCATATATCAAATTTACTAAAAACTCTCAAATATTAAGATAGAAACTAAAAAATTGCATAATTTGGAAGAAGAATAACAACAGAGACCAAATTTACTTAATCTTTTTATATAAAAAAAACTTAATTAGATCCTCAAAATTAGAAGGAAAAAAAACTATAATCACAGTCTCACATAATATAAATTGAGAAAAAATAAAATTATACTTAAACCTTTTTTTAACACGAAAGTGAAAAATACTACCTTACAATTACAACACATTGATATTATTTTTGTCAAGTGACTACTACTTTTTCATTTTTAATTTAATATTTGACCAAATATAAATATTTTTAAACCAAATATAAATATGTTGGTTGTTGTACTAATTTTCTTTTGGCAGTTGCAAATTTTTAATTTAATATCTGAGGAAATATAAATATTTTTAAATTATATTGTACAAATGTTCTCTTCATACCTCAATTCTCTTTCGTAAAATTCAACAAAATAAAAAAGACCTTTTCGGATAGTGATTTAAAGAATTAAAAAAAATACCACAATGTTACTCGTACATCTTTATTATAATTTTAATAAAAAATTTATTTATTATTTCTTTAACCAATTTTTTTAAAGAAAATTTCTTTAACCAATATTCTTCAAATAGGAAAAAAAAAACAATATTTTCCGAATATAGGTCGAACGAATTTTTTTCATTAATTACAAATCTATATGTCATAATTTATTAACAACAATCTGCTTCTTTTTCTATAGGATGTGGTGGGTTAAATCGATGTTCATCTAAATAAAAATATATTTGATGACCATTAAAGCAGGACCAGACCTTTTCAATGAGTTTTATTTCTTTATGAATGTTCCTCCCTATACCTCTTTTAATCAGACTTTATTCCATTAACATAACTTTAATCAATATATCATGTGCAATAAAGAAGGTGAATGTATGAAATAAATAGTCTGCACTGTACAGTTAATTGGAGATTTATGCTAATCGCTATCTGAAATATTTGCAGGGACGGCCAGCATTTAGTTAAGTGCGAAACCAAAGGTCTACGAGGTGAAAATGAATATTAAAGATAAGGCCTCAAAAATATAATGGACCATCATAACAACGAGTCTCATAATCTTTATGCTGCAAATAATTGTGTGGTCCATTATTTGGTTTGCAATAACTGGTCCTATTTGTTGTTTTACATATTCATTTGTTTAGGGGGGAAACCAAAGGTTTAGAAGGGATGGATATTCTTCTTAATTATTTTACCATCTTCCTATATTAATTTATCGTGAAATTGCAAAATATATATATATATATATATATATATATATATATATATATATATAGTGGAGAATTAAAAAAATAATGGGGACAAAAATAGTTTATAATTAATATATTTACAGAAAAAAGTATAAGGATTTATAAAATGCACAATCTGATGATGAAAAAAAAAAGCATAATACCTAAGTTTTGGCAAATTACAATTTCATGTTATAACATTTATATTCATTAAAAAAATTATCTTAGGAAGAAACACTTTTTCTTTATGGAGAAATTAGGAAGAAACACTTTTTCTTTATGGAGAAAAAAATATTTTATTAATTATATTCAAGTAAAAAGATTTGGCAATTGCCCCCATTGGTTTATATGTGAGTTGAACCAGCAGCAAGCAGCAGTCCTTCAGTGTGTTCCTTTTTTATATATATCTTGTCCCATTTACCCTTTTTTAACTTGTGGACAAAGAAAATAAAAAGTTTGCAGATTTAAATTCTACGAAATCCAGAGGTAATTGCACTTTAGTGAAATTAATCAATAAGCTAATGATTAAAAATCATTCTTTCAGCGACTCTCCACTGGGTAACATGTTAGTTTCAAAGTCATTGCGAATTTGATTAAAAGATTTGATTTTGACTCACATCATGATGAAAAAATTAATAAATAATTCCAATGCTGGTGCCTTGATCTTTTATTCTGCGGTGTCATTTCTCATCAACCAAATGAAACGTTAGGTAACAGGGGAGGGATTCAAGTATTCAACCTCCATTCCATATGCAGGGGAGACATGTAAAAAGCTAGAGAGTTGCATTATCAACCACCACAAATTTCAAAGATTGCTTAATGGGTAGGATTTTAGGATTGGTAGTTATATTAGTAAACAAAATCTTATGATCTAGGTGTTGTTATAATGATGAATATATTAAATGGATCTGGTAGCTAGCCAACAATCATGTGCCAAGCTGAAGATAATAACGGCACCACTAATTAGTTGTTGCTTTCTTGAAAATAAGTCAATGTTACATACATAGTTGAGTCTCCAAAGTTGGGCCCAGAAAGTCACAGAGCATTTTACAAATTAGCAAGGCAAGTCACTTTGAGAATCCAAGGAAAATATACTTGCCATATTGTACGTAACTTAAGCCATGCACATTGACATTTTAGGCCCCCAAAAGTTGAGATTAGAAGCACATAAATCATATGTCTAAAATGTGATTTTGTCTACTACATTATACCAATTATGCTAATCTTTTTTTCTTTGAACAAGCTTTCAAGGGCAAATTGCAATGGTTTTTGAGGAAAGTTTCCCACTCCTCTTAAATAGTAGCACATGGGTCACGTTATATTGCTAATTCCAGTGATGGCACACCCTAGTACAGGATCATAATCTCAACCAGATGCGACATCACTTAAGGGAAATCAGGTTTATAAGGCAAATCGTACATGACACATATAACATGTTGGGCTGCGTTATGCATTTATAGCTGTTCATCTTTTTTCGTTTCCCACTTGGAATGAAAATTGCCGTTGCCTTGCTGAGTTGAAATCTAAGGAGTCAATTGTACATAAAATAGGAAATAAATATTGCAGTTGTTTTGGTAAGAGGTTCTTGAGTGAATTTAAGTGTTAAACTAAGGTGTGAGGTTTAGATTTAAGAGAGTAAGCCTATAAGTTAGGAATAAGGAATCATGAGTTGTTGTGTTTGCTGTTGTCTTTTTGTTTTTGAGTTTGTGTGTTGATTTTGTGAAGTCTGAGGTTTAACTTGGGTAAATTTAGTTTCTACAAGTAACAGTTAATCATAACAACTTCACTTACAAGTTACAACTGGTTTGACGAATGCCAAAAATTTGTACATGGTGTTCATCCTAGCCTCTATAGAATGATGTACCATACTATCACTTTATTTATTGTTAACTGATACACTTGCCAAATTAGCTAGGTTATGAACATTTGCTTTTCATACACATTCACTCCCCTTGAATCACTTCGTTCCCTTTCCTTGCAACTCATCATTCTTATCATTATAAACTAACATCTTGAGTGTAAAATTTGCATAATTATACATTCGCAAGTGATCCGATAACAAATTGTTCGATAGGCCAACAATAATAATTAAGATGACTTATGATATCAACTTAAGAAAGTGAATTTAAGTTTAATTCAATCTTATAAAACTAACTTATAAAATGAAATTACCTCTTCCTTATATATATTGTTTTGCATATTACTAGTGAATCAGTGTTGGATATCCAACCATAACAACGGAAAAGAACAAATATATCTCTACAATTATGTACACATTGTTTGGCCAAAATGCAACATATATTTTGTTTCCACTTAAGGCTCCCCACGTAAAAGACCCCATGTTCTATATTTGATATTTATGATGTTTTTGGTTCAATAACTGCTAGAACTCATGGAGGTGCAAAGTACTTTCTTACGTTTATTAATCACCACTCTAGGAAGGTTTTGGCATGCATATGTACTCAAAACAAAAGATCAAAAGTTTGTGGGATTCAAAAGTTTCATTCTAGTGCTGAGTGAGAAACTGATAGAAAGTTAAGTAATGATTGTTCACACTAATATTAACGAAGGAGAATATATGGGAACTTTCAGAATTACTACATGAGTAATGGAATGACATAAACAATTTATTTCAATCCTCCTCATTACAACAGAATGATTGAATATTGTTAAAAGCGTAAGAACAATGTTAATTACCGCATGCTAGGTTTTCCAAGAGTTTTTAAAGTGAAGCTTTCATGACCACAATTGATTTCATCAGCTTATCCCTTCAACTCCGTTGAATGGTGACGTTCTAAGCAAGTTTCAAATTGGAAAGATCCATACCATGCTAAATTTTCATCACATTCTGGTATTAGGATTGTGTGATTTATCCACAATTAAATCCTATAAAAATAAATCCCTTTGCACTACAACATATTAAGGGTGAAAAAATAGGTATAATCTGATGAGGTAGTTTGATTAACCCAAAATATTATTTTAATTTGAGTTGGTCCATGATGAACCAGATCAACATGTGTTGACCTTATTTATTTCTTGATTATTCTTTAATCATTAATAAAATAACATATGAGAAATTTTAATATTGAGGATTTTAATGTGTTTTTTTACACAAGATTTTAAGGTTAATATTTTATAGATTTTACTTATTGTTACAATTAATGCATTCTATTTTATTTACATTATTATGTATTATATTTTACTTTTTTATGATACAAATGAAACATATTTTTTATTTTAGTTTATAATTCGTGAGTTTCTGAACTATTTGTGAATTTTTAATTATATCTCTAAACTTTTTTTTCAATTAAGTCCTTACGTGTATTTATTTTTTCATTAGTCCTTTTCCTTTGATTGTCATTATAAAAAATTAATCGTTTGAGTTAATTGTGTGAATTTGCAGTGTAAAGTTGTTATAATGGTCATGAAACCCAGAGAAACTTATGAAAGAATACTTTGATTGAATGAACATGTAAATGTGAGAATATTAACTTAAAAACTTCTAGAGGTGAAATTATTGGTTTGAAAATGTGAGAATACTTAATGTAAAACTATAAAGATCCTTGTTATTAGTTTCTTGTTACTAGTTTTCCATAAGAATAATTAAACGGAAACACCCAATTAAAATATATATACATACTAGTTCAAAGACCCAATTGAAATTGAAAGAAAGAAAAAATAGTTCAAAAGACTTAACTAAAAATTGTCAAATAATAAGGAACCTAAATATTAATTGAACCTAGTTTATACTAATTAAACACCAACAACGATTTGGTCCAATGAAAGGAGTTAGTCTCCCACACCAATGTGATAAACTCCTGTTCAAATTTCTAGTATAAAAGATACCCACATTTAGACATTTTATTAACTTGTTATGTAAAAGTTATTTTATTTAATAATTTTAATTATTTATATTTTAAAAAAATGAGTATTGTCATGGTGTAGCCCATTTGGTTCGTTGCACACCAATGACAGGGCTAGACTAGCAAAAGCTCAATATATGTGTCATTAAATTGAATTGGTTGGGACCTAACCCAAAAATGTATTACATATGAAAAATCAACTTAAGTGAATCGAAGTGATCTAATTCGACAAATTTATTATATAAACATTTTTCACATATTATGATTTTTTTAAGTATTGACATACTCTTATTTTAATCACCAATCAGTGTCTCCATTACCTATTATAAAATTTGCTTTAACATAATCAATGATGTTCGATTTAAGTCCTAATTGATATATAATCACGTTAGATGCTCAGAAAAATGATTACCTATAATAATTTTACTTAATTTAAGTAATATTATTTTCTATAAAAAAAATATACGTGGTCTTTAAAAATATTATCATTTATACACAAAGTTAAATGTTAAAGTGCCTTACTCATGTCCGGTTAGCATGAAAATAGAAAGAAAAGAAAGTATTTTCTAATTTGTTTTGTTTTCGTATAAATAAGGTAGAAAAGAAAAATTTTGTGGGTTCCATGCCAAAAATTGTTTCTTTCCAATTTGGAAAGGAAGGGAGTGTGTGTGAATTGGAATTAAAAAGATAATAATATGTTCAAGTTAATTTATATTGCTAATTTTGTTTGTTTTATTATAACTGTTAATATATTTATTTATTTATTTTCCTTTCAATATATCTTGCATCTTGACTAGTTTTTTTTATTATAGAGAGCATATTTTATTTTTTATTTATTTATAAATATCCATATCATTTTACAAATATATATTTTCTTTTCCACTCATTTTTTACTCAATAGAGAATATACAATACCCCAAATCTAATGGACCTACAACTACAAGTGATATGGATTCAAATAATTCAAAATTAGAATGTTTTATTAAAAATAATAATTAAAATGATATCAAATTCAAATATACAATTCTTTATTATTATGCATGCATGCGTATCTCGAGAAATAATATTATGCTTATTTAATACTGTAAATCCTTAAATAAAAAATATTGTCGTTAATCAGTTTCATACAAAATGAGTAATTTAACTTTTTTAAAAGTATATAATACTTTTAATATGCCAATTTATTTAATATTATAACTAAAAATATTGAATTAAATAATGCCATAGAAATAATAAAAAAGTTTAATACATAAAAAAATACGTATAAAAGGTACAAATATAGTTACTAATTTTTTTTATTGAAAAATATAGTTATTATTTATTAACTTATTATAAGAATTTGATATAAAAAAGAATGGCACGAGAAATGATGGTTGAATTTGTACGGAGTTACTTACCGAAGTGGCGCCCGATTGAAATGCTGGCGCAGTAGCCTGCAGAGGTACAGAAGTCCAATTACGTGAAAAAGAAAATAATAAATGAACATTTTAAGGAGAAAGATTGGTGACAGTAAAATATAAAATAAACATTTAATTAATATTTATATAAACATTTTTTGTTAATTAAATTATTAATAATAATATTTTAAATAAAAACTTCTTAAATTAGAGTATAAGTGTTAATGCATGGATACGTGAGAGTAGCTACTTTTTCAATACAAACTACAACTGTATATTTCGTAACATTTTTACTTTTTAGTTTCATTTTGATTACTAAATTTGGTTAAAAATAAAATTAAAATTAAAGTTATTCACTCTTTTAGTAAAACTTAATTATAAGAGTTCTAACTCAATTGATCAAGAAAGAAGTATAAATATTATAAATTTTATATTTAATTCCTATGGATAAAAAAAATAGTAAAACTCAATTATAATAAATAAATACTGTTAAATTTCTTTATCATGATGTTTTTAAAGAAATCATGAATATCATGATACTATGTACGTTTAGTTTTTTTAATTTTAAAAGAAATCACAATTAATAATAAAAAAAGAATAAAATATGTTTTAATCTTTAAATTTTAAAGTATAAAAATAATAATATATTATTAATTTCTAAATATATGATAAACGTCATATCTCTATATACAAAACATCTGATAAAAATAATTCTTTAATTAATTGTAAATGTGTGAATTAAGTTATTCCAAATCCAATTGCCTAGTCTATTTGGCAAATAAATATGAATGTTTCAAATTTGAAAAGAGCACTGTGTGGGCACGTGCAAGCTGGAATATAATATGGCCCAAAAGGGTAGTAGATTACTGGTGAGCGTTAGAATTAAAATAATAATGATAAAGTTTATATAGCAGTTAGAAGAAGAAAGTTCATATATCAAAATCTAATCATGTAATTGAGGAATTAGAGGGTCACATCATTTTGGCACAGTGTAATCTTTTAGGTAGGGACAGAAAGTTGCCTATCAACTCACACTGTTCAGGGAGTTAACCTAGGCTCCATTTTATTATTGAACCAAAAGAAGTTTAACTCCCATATTAAGTAACACTGCATTATTAAGATAAGTGCATTGCACCATATATGATTTGATAATATGCATTATCTTCTTAATCCTCAACCAAAAGCAAAAGGAGACAATTATCCTATGATAGGGATGTCTCAATATGCCAATTTTGAAAGTGATGGACAAATTAAACTCCACTACTATTATTATAAAGAAAAATGTGCTCCGAAATGACAGCTTTTAAATTTAGTTCAAAGGGAATGTTAATAGTTTTATTGACCCAGGTGGAAGTGCATGCCAACGTTTCTAAGAATACTATAATATGAATAAAGACAAGGAGCATAAGGAACGGACTTGCACACCATCAATCTTATCAATGATCTTGGAGTTTAAATCAAGGGAGAATTATAACAACATTATATTCACGTTTTCATCCAATCATCTATATAGTACATATATAGAAAGTTTACTTACACAAATTAACCCGAATAAATTATAGTAATTAATTAAAAACTTCGTATCCCATTGTCCAGAGGCTCTTCGCTATGCGAAGATATGGGGGAGGGATAATGTACGCAGTCTTACCCTTGCATATGCAAAGAGGCTGTTTCCGGATTCAAACCCATGACCAATAAATCACCAAGGCACAACTTTACCGCTGCAACAGGACTAAATTTAATAAAGATAATCGATAGTACAAAAAGATATTCTGCCATCTAAATTTTAATACTTTTATACAATCATAATTTTAATACTCTTTAAAGTTTTTCAAATGTGTAAAACCTTTTTCACAGATAATAAGATGAACAAAATGATCAAAATACTCATATGTCACATCACTTCTCACCATTTATTTATTTTAGTATTAAATAAAAGTTGATGCATGCATGCGTGTAAACATAAAATTATTATTATTATTATTATTTATTATTTACATATTTTGAGTATGTGACATACACAAAATCTTTTTTGTGCTCAAGAGGTACTATATAAACAACCATAAGATGAATAAAATGACTGAATTATTTATTCAATCATGTGATCTCACTTCTCTCCATTTGTTTGTTTCCACAATAAACCAGAGTTGACACACATCAATATGTAAAGTAAGTATATTACTTTCTTCTACATATTTTAAGTCTCTAACATGATGAGAGAGAATCACTAATCCATTTTACTTGTTTGGACTTCTATACACACACTTCAAATATAGATCACAAAAACAACTTTTAAACCATTTTAATGTAAAAATTTGATTAAATTAACGTGAGTGACATATGCTAATCGAAACATGCTGGATATTTTTTTCCAAACCTACACTTTATATATACTCCTCCCAAACATTTTTAGCAGATATATATTATCTCCATTATAATACTAAAACTCTTGTAATTCTCACTAACTTGAACGCTAAATTAAGTATTTGCAGTTAAACATCACCATAGATGATGGTCTCTCTACCGTAACAACATCACCTCTACATTATCAACATCCTAACATCAACGTGCTCAGTTCGATCCCCGAAGAACATATGTTTGTGTGCTCGTATAAAAAAAATGCCATCATATTCCTATACCTGTTAATAGCATGATTAGTCTTTTATATATTGGATAAGAAAAGATTTTAAGAAACAAGAAGAAAAAAAATCACAAACTATTGAATGATATCGTTTGTAAGAGAATTAAATGATTTTTTTATGTGGAACATATAAAGCATGCCGTTTTAATTAAAGTTTTTTTATAAATTAAATGTATTGATTTAAAAAGTTTTTATTTTTATTTTAAGTAGATATATTTTTATTGATAATTATAAAAATCATAATTTATTTTCAACATATTAAGAAGAAATAATAAAAAGAAAATAATTTTTAATCACGATTTCATTCTCAAAATATTAAAAAGTAAAAGTAGAATGAAAACAACATAATGATTTTATACTTATTAATAAAGATATATCAACAAAGAAAGAAAAAAAAAAAAGAGTCAAATTCTTCTCAATTTCTTATAAGGTATTCATCCACATTCAACTAAAGAAAATAGATACAAGAATTCGGCACAACATCGTTTGTCCAACCAATCGAAACAAATATCGTGTCTTTGAGTGCTCTTAAAGAAAGCCAATTAGGTCAGGTTCATGTCAATGCAAAAATCTCAATCACCTGCAAATTAACTGGAGGTATAGTTAGGTTTATTTATGCAATACTTCCTTCTGCTTTTCTGGAGAAAAAAAAACTATACGTGCTTTTATATTTGATAAAATTCTTAGACTGACCAAAGAAAGTATCTTTACAAGTTTACTGCAGTTGATTCATATCCAATGCAATGAATGCTCCTCACAAGGACCAAATCAGCGTCAACATTCAACAGTGTTTGCAGTAAATAATACTAGTTAGAAGAAACCCCTCTTGTTCAGTTATGAAAAGTTTTTGGGTCTAAAACCTAACTTAATTTTAAGATATGGAAATTTATTTAAACTAGTGACTACATATCTAAGGAACTAATTTTCTGAGATATGGAAATTTATTTATTTCAGATTAAATTTAAAAGAGTTTAAAAAAATTATTTTGAAAGTAATAATTTTTTTCTTCTCAATCACACATTGAAAGGCACAATTTTATATTAAAATTTAGAAATGTATTTTTATAACTTTAAACTAAACATAGACATGGTTCTCTGTGCATGTGAGTGTGACTATACATTAGCAGTTATAAAAACTTAAAAGAGTTTTACTAACCAAGGTTCTAAGAAATTAAAAAAAATATATTTATTGTAATAATCTGGTGTTGAACTGATTTGGATTGAATGATGTGATAGAAAGTAATTTCCCACAGTAGATAACTGTTTATGTTTAGCTGGGAAAATTGACAAAACCCCTCAACTCATACATACTTTGCACCAGGCTCCCTGTTTTTAAGGGGCAATTAAGGGGTCCAGAACCTGCCCATAACTTGCTGGTTAGCAGCACCAAGGGCTGCCCCTCAAGGGCCCCACCCCCACCAAAACAAGATTACTGACTTCATCACTGATCAAAAACCAAAACAAACCACGAAGTGGGCCCCCCACACACAAAAATAATAAATTAATAAGATGGTCAGTGATGTAAAACAAACACACCCATTGCGTAAAAGTGTGGAAGACAAGACACACAGTAGTAGTACTTCACCTCTCTTTTCTCTTTCTCTCGTCACTAGTCAGCCTCTTTATTATTATTATTTCAATATTTTACTAAACACCATTTTTTTAATATTGAAGAGATCTACTTTCCTTTAAAAGGAAAGTACCCCCCAAATATTTCCCAACCAACAAAATCTTTTTGGCTAAACAATAGTAACAATACCATAGACAGTAATTAAATTACACGAGATTAATTAATTATCATTAAAAATTAACATTGAAGTCTTGCACGAGGAATGCATGTAACATGTTAGATAAGACGCAATAATTAAAATCATAATTAAGGTTTCTTTTGGATTGTCTCCCATGATAAATATAATATTATTTTTCCCTAACCTAATAAACTATACCATTATCTAAAGACACTCAGATTATCAAAAGCTTACCGTTTTAATAACCCTCTAATAGAATATGATTATGATTTTATCTACCCTTTACGCCTGTTCTATCAGAGATACAATTTTTCGTGAATAAAGCGCATGGCAGCACACACACAGCAGCACAGGACCATAGGAATAGAACAGAACCAGCATTTCACCACCTCCCATAATTTAATAAACCCCATAAACAGCAACACTTTCTGCCTCTTTCTCTCGAACACGAGATACAAAAGAAAAAGAAAAACCATTATTATTAATTATTCCATGTCTTACGGGGGAGAAAGTGAGAAATCACAAAAATTAAGAACCAAAATTAACAAGACACTGCATGCCAAGTCCACTGTTCACAATACTCAAGCAAACCGTGCAAGAAGAAGCAGAGTAAAAAGAAAATCACGCTAAAGATAAACATAATATACATTCATAACAAGTGGTAACAACTAAAAGCTAACTTAATTCAGCATAAAACCATTAAAAGCAAAATAAATTCTCTTCCGGATATAACATTCTCTCCCATTAAACTGATTGATCATCATGCTCTCATTAACAATATAAAAACTAAACAATTAAAAACAAAAATAGAAAAGAAAAGAAATTAAAAACAGCTGATTAATTAACCTTGTAGCATCATCATCATCATCATAATCATCATTAACCTATCTAATACATTATTATTTTCTTCCCCCTTAGATCAAGAACTAGAAGATCCATTAGCACCAACAACGTTCACCCCATCATAGTGATTACTACTCGGATCTTCAGCGCGATCTTCACCACCATCATTGTTAGGGTTTTCAAAAACCTTGACATCACTCCCATTTGCATCATTATCAGTAGAAATATTATTTTTAGTAGTAATATTAATATCATTACTAGTAACAATATTATTGTTATCCTTTTTGGCAAAGGTGTTTTTGTTGTTATGCATCCAAACCTTGAGAACGCTTCTATCAACGCCAACTTCGTTGCAAATTTCGTGAATCAAATCCTCGTCGCGCTTCTGAATCTTCCACCCTACTTTCTCCGCGAACTTGTGCATCTTCTCCTTCTGCTCTTGGCTGAACTTCGTGCGGAACCGCTTTCTCGTGGGCGCGGCGGCAGGCGCGGCGGTGCTCTCCGGCGGAGCCGCCAGTCCGGCGGAGAGGGCGAGGAGCATGTGCGGCGCGGAGGGGTAGTACGACGAGGAGATCGGCGGTGGGGAAGCAGAATTGGGGCTGCGGGTGGCTACCGCCGCCGCGTGCAGCGGCGGGGGAGGGTGGTGGCGGTGGTGGGGCTGATACTCGATGACGTGCGTGGTGGTGGAGGCGATGGGGGGCTCCTCCGGCTCGCGGCGGTGGAAGTTGCGGTGGCAGCCGCAGGCGGCGCATTTTATGGAGCTGGGGTCGGCAGCGGTGGCGGTCGGAGAGGGCATGAACTCGCCGCAGCCATCTAAGGCGTGGCCACCCAAGTTGGCGGCGTGATTTTTGAGGCATTCTTTGTAGGTAACCACCGGAGGGATAGGGTGGTGGAGGTGGTGGTGGTGGTGGGTGCGTTTGAGGACACCATTCGAGAAAGATGAGGTTTTTGTCGTTGTGGGAGTGATGGGGGTGGTGATCCTGGTCGGTGTTTCTGTTTCATTTTCTGGGGATTTTGTTGTTGCACTGGGAGTAGTGTTGTTGTTGTTGATCGTTGTTGTTGGGGTTATGTCCATGGCTCTAACATCTAGGGTAAGTAAAAAAAGAAACAATATTTAAAAAAAAAAAAAAAAGGGTTAGCTTTTTAGGGTTAGGTTTGTTGTGGAGATTAGAATCACACTTCCATGAATTGAAGTTTGAACCTGCTGCTTCTGTTGTTGTTGTTGTGGTGGTGGGTGACACTATTATATATGATGGAAATTAATTTGAGGGGGAAATGGAAAGAAAGAGAGAAAAAAAAAAAAAAAAAAGGTTGCTTTGTTGGAGGAGGGAGGAGAAGGAAGAGTGTTGAATGTTGATGATGGTGTTGAGAGAGTGATGACTGTTGATAATAAAAATCTGGGTTTGGGTTATGTGGTTGAGCTTCTTAACCACTTGTTTTTTAACCCTGGTTCTAATCTATGGTTAAGTTATTGACCCCACTTGAGGTTAGATGTGAGTAATAAATATAAATGCGCGCTTGGCCTCATCGGTTGAGGGTAGTGTGACCCTACAGTTTATTACCACTATTATGAGTTATTAAGACACTAGTCTCGAATAGTAATGTAATTGTAACGTAATGGGGGTTTATTTAATTTTGGGAATTTGATTTTGACTCACTTTGGTTGAAGGCTTTTGGGGGGAAATGATGACTCGGTTGAGTGGTACCGAGTTGACCCGGTTTAGCATGAAAATGGTATGGCCTGCAATTCTGAGGCCATTGACTGTAACCCATCTTAATTTGTCAAGTTGGCAGGGGAAGGACGGGACGGGACAGGCTTTCACAGTAAAATCATTGAGGTTTTTCATTTTAGGGTTGCAAACCACTTCCCTTTACTTTTTCTCTTCACTTTTTTTTCTCTTTTCCTTAATGGATGCTCCAAAACATAAAAACATTTCCAACTACTTCACCTCTCTCTCTCTCTGCATTTCACAGGACAAAATTACCCTCTTCAAGCAAAGTTCTAAAGTAGTGGCAAATTCCGTAGTTTCAACAAAAAGGAGGTGCTTGTAAATATACAATTCGATGTGGAACTACGGAAATGGGAAACTATCTTTTTTTTTTACATAATAATTTTAAATTATGCACAATGTGAATTTTGAAGAAATAATTTACGACATCAAATTAATACATGTTCATGAAACAAAAAGGTTTTTTTTTTTATCTTTTTCATTTTTATATGTTGTTTCTTAGAATATCTCTAATGGAATGAGTTGTTTTTTGAGATTCTTAAAGATAAGCAACACGAAAGAACAAATCAATTTTATAGTTTTTTTTTTCTCATCCAGCAATGCTAGTTTTTTTTTTGTTGACACAAGAGCAATGCTAGTTGTTAGTTACTACTATTAACTTTTATGCGTGAGACAAATTCTCACTCATGATTTTTTTTTTCGTTTATCATCAACCCAATCATATTCAGAAATTTTTTTTATTGATGTTGCTACATAAATAAGCACAAATTTTTTTTTTAACCATTGAAAAAGAAATTTCTAACTCAAAATAAAGATTCTTGTATAAGTAGATAGATGTAATGGGACTAACTAAAAATAAATTAGGAACCTAAATTGTGTTCTCAGATTAATAATTAATGTTCTTAAATCTTACGTGATAATAAAGGATTCACTAAAAAGTATTTTTTTTACACACACTAAAAAGTAGTACTTAAGAGTTAAGAACTTAAATTAAGTTCTTGTGTAGAAATGCACTTAGTTTATAATTTTAATAAAAAAAAATAAAACTTATTTTATCAAATTGGTTTATTTTTTGAAGTTTCTGAAATTGATTTAGCCATATTAAATATAACATCTAAAATAGTAAATTAAAGTGAAAAACGATAGTATATACTATATAGGAGTAATAGGTATTACATCTCCTCAATTTGTTCCGAAGGGACTTGGGGGTATCATTGTCGGCATCACGGACAATAAAACTGTATCATGGCAAGGGAAACGGCGTCGCATTAAGCAACTGCTCGATTGGCCCCGACAAGAGAAACATGTCCTGAAACCGTACCGGGGAACTAGATGGTACATTTTTTGTATCAGGACTAAAAGGCCCTCCATAGTTTGAGAATATTACAATTCAAGGACTTAAAAGAGCAACCAAATCGGACGTCACGTGGCAAACACGTGTGAATCAGCCTTTGGGTTTCTTCAAGCTCTTCACGTAAATTTAATGTACAACATTACTATATAGATTCCTTGTTCTGAGTTTAAGATTTTGAGGGCCTTTCAAACAACTTTATATTAATAAAATTTATTCATAAGATAAACTTTTCGTTATTAAATAAATATTAAATTAAACTAGTTACCAAATTGGATCCGTTGTATCTTCTGTTGGTGAATGAAGGATCAAAGATAAATGAATTTAATTAATGAGGGAGTACTTTACGGAACACAGTAAAAAAGAGAGGGGGTTAGGGGGCACTGAATAAAGAGAGAATATTTTTTATGTTATTGTGACGTAAGCGGACTAAAGACAGAAGAGCTAAAGTTTAATCATGGAATGGCGTGTAGGCAAACGTTGAAACGATGCTTTGAAACTCACAAATCACAAAATACTAGTACTATTTATAAGCTAGTGTTCGGTAAGAAGAATGAAAAACAATCAAAAGAAAATAAAAAGTAACTATGGATATTTGAATAAAAAATATTTTTAATACATAACATTAAAATATAAAGTAACTAAGGATATTTGAATAAAAAATAATTAATGCAAAGAAAATATGAAAAAAAAATCTTATAAAAGAGACAAATAAAATTAAAATATATATAAAAATGAAGATAGTATTAAATATCACCCAACAACTAGGAAAGTAGGATGTGAGAATGGGGCGTGAGAGTGTATATAAAGTAAAAAAGTTATCTTTTTATTAATAAATATTATTTTTTAATTTTTGTTAATGAGAAGAATTAAAATATTTTTCTTCTTGTTTATCAATTAGAGTTGGTCATATAGATAATTTCACTCGTGAAATTTACATTTTAAATGTTCTCATTATGTACTTGCCTCACGTACATTGCCCGTGAGTTTAGCAAACCAGCTCACATTTGATAATTAAAAAAAGTAAATTTTAAAACGTATTTCTTTTCATTTTAAACTATTTTAAAATTATTATGAAAATGATAACATAATTTACATCTTAAGTTATCTTAAAAAATATTTTTTGATATCATGTTGACTTAATCTATAATTTTATATTTGATTTGCTTATATTTATATATTACCAAAAAAGAAAGACACAAAAATATAAGAAAAAATAAAAAATTTATAAATAAATTTTAGAAAATAAAAAAACATTTTTATTTTAATATTTTAAAATTCATTCATTAGAAAAAAAATTATAATAGAGGGCACATAATCCTCTACAAATAGTAAACAAATTTAAACAATTTAAAGAATGATCAAATATAATTCGGAACTATTAAATAATTTAAATATGAAAATAATTACTCTTTTTGGCGACATGAAGATAATCAATTTAATCATAATATATGACTAATGGAGGAAATTATAATTATATATTGAAATTCGTTTTTATTTTTTTAAGTATAATAGCAACAATAAAATTTAAATCTAAAATTTTATGCAAACTATTTAAACTCCTACATGTGGGTAAATACTAATTAAGGAGTTGGACATTCATTTTAAATGGCCCATTATAAGTTAGACTATTCTTATAATTTTGTTGATACGTTTCTATCATAATCTATAAGACTATAAATATGGGTTTCTCATTTAAAAAAATTGTATATAAATACCCTATCTATATTTTTTTTGGTATTGAATACCCTAGCTATATTAGTTCAAAAGGAAAAAACACCCTAGCTATTGGGGCACAGTTATCATCGCATTCTGTATTGCTTCTCCGTTCCTTTACAAAGATAGACTGAGATGAAATTCCCTTTAATGCAAACAATCATTAATTCTATTTCGAATTTGTTATTATGCAATTAAAAAACAAATTACATATAGTTGAATTATTGATCTAAGTTTATAATTTAAAAATCCTTTAAGATATACTGCATAGATTTTGTATATATACGTAAAAGAAAATAAACGACTTTTAAAAATGGATAAAAGGAAAAACTTCAAATTCCTCTTCTTTTGCGATAAAGGTGAGTAGCTATGTACATTATCGGGATAATATATATATATATATATATATATAATCACTAGGTTTAAATTTAAGATTTCATGCATATTACTCTAAATCCCTTAATATCTTTTTATCCTAAATTTAACATCTCATGCATATTACGTTGTATATTAAATATTTCCTAGCTTCAAATTATTAGCAGAAATTTGAAAAAAATTAAAAGTTTTCTCCCTCTAAATTTTAAGACAAGTTTGATAAGAATGTTTTTAATTAAAAACGTGTTTAAATTTTATATTACATAAGTATTTTTTATATAAAAAAATCAAAATCTTTTAAAATTTGTGTTAATTATTTTATATTATAAAATATTTATATATACTTTTTAAAAAAAATTATCGAAACAGAATCTAATCCAGGAAGTACGAACACTTCTAATAAAATTAACAATTTAATATTTTTAACCAAACTAATAAATTAATATTTGTCGATGATAAAAAAAAATATAATCCATGAGTATTGTTGTTAATTTAATTATTGAATTAGCGAGTCGCTTAAGTATATTTTGAATTAAGATGAGAGACTTCCATCTAATTGCTACACATGACCCTTTGAGAGCAATGTTGCATCTGTTTTAATCGCGTTAATTTGGAAACATTCTTAATTAGTTCTCTCACGAAACTAACTTGTCTTCAAAATTCTCTGAACTAACTTAGGCTCTAACATGATATATTATGAGATACATTGTGAAAACGTAAGATATGAGATGAATTAATACATCATGTAATTGTGTATTGATTGACAATATTAATTTTACTTGAACTCAATATCAACAATTGATGTATGTTGCATGCCTAAAATTAACTTATTTTACACTCAACGTGAAGGTGAGTTAATTTGAGTGAAAGGGGTTAACTTGAATCTGTTAAAAATATATGATCCTGAGAGTTTGACTTCATGATTTATATATGAACATAATTATAAGTTGTAGTCCACACCTTCTCGCTTAATTGTCAGCATTTTAAAATTTTAGCTTCTCGATTATAGATTATGAGAATATTATGAAAAAAAAAATCCTTTTGAAAACATTAATCGATCATTAACAATGCTTGATGTGCACCATCTAAAGTGCAGCATGCTTCTTTAATTTGTGCGATGCCTGTTTATCTTAATGAGAGACCATCTTCCCTATTCTTCTCCGCGGAAAAAAATGATTGATGTTTAAAGTGGTCCAAAAATAAATTTTTATCATCTTTCTACTTTCAGCTTGTATCTCCCATTACAATGAAATTAATCTTAAAGAAAAAGAAAACAAAAAGAACTTGATCTTCTACATTCTTAAAAAATTAAATGCAATCCAGTTAATTTAAACTTTTTCTATGTACAAACTTGACATCATGAGCATTTTCTAGAATTCTTTAGGAATTCAAAAGAGAAAAATGGAAAGTTCAAGTTTCCCAATTAGAGAAATAAAGAAAGAAAGAAAGTGCAGTCTCTGATGTTAATGATAGCAGGTATGCATATTGGGGAGAGAAGTCCTGTTGTATGCAACAATAGAGGATAATGACCCATTTGAAGAGGACATTGGGGGTATATTATAACACTTTTGGTCTCCCTCAAGAGTAATTGTCAAGCAACAACCAACATATATAATCTTTATATGTACACCAGTTGTGTGATCTTTCCTCCACGTTGCTATGCCCTACTAGTACTAGTACTACCATCCTATCTATCTTGGGCTCTTTTAACTTGGACAATGATCTCAAACTCCATCTCAATTGAATTTAAATGTGGGTCATCTTTCAAAGAAACAATAATTTTCAACCTTGTATGGCCCAAACACCAGCAGTGCAATGGCCACACATAGGATAAAGAGTTTGCCATAGAAAGTCTCTTCTTAATTTATTAATTTGTCCATTTTCAGTTATTTATATATAGCTTTAATCCACTAGGCCTTTTTTTATATAAAAAATATAATATGAACATAAGAAAATTTATTGCATAAATAAGTTGAAAATAATCCTAATGTAAAACTTGCTAACTGTATATGGTCCACCATAATGCACCACTATTAATGTATAATACACTCAACTCAATATATGACAAGGATTAGTAAAAAATATCTCTGACATGGTTCATGGTTACGTGTATTACATTTTCAAAACAAAAAATCATATCGGATTTTGCAATAAAAAATTACCCAAAAACGAATTTTAATAACAAATTAATGACTCAACAATACTACTTCTTGCAATATAACACAGAAAGCTTTAGTCGAAGAGAATGAATTTGTACCACTTCTTGCTTAAGTAATTTACGGATAAAATCGTCCCCATCTTTTTGTTTTCGCACTCCTGCGCCTTTTATAAAAAAAAAATTACGGATAAAATCTGTATTACTTGTCAAAACTCAAATGTGATCATTGTTATTATGAAATACTCCATGAATATACAACTGAAACATTTACATTTTTTTCTTGTGTGTAAATTCGCACAATATATCACTATTCTTGCACCTGCAGCAAAATCAGTTAGAGGTTAGGTGATTTTTTTTGTCAGCTCTGCATAATACTTTTTGAGTTATTGTATATAAGTTGTACAGTCTTTTTATTATTATTCAAACGACAGTACGATATTTTCATCTTTCTTAACTCAATGAAGTTTCATGGTAATGGAAATTGTCTAGAAAGCCTCAATGTTTTTTTCTTCTTACAAGATGGATAACTCCTCTATATTTACTGCATTAATGAAATTTCAGGTTTAAAGCTCACATAGAATAAGAAATTGAGCTTAAAATCCAAAAAATTACGTACGACAAAGCTCCCTTTTTCACTAAGCAACAAAAAAAATCCCATGGTAGATACACATGAAGATCTTGCCTTTCTTCAAAATTTATATATTTATTCGGTTTAAGCATATAAACCAAAGATGTTTTCAAATCTACCACTAGGAATATCAAACAAACTTTGAATGTGTTCTTGTTTTAGGTGTAAAAATTGGAAATAAATGCCTCCTTGACTAAGACTTTTAGAAAGGAACTGACTAAACCTTTGTATTTGGAAGGAACAAAATTGGTCCTTGCTATATTATTTTACACTAAATGACAAAATAATAACAATATCTTTTAATTTATTGCGTTCACTCTTAGTGATTTTACTACTTTACTCTTTTAGAAAAACTAAGTTGGAGTATGAAGCAAAAAGGCAGCGAATATATATGAATGAATGTCTGTGCTAAATATGATATAGGTGAAAGCAAAAAAGCCCTTTCGAAAGCGAAGCATCACGCCAAGTTCCATAAAAGCCAGCTTTGCAACTTAAAAACAAAATGCTATTACCCTTTACGAGATAAGGTTTTATGTGGCCTGTTTTAATTGTTGTGCATAGCAAGATGATTCCAATTATAATCATGAGTGCATTTTTATGGGGTTCAATTACGGAAAAGTTTGTCATAACAAGTGCTTCATCATCATAATGGTGCACATTTCATGCACATGGGAGAAAGCTCTCAATGGGGTTTCCCACATATTTGCTTGCTAATCCTTAGGAAGTTGAACAAGGAGCAATCTTTTCATCTTTTTTTTTTTTTTTGAGTAACAGTGTGTTCGGATAACACAACACATAATTAATTATATCCTACAAAATTATGATGAAACGATGAAAAAGTAAAAATAATCATTAGTTGCTTCACCTTTAATAAGAAAAATTAATTAATTATTTTTCACCGTGTATTTATTTTAAACACATGCAGTATATATAATATATATGTATATTGATAGTGTATAATTTTTTTAGGTTATCATTCGATTACAAATTATTATATATGTATGATAAATTTAAAAGTTATTCATATTAATAATATTTTTCATTGGTTGATAATCTAATATAATAATATATAAAAATTAAACTCTTTCTATATTTGTTCCATCATTGTAAATTTGATATGAGGTTATTGGTCGCATGTGCTAAGCACATATTGAAGGAATATGACATCATTTAATTTACACTGCGAAGCTTTAATTGCTTGGCTAATTAAGAGGGAGAGAGAAATATGCAATTGAATCATAACCTTTCAATTTTGCATGCATAGTGGACAATACGCAGTACCCACACGAACCCATTTAATTATGGTCAGTGAATGGTCATTCTCTTCGCGTATTAGTAGATTAGGAGGGTTCATGAAACAAATAGTAGATATACAACAGTATACTGGTAAAAAAAATCCAAAGTGAAAGGTTAATTTCATTCTTCTCTTCTATATATTCTTCTCATTAGACGTGGAATGCTTCAATAAATTATTAACAGAAAGTAGTTGTCTCACTTTACTAGAAATAATAGGAGTGGAATTTCTGCATCTTATCTTTTTCCTCTCCATGGATTACAATGCAAGTTTATTAGGTTCGCCATTATCATCATGTGCAATGTCCCCCTCTCTTACAAACTCATTAACGAGCATCCCATAGTCTTTATCCATGCCAACCCCACTACCCCATTTCTGTGTAGGCATTTTCTAGTTCTTAGAGAACTAGCTAGTACATGAACTTTGCTAACGTTAACCCAACTAACACCAACATTCTAATTTCTAGTCATAATTAGTGTCGTTACACTCTGACGTTCTCCTTTGGGTCCTCTTCTTTTCCTCCCACAAAGATCCAAAATCTTGTGTAACTTCCTACAAAATTCAAACAAAATTGGAGAATTGTAGTATAGTATTTTTTTTATAAAAAAAAAATATTTGATGATTTTTTTCTTCTATTATGGTTGAATAAATATTCGTGTAAAAAAAGCAATAAATTAAAACTTTCTATAATAAAATAATGGACAAAAAGCACAATTAGTATTATAAAAGAAATAAAAAAATAATATAATCTCTTTTATTCAATTTTATATTTAGGTCTGTTTGGATAAATTTCTTATCAAGTACTTATAAGAAGAAGAAAAAAAAGATAAAATAAATTGAAATTATTTTATAATTTTAGATTAACTTATGTATAAGATAATTTATAGAAATTTTTCCTTTAACTTTTGTAGAAGATGATTTTAATTCATACATAAACTAATTTTACCTACACTATTTAGAAATTTATTTAAATATGTCCTTAAAATATTCTAAAAAGAAGGAGAACAATTTAAAGGAAACAAACAAATAAAATCATGCACATTGCCTAATTTAATCAGCTCTAAAGTCTAATTTGTTACATGATAAATTTCCCAATATATTCCAAAAGGCGACAAAGACCAAATTAGTGATATATGGGTTGGTAAAAGTGAGGGAGGTTAAAATGCAAGGAACATGGAATAGGTGGCCCATGATTTGTAAGTGGTCTATTCAAATAGGGCCACGATGAGGTAAATTGGGTTGTAGCACCTTGTAATAGTCCACATACCCTTATTTTGGTTCTGACATATCTACGTAATTGTCACTTTCGACTGCGCAAGTTTCAGAAAGTTGGAGTTAAAACCAGCTCAATATGAAAGGTTGTGCTTTGAGAGATCACAGCTATTGAAACAAGCATTAGCAAGTTTTCCGTGGCCCTACATGCCTCTTTCGGCCACTGCACACCATAGTAAAAACAAATGCCACAGGATCAAAGTTTAGAGAAAGGTTTTCAATCAACACAAAGAAAGTACACAAACTAATCAATATTGAATAAATTAGAGTGTATATATAATGTCATAATTGATAATGTAATGTCACTTCCACAACTGGCAATTTTGTTCTCGTGCTTCCAATCAATAATACAACAGGGATGCTTATTAAAAGATGCTACACTTATGATTGTTGTGCCTTAACCACCTGAATTATTAATTTCCCCCCAATAGAACATCACCCTTGTAAATTATCAATCAAGATCGCACTGAAAGAGAATATACAATGAAGAAAAAAACATTTCATCTCCGAATTGTACGTACCATGAAGGAAATCTTTTCACTTGTACTCCTTTATCTTCTCCACATAATGCGTGTTCCTTTATAGATCATAGTTAAAGCACTAAACTTACAGCCAAAAGCCATTGTTAATAACAGAAAGTTATTAATAAATATTAATTTATGATGGCTAATATACGACCCAAATCTCAAAAATCAAGTGCATTGGAAAAAAAAAATCTAACAACTAGAGTGAAGTTCGTAAATTGGTCGATACTAGATTATTAATGGTTAGATTATGGTGACAATTGTCAAAATTTTAACTATTTTTACAAATGACTAAGTTTATATATTTTTTATAATAATAGTTAATTTTAATTATATTTGTTTAACTTATATTATATCATGTTTTATAAAATAAATAAAATAATATGAAGAAAAAACTAAAAGCCTAAATGCTTGTCATAATCCTCTTATGAAATCTATCAAACTTTTGATCATGACGAGGTAGTAGTGGCAAACCTTTGCATCTTCTATCGGATAACTGAGTGCATTTACGTTTAATATATGGATTTCTTGTCTTCTTTCATTAATATATAATTACTTTGATTCTTGCATGATTGACAAATTGCTCAACCCTGTCCACTAATTTTTGCCTATATAAGCCTACATCTATCATGCATATCCAACTATGATTTGAAGGATAATAATTAATCTTCTTCCAATAAACATTCATATAAAATTATCAAAGCTAGTTAAATATATTTTTTTCTATAAACATATATTCATAAATCCACGCACAATTTAACGTGATTTTAGTTAACATCTTAATAATCATGTATAATAAAAGTTCTTATTAAATTACAGCAAATAGTTTTAATATACTTTTTTTACGCTTATAAAAAAGGGAGACATATGACAAATGTAGCTTTTGTAAACAAATATTTACGTGCAAACTTGGATTAGACGAATTTATAAAATTAATTTTACTTGAACTTGATTTTACAAAGTTCATAATTGGTTTTATATTTATAATAATGAATTGTTGGAGATTTTATTCCTTTAAAAAAATTATCCTCTAAAGTAATCTTTACCCAAAACACACCTCGCTCTATTTTTCATACGTTAAACAATTACCTATAATTATTTATGATTTTATAATCTATGTACAAGGCAAACAACAACCCCTTCACCTATTTTGATAATACTTACAATTCAAGAGAGTATATAACTATATATACTGCAAACTGCATAGAAACATAACAATAATTACTAAAAACTTGAATCAAACAAAAGAAAAATACTCTAGAGCAATGCTTTTTATATTCTGGTCCAACCCAAGCATATGCAGTGGCCGAAAGTGTAAGTGTTTATTTGTCTTCTTGAGTTGGTCAATACTTCTCAATAATATGTTTATCCTTTTTGGTCTTGGGATTGTCAAATTATCATTGGGGTGAAAAATTGTTGGGCTCTTATTTACGAGGATAAGGACCAGTATCCAGCCCAATTGTAAAAGTGCCTAACCATGTAAGCAGATAGGTAAAGGCTGCTCCATTAATAATTGGGATGAGAATCAAGAGTTTTTTTCCTTACCTGAAGCAGCTCTTTTTGCTCACCAGGCTTCTATTTTTTGTTTAATCTAAGGCCCAAGTGACTTTTGAAATATAATATGATCATCTAACAAAATAAAAAAGATATGATTCAAATTTGAACCCACGTTTTACCAACATGTATTGGTATGTGTAAAATGAAATTCGCATCTCTTAAATAATATTCTGAATTTGAGTTTTGTGAATAAAAAAATTTGATTAAAAGAAAAAATTTCATAAAATATAATCAAATTTCTTTTTCCTTATTAATAAAGTTGATAGATATTTTATATCAATAACATAATTGTTTACACTGGAATTTGGTAAACAACCGCTAGTCTAAGTTAATTGCTTGCGAGATCAACTAGTGAATCTCAGGAGCATGTCATTTGTGTGTTTGCTTTAAATGTAAAACCGTTAATGTTCATCATTGCAATAAACATTTACTGGTTCGAAATTTGCAAAAAGGAAGATTCTTTGACAGAATCGAAATGCTGAAAGTAACTTGACAAGGGAAGATAAATTGCAGAATGTAAAGGAGCAGTGAGTTCATTCGATCGAATGAACCATTTAAAAGGCAGAAATTATAAAGTGAAACGTAAATTGCATTCGAAATGTAAAGTTTACAGGAACTTAAAATGGTTCACAAACATACATTCTCCTTGCGTACTCGTTTCTCTCTGCGCCGGGTACTTTGAGCATATAAGGATTTGTATAAATGATTTGCGACCCCGAAATCTGACTAAAAAACTGCTATATATAGATTTTCGAAAATAAACTGCCCTAACGGTCGAACGCTATCCTAATGCCAAGTGTCCTGCTACGTACACCTTGCATGCACATATAACTGCTCCCTAAAACGGTTATCCACATTACTCGAAATCGAACTGATTTGGTGAAGATTTGTTCAGAAATTATGCTAAGTCCAGAACTCTTGCTGCCTCGACTTCGACTCGTCCATACACCAGTTCGAATTGCCCAATGGCTCGAAGTCCTCTTTCTTGTCTTAGCTTTGTACTTCGTAAATACTTCTTTGAACCTGGGAGTTCCTTCTCAAAGATTCTCCTCTCTTTTCGATTCGAGCAGGTCCTAACCAGACTCTTGCTCTGTAATACGCTTCGAAACTCGAGACGACATCTAATGCATACTTAGAGCATATTTTAGCTCGTCGAAAATATGGGCTAACAAATTGCCCCCAAAAAATGTCCCCTTCGATTCGAGATCGAAGGAAGATGAGAAGTTGACATTTTTTCTCTTCTTCTACCAGCTTTCCTGAAACGGCGACACGATGACACGTTTACTGGTAACCGTCGCCTCGATCTCCCACTACCCATCATTAATTCCACCTTTCTAGGCAGAGTGGGACACGTGTCACGCTGGGGAGTAAAAAGGGAAATCTGATGTGATTGATTTCTGACCCTTGATTCTTATTATATTATTTTCCCTTTTTTAAAGTAAAACCTCCATAAATAGCGCCAAAAAACCTCAGAGAAACCCCTTCATCTTCTTTGCTTCCGAAACCCCGAAACCTTTCTTCTTCTTTGCTTCTGAAACCCTTCTTCCTCTCTGCTTCATATTTCCGGCGAAACCATCTACTTTCAGATCTTCCTATTAACTTGTTACTCCTTTCATCATCAACCTCACCGCATTTCCGAACTTCGCCACTGTTCTTCGTGAACCCAAGCTCTCACTCACTGATTCTATCAGCTACCCAACCCTTCACGAGAAAATCATCCCTTTTCAGATTTCTCACAATGTCGCAAGGTCAAGCAGTTCCGTTTGCTGGGAAATGGCACCGTTTTACAGTCAGGAACGACGGAGAGAAGGTGGTTCCAGAACCACAAGGTGACGCCGAACACACAGAAACCTGGGAATCGGAGGTGATGATCCCTTTCGCAGTGGAAAGAACAGTTTACGCTTTCGGTGGACCTCTGCCAGACCAAGAGTCACTTTCGAGCTCAATGAACAAGGTATTTCCCTGCTACCCAACTTGCGAACCTAGGATTTTTGATAGTGAGCCTTACAACTTCAATTGTTTAAGCAAACCCCATAAACTCTTTCGATCCGCCCCGTCAATAGCCCATAAGGATTACCTACCTTGGCTTGATCGAGTCGAACAAGCGTATGAGGATTTCTGGAAGACATATGGCATATTTGACTTGATACAATTCTCTCGATTTGGTCCTGAATATCGACCAGAAATGCTGATAGCAGCTATGCATTTTTTCGAGTCTTCTACCAACACCTTCCAGTTTAAATGTGGTATGATGACCCCCACTCTCTTAGACGTAGCCGCCCTCACAGGCCTTAGGCCTAGCGGAGAAACTTATGATCCCACTAAATCTAGTGATAATATCAAGCTAGTATACAAGGAGAACACCTTTTCCAAATATATAGCTGAACACAAAGGATCGGTCGAAGAGGAAGTCTCTGATGAAGAGCATGTAGCCTTCTTGACCTTATGGCTATCTCACTATGTCTTTTGCACAAAATCCTTGCAAGTAGCCAAAAGATTTATTCCAATGGCAATACAAATTCATGAAGGTCAGAACTTTGGATTTGGACGCCTCTTGTTAGCAGTGCTATACGAATCGCTTGGTGAGGCATGTGATGATCTGAAGAAATCGAAGGATGGGTCTTCCTTCTTAGTGTCTGGGCCTATGTGGCTTCTCCAATTGTGGCTTAATGCCACTTTCGAACAAGAAATGGGATTAATAATCCCACAAGATTATGCTGAAGAAGTTGCAAATCGCTCGATCGAAGGCCAGAGAGCACTTCGATTAACACCCAAGACCTTCGATCAAAACCCACAAAAGCTGTTCCTAAAGTACATGAGGATTTTTCTGAGCTTTGACAAGTTTCTTCCCCAACATGCTCCATTCATTAGTCGAGAGGTCGGCCCGGCCTGGTTCACTGATGATTTCCCTGCTGTCGATCCGGACAATGAAGAAGAAGTGAACGAAATATGGTCATTTTACTTGAATCCACAGATCCTGTCTTGTCGTACAGGTGTTCAATCGAACTATTTAGGCTTGGTTGGATACCAGCCTAATTTGGTTTCAAGACAATTTGGCCTCTCGCAAATCCGTCCTAAAAGCTTGTTCGAAGATCCTCAAGATGTTATAAGAGGAGCCAATCTTTCAGAAAAAACTTTCAAGAAGTTTTTGAAGATTTCTCTAGATGAAAACTATAACCTGCATCCTTTTGAGTTCAACCATTCCCACTTCTGCACCATAGGGTTTGTTACCTGGTGGGAGAAATATTATTCGGGCCGTTCAGTTGGAGACACTACTATCATGATCTCCAGACTTGAGAGTGGTTTTACACAACCAACGGTCGAGAATATCCGCTCAAACCTTCAAGCTCGAGGTACTAACTTTTGATTTTCTAAATTGATATGTATTTTTGCCTTTTCTAATATTCTTACTTTCAGGCAAAACAATCATGACAAAGAAAATTGCTGAAACGTCTCGAGCTGATGTGAGACCCAAGAAACCCACTGGGGTGAAGATCCAAGAATGGAAACAAGAAGAGAAGGTAACTCTTCTGAACTTATCTTTTACTCTTAACGTCTTTGCCTCATATTTCTTTATTTTTCAGAGTAAAAAGAAAGATGATAGCACTGAGACTACCACGACCTCAAAACGCTCGAAGCGTGTGGTCATCGAATTCAACGAAGAAAAAGATGCAAGTTTTATTTCTAATGTCAATATTATAACTCTCTTTCAAGTCTATATTCTGACATTTCTTTACCCTCATAACACAGGAAGAAGAGGAAAGACCTCTTATAAGAAAAAGAAAATCACCTGAGACTTCGACCAAATCTGCTGACCAAACAGAGGCAGGCAATTCCCAGGCTCAAATGCCTAAGAAGAAAAAGAAAGTGAAGCAGGTCGAGCCTGAACCTTCTGTGACTGTCGAGGGTGGCGAGCCAGCCAGGAAGAAAAAGAAAAAGACCAAGTCTTCAAAAGAACAAGGTGAGAATCAACCTGTTGACGTCCAACCACCTTCGACTGATGTTGACGGCACTGAAGCAGAAACTACTCCCTCTATTGCTGAGATGGGCAACCCTGTTGAGCAACCGGACTTACCACAAGAACAACCTACCGTCGAGGTATCATTCTTAATGTAATTTTAATCATAGCTTATACGAAACTATTTGTTAACCTTTTCCATGACAATTCGAATCAGGTACAACAAAATGTTTCTGTAGAAGAAATACCCTCATGTGCTCGAACCTCTCCTGCTCCTGAGACGGATGCAGTGAATGTTGAGGAACAGGGTGAAGGTCAAGGTATTCGATCCAGCAGTCCTCATGGATCGAGTCAGAAAAGTTCATCTGAAGAAAACTTCTCCGATGAAGAGGCCATACAAGAGGCTGAAGCTGGAGGTTCAGACATTTTCCCGGCGTCTTCGACATCTAAGCTTTCCGCTAGCATAGGGATCGCAGAAGATACATTCATTAAAATGCAAGACGAAGACCCAGCTGCAGCCCTTCGACTCCTGCTAAACACCAGTCAAGCCAACACCTCAAGTGAAAAGATTCCTGGTGCTTCGTCCTCATCTGATGCTGACATGACCTCTTCAGTACGCCAAGATTGCCTGCTTTTGAAGTTATCAATGGAATACGCACGGGCAGACGTACTTAAATCCATTGAAGAGAACCCCTCTGCTGCTTTTGGGCACTTGAACTTTTTGAAGAAATTGCACAACCCTTTCACTTCTGACGAGATTCTAGGCAAAGTTATCCAAATCGAGTCCATTATCGATCAATTTGCAAGTACTGTGCAGAAAAAACGCGAAAATGGCGCCAGACTGGATGCCCAGAAACAGGCACATATCCTTCTGCTCGAAAAAGCCCAAGCTGCTCAACATGAAGTCGAGCATCTCACCAAAGAGGCGAAAGAAGGATCTTCTGAGATCAAAGCCTGTGATGATAATATCTTCTCCTGGGAGGCCACTATTACGAACTTGCTGTCTCAGGTCGATGATCTAAGGCAAAAAATTGTGACAGAGCAGGCCAAACGCAAGGAACTCCAGGAGAAGGCCTCTAACTCGATTCAGAAGCTGATTGCTGAAAAAGGGAGGGAAGGCCTGAAGGCCTTTAGCGCATCTCAAGCGGTAGCAGATGAGGCGAGAGCTATGGAGAGTGCTGACCAGGTCTTGAGCAAAGAGATGGCCACCCTGAAGAAACTATATGAGGACTTAGTCATGCATTAGTAGAACTGATTTTTTTTTTATTTCGAATTCTGTATTTCGATTCTACTCTTAATGTAATATTGACACATGCCCTTTCGTGGCAATTTTACTGTTATCGCCATTTTTATGTTTCCATTACTTCTGTCTATTCTATGCTTATTTTAACTTCGAGCAATGTTGGTTTATATTTTTTCAAATATTTACCATTTATGCTCAAAGTACGTTTCTGAGGGGTTAGCTCCTCTAACTTATAAGCACCATTCGAATAGATCTGACTTATTTTGAACGGTCCTTCCCAATTTGGGGACCATTTGCCCAAGGCTCGATCCTTACTATCCATGGGCAGGATAACCTTCCAAACTAAATCTCCAATATTAAAAGTTTTTGACTTCACTTTCTTATTATAAGCTTTAGCAACTCTTTCTTTTTGTTTAGTCAAAACTTCTAATGCTCTTAATCTCTCTTCATCTAAATCAACTAACTCATCCGACATCATCTTCCAATAATGATCGATTGGAATATCCATTTGTTTTTGTACCCTGGCTGATTGCAAATGTATTTCGACCGGAAGTACAGCATCGTGCCCATAAGTCAGTCGAAATGGGGTAGTATTAGTTGATTCCTTAGGAGAATTTCTACATGCCCATAAAACTTGATCTAACGTTTTATTCCAATTTCTTGGCTTTTGGGCAATGTGTTTTTTAATCAAGTTAATTATAATCTTATTGGCTGCTTCGACCTGACCATTTGCTTGTGCGTAATATGGTGTTGAGGTTAATAATCGAAAGCCAGTTTTTTGGGCAAATTCTTTCATTTTTCGTCCAGTAAAAACTGAACCCTGATCAGTGGTAATTGTTTCGGGAATACCAAACCTATAAATAATATAATTTTGAATGAAACTAATTACTGCTTCCTGATCAACATTTGGCAAAGGGACTGCTTCGATCCATTTTGTAAAGTAATCGATACCAACTATAATATAACGCTGGTTCTTAGAAGAGGCAGGCTTGATTTCACCAATTAAGTCCAAAGCCCATCCTCTGAAAGGCCAAGGTTTGATTATGGAGTGTAACTCACTAGCAGGTAAATGCTGTATCCCTGCATGCTTTTGGCATTCTTGACAGCCTTTAGCAAATTCTATACAGTCTTTTAACATCGAAGGCCAATACAAACCTTGTCGAAATAAAAGCCATTTCATTTTATGGCCTGCTTGATGTGATCCACAAGCCCCACTGTGAACATGGGAAACTGCCAAGTATGCTTCTGATTCACTTAGACATTTTAGCAACACTCCTTCTGCAGTCTTTTTAAACAAATCATTTCCCACAATCACGTAATTTAAAGCCCTATATTTGATCTTTCGAGCCACATTGCCTATTGGATTTTCCAAATATTCAATAATGGACTTTCTCCAATCATTATCTAACATATCGTCAATGGCCAAAATTTGAATCTTTTCCTGAAGATCATTCATACTTTCATCTTCATTATTTTGTGGTATACTTGCCCCCACAAGTTTTGGCATTGGCAATTTAGTGCTTAATGGCTCTGGTAACACCAGTTTATTTTTTATTTCGATCAACTGAGTTAACTTTTCCTTCGACATTTTGTACCCTGAAGCTATTTGGGCTAAATCATTTGCTTCTCGGTTTTCTTGTCGAGGTACATGCTCAATGTTAATATAATCGAAATGATTCAGAAGAGAACTTGCTATAACAAAATATTTTGCTAAATGTTCATTAACACATTTGTATTCTTGTGTTAATTGCCTCAACACTAATTCTGAATCACCTCTTATATTAACATTTCTTGCCCCCAGGCTAATTAAAATTTCAAGGCCTGTAATTAGAGCTTCATACTCAGCCTCATTATTAGAACAAAGCCCTTTAATTTTATATTTGAACTTAGTTGGAACTTTATTGGGGGATATTATTAAAACTCCAATTCCAGTTCCATGTTTGTGTTTCGATCCATCGAAATACAAAATCCAAGGCTCTGTATCGACATAATCTTGCGGCATCTCGATCAATGAATGATCTACAATAAAATCAGCCACAATCTGACCCTTAACAGATTTCAAAGGCTTGTACGTTAAAGAATATTCTGTTAATGCTAAAGCCCATTTTCCAATTCTACTGTGTAAAATCGGTTTTGACAACATGTGCTTAATAATATCATAATGAGAATACACATAAACATCAACAGGCTTTATATATTGCTTAAGTTTTGCACAAGAGAAATACAGACAAAGACAAAGTTTTTCTATGGCAGTATATCTAGTTTCTGCATCATTTAGTACACGACTAAGATAATAAATTGCATGTTCTATGCCATCATCATCTTCCTGAGCCAACATGCTACCAATGGTCTTGTCAGACGCAGCAATATACAACTTCATAGACTTGTTTCGACTAGGAGGCATTAACACAGGAGGCTTGATCAGATATTCTTTAATTTCATCGAAAGCCTTTTGATGCTCTTCATTCCATTTGAATGGTTCATCTTTCTTGAGTCGAAGTAATGGCGAAAAAATCTGAGCTTTGCCACTTAGATTCGAAATGAATCGCCTCAAGAAGTTGATTTTTCCTAGCAAAGACTGAAGCTGTTTTTTGGTCGAAGGAGGCTTCGTCTCAAGAATAGCCTTTGTCTTATTTTGATTTATCTCAATGCCTTTTTTATGCACCACAAAACCAAGGAAATCTCCTGCACGCACACAAAAAGCACACTTTAATGGATTCATTTTTAATCCATGTTTCCTCATTCGTTCGAAAGATTGCCTAAGATAATCCAAATGGCTATCTTCTGAGGAGGATTTGATGATTATATCATCAATATAAATTTGCATAAATGTGTCAATAAAATCATGAAACATGGAATTCATGGCCCTTTGATAAGTGGCCCCAGCATTTTTCAACCCAAAGGGCATAACCACCCATTCATAAGTGCCTAAAGCACCAGGGCATCGAAATGCTGTTTTCGACACATCATTTTCAGCAATAAATATTTGGTTATAACCAGAATAACCATCTAACATGCTCAAAAATTCGAAACCAGCTGCCGAATCTACCAACATTTCCGCTACTGGCATAGCATATTCATCTTTAGGTGTAGCATTATTTAAATCCCTAAAATCTATGCATACTCTAAGAGTTCCATTCTTTTTAATGACAGGGACTATATTTGCTAACCATTCGACATACCTGGCAGCCCTGATGAATTTACACCTCAGCAGCCTTTCGATCTCTTCCTTAATCTTGGACATGATTTCCGGTGCGAATCTTCTTGGTAGTTGTTTTACTGGTCTTTTTCCCTCCTTAATAGGTAACTTCATTTCGACCATTTCTCTGCTTAACCCAGGCATTTCGTGGTAATCCCAAGCAAAACAATCTTTAAACTCTCTAAGAAGAGGTACCAGCTTTTCTTTTAAACTTGAGGTGATATTGGCACTGATATAAGTTGGCCTATTAATCGAGCCATCTCCAATATCGACCTCTTCCAAAGGATCTTGAGCCTGCATCTTTGGCGCCTCACTTATGGGATTTTTCTCAAAACCCAGCGGCTCATCATCATAAATACAATCCAGTCTTCGATCCTTTGTTTCTTTGTTTTCATGATCTTCGATCTTGGCTTCAACTGCCATATTTTGTTGAGATTCAGCCTCAAAGGCCGTATTTAGTCTATTTTCGGCCATATAAGCCGTAATTCTGGCCCATGCAGTGGCCTCAGTCATATTAATCTTCATATGTATTCCACCCAGTTGGTGGAATGACTCCATCTTCAGAGGGAACAACATCAATTTCCTCCCTCTCCCATATAAACCCATAGGTAGGATGGAGTTTGACAGAGTGGACAACATTGTCACTCGATTCGACAACAGCCTCCTTGTCACCACAAGGTGCTATGTTAGCCAACTTTTTGTCAAAGGTTTGTGCAGTAACATTATCGACCTCTGACTTATAGAAGCTTTGATCCGCCTCTATATTTTCCACAATCCCATCCTCCCTCCAGATAATGAGCTTCTGGTGAAGGGTAGATGGCACAGCCCCAACTCCATGAATCCATTCTCTTCCTAATAGCAAGTTAAAATTAGCCTTGGACTGAATCACCAGGAATAGAGTTGGTCGAACTATACTGCCTACAGCAACATCTACTTGAATGGCTCCCAAAGAATAGCCAGTTTTACCTTCATAATTCGAAAGCACAATGTTGTGGGCAGATAGATCAGTGTCATGTTTCCCGATCTTGTAGAGCATAGATCGAGGCATTAAGTTGACAGCCGCTCCTCCATCAATGAGCACTTTGTTGATTCCAACATTCTCAACTTTTGCTCTGATGAAAAGAGGTTTGAGATGACTTTTCATCTGAAAATCTGGCTTTTCGAAATAAGCTAATTGCTCTTCCACACAGCCATTATTCATAACATAGTAACATACTGGCTTTGGGTCAGCCATATCAAAATGATCGAACTCACTTTCGATCTCAGTAACTTCAGATTGGACATCATATTCAGATGGCAAGATAGATACCACACAGATGACATCGAAATCTGGCTCAGAATCCAGTAGATCCTCATCCTCCATCTTATCTTCATCCACCGGAGGCAAGAGCCTCTCTTTCACTGGCCTCCTAGATACTTCTCTATACTGGCCCGTTTGCAGATTCTGTTGGGCCAATTTCTTCTGACGCTGGAACCTACGCCATTGGGTCCTCGTCATAGGATTCTTTCCTTTGTAATTGTTCCTATAAGAGTACTTATTAGCCTCTTGTGGGCCAATTTGCTTCGTTCCACTCGAACCACCTACTTCCATGATCCCTTTGTTGAACCTTATGAGTCCCTGGTGCATCCATTTTTCGACCGGAACTGAACCCGGGGGAGCGAAAGTATTCCTTCGACCAGACTTCTGATTAGTATTCGACTGCACCATAACTCTTTTGCCTTTATCGAAACGTTGGTTCTGCTTTGCCCCCTTGTTAACAACTTGGTATTTCTTGAGGCCCTCAGTAGCCTCCCTATCACAAACTGCACTGCAGCGAGGGCAGAGCATCACAATCTTGTTTTCGAGTTTGCATCTGTTCAAGAAATCAATTAACTCCTCCTCAGCCTGAGGATACACAACCTTCATTTGTTCGTTGTAATCCTCTTCAGATACGTCCTGAACTTGCACATGGGACACCTCCATTGTTTCGACCATCATTATTTCTTGGGGCTCCGCATAGAGAGTTTCAACAGCTTTGGATGTTTCAGCATTTGCCGGAACAACCTTTGGTTTCTCACCAAATTTTAGCCTCCCTTTGTCAAGAGCCTTTTGAACCAAATCCCTGAAAAGAACACAACGTGAGGTTTTATGGCCAAGGAAATTATGAAATTTACAATAACCCCTTTTCTTCTGTTGTTCGATTGGGGGTACTTTCAAGCCCTTAGGAACAACAATCTGGCCATCTGTGACTAATAAATCAAATATTTCATCACATTTAGTTATGTCAAATGTATAAGTTTTAGACACAAATTTATCATTTTTAGGTTCAACAGGGTTTTTTCCATTGGAAGGTCTAAGGAGTTTACAAACATAAGGAGGTCCAGGTTTTAATTCTGCTAAATCAACCTCACTGTCTTCGATATCTTCATAAATAATATCGAACTCCTGGTCACTGTCATTGGTTTCGACATATGCAACTTTTTCCTTCTTGTGGAATTTAGAATTTCTAGCCTTTTCGGCCTTCAATCGTTCGAGTTGTCGAACTCTATCAGCCAATTGAGCCATATCCCTTAAATACTGGGTATCTAATTTCTTTCTAATCGAATAGTCTAGGCCACCAGCAGCCATTTCGACTAATTCATGTTCAGGGACTTCGGTGAAACACCTTGCCTTTAAAAGTCTGAATCTGTTCAAATAATCATCAATTGATTCAAGTGCCTTGCGTCGAACGCTGGCTAACTCTTTAAGGCTGATCTTAGACTGTCCCATATAAAATTGCTCATGGAAAATCCTTTCCAATTGGTTCCAATTATGTATGGAATGAGGCGGAAGGGTTGTAAACCATGTAAAAGCATTTTTAGTCAAGGAATTAGGGAAAAATTTCATTCTTAAATTTTCATTATTAGCCAAATCCCCTGCCTCGACCAAATATCTAGCAATGTGTTCGACAGTGGACTCATTTGTCTCTCCTGCAAACTTAGTAAACTTAGGGATTTTCACACCCCTTGGTAATTCTGTCTGTAACACATACTCAGATAATGGAGACACAAAATTAGGCCTGTGTAAGCCTAAGTTCAAACCATTCTGCACCAAAATCGTTTCGACCATTTGGGCAAGGTTATTCTGCCTATCGAAACGGTTTTGTTGAATATTCCCTATTACTTCATCAGCATTTTGGTTTCTATTTACCAATACTATACCAGGGTTTGGTTCGACCTGTTGGACTGGTGGCTCTATGCGTGCCACTGGTTGTGGTGCTTGAGCCATTTGTATCCCTGGGTTGTTAGGCATCTGTATCTCTTGGACAGGCGCCTGTATTTGGATCTGTCGAATTGGTGGTTGCTGTATGGGTGGTGCCCCAAAAAAGTCAGCGATTCGACTTATTTGATTTGTTAACATTTGGTAACTGTCATTTGTATTTTGAATTAAGGGGTTAATAACAGTTCCTATTTGTTGTGTTAACATGTTAACCATATCATGGTTACTTTCATCCATTTGTTGTCTGAGTGACAAAACGGATGTATTGGTTAAATGTTGAGGAATTACCCTACCTTGATTGCCCGCTACAGATCCTGATGGGGAGGACATATTAAGATTCTCTATATTTGGTTGAGAGTTTTGCAGCCCTGCCATCAAAGATGTAGGCATGCCATATAGAGGGTTTTGAGGCGGTCGAAAGGGACTTCCACTGGGATTCCCTAAACTAGGGTTATTCCATGGGGCAAAAGCAGACGCTGACGTGGTCGAACTTGCCAACGTCATGTTGGTCATGGGAGAAGTTACCCCTGTCGGATTCATAACCATCGAAGCGGTCGAACTTATCGTGCCAACAGTTTGGTCAGGAATTGCTCCTATGCCAGAATTTATATTGGCATTACTGACAGATGTCTGCGTTGGTTGTCCCTCCATATTTGGAAGGTCATTGTTTCGATTACTTGGGGGTGGTCTAGTCATCCTTGTACGAGTTTTGAATTCTGTTAAGTGTGGAACAGATTTCCCACTTCTTAAATGCATACAAGATCAAAACAATTAAGAATGCAATAAACCAACTGTTCTAAACAAAGCTTTTTTAAAAATAATTTTAAGCAAAACACAATTGATCGGTCCCACCGGGCGTGCCAATTTGTTTACACTGGAATTTGGTAAACAACCGCTAGTCTAAGTTAATTGCTTGCGAGATCAACTAGTGAATCTCAGGAGCATGTCATTTGTGTGTTTGCTTTAAATGTAAAACCGTTAATGTTCATCATTGCAATAAACATTTACTGGTTCGAAATTTGCAAAAAGGAAGATTCTTTGACAGAATCGAAATGCTGAAAGTAACTTGACAAGGGAAGATAAATTGCAGAATGTAAAGGAGCAGTGAGTTCATTCGATCGAATGAACCATTTAAAAGGCAGAAATTATAAAGTGAAACGTAAATTGCATTCGAAATGTAAAGTTTACAGGAACTTAAAATGGTTCACAAACATACATTCTCCTTGCGTACTCGTTTCTCTCTGCGCCGGGTACTTTGAGCATATAAGGATTTGTATAAATGATTTGCGACCCCGAAATCTGACTAAAAAACTGCTATATATAGATTTTCGAAAATAAACTGCCCTAACGGTCGAACGCTATCCTAATGCCAAGTGTCCTGCTACGTACACCTTGCATGCACATATAACTGCTCCCTAAAACGGTTATCCACATTACTCGAAATCGAACTGATTTGGTGAAGATTTGTTCAGAAATTATGCTAAGTCCAGAACTCTTGCTGCCTCGACTTCGACTCGTCCATACACCAGTTCGAATTGCCCAATGGCTCGAAGTCCTCTTTCTTGTCTTAGCTTTGTACTTCGTAAATACTTCTTTGAACCTGGGAGTTCCTTCTCAAAGATTCTCCTCTCTTTTCGATTCGAGCAGGTCCTAACCAGACTCTTGCTCTGTAATACGCTTCGAAACTCGAGATGACATCTAATGCATACTTAGAGCATATTTTAGCTCGTCGAAAATATGGGCTAACAATAATTAAAAAAAAAAATCAATACCATGTTTTGAGTAGCCCACTTCCAGGAGATGACCATTTTATGCTTAAAAGAATGTATGGGTTTACCTTCCACAGCAGATGTGGTAGTTACAAAACCATTTTATAAAGAATTCGCTTCTTATAAAGTTTATAATTATTTGAATGTTTAGAAAACCCTTTAATATGTGGGAATTGATTAATTCTATGAGTACTTGAATCAGATCCAAAAGTCGTAAAAAAGTTATGTGATAGTATTTTGGAGCAATGAGTCATTCTGTCATTGTGCTTGAAATAAATAGGGTTCCATGTGGATATTTAGGCAAGCCACATGCGGGAACATGAGTACTGCTGTTGGATTGCAACTAGCTTTTTTTTGTCCTTGCTTTTCCTTAGACAAAGCATCGATCACATTCAATGCGGTAGCACTTGCACATATACTTGCCTAATTTTTTAAGAAAATATATATTAAAATTAAAGTATGAATAAAAAATTATAAAATTTTAATTTTAATTGAATGAACTTTTACTTTTAAAAGGAAAACGTAAAATTAGACCAAACACTACCATATTTCCAAAAGTTGAAAAAAGAGATTTGTTTGTCATTATAAAAAGTAATTTATAATTGTCTGTCAGGCGGTCCTTCAAATTAATGAGGATTTATTCCATATTCAATAAATATAAAAAACATTCCACCATCAATCCATTTTTTCTATTCGAGAGAGAGAAAAAAAATCAACAATCACTTATTCAAAATCATAAAACTATTTGCATGTTGTTGAATAGAAATGAAAAATATCAATCTTCCATAATTTTGTCATCATCAAGTTGTTTTCAAATAACTAGGAAATCAAAATAAAACAAAAAAAATCTAGCGTAACAATTTTAAATTGCATTTTATGATGAGTTTAATTATATACATGCATTAATTGTCAGTGTAAAAAAAATCACTATCAATTGAAAATAATGATAACTAATGTAAAAAAGTTAACAAATTTATCTTATATGGTAAGTTTTTTTTTTGATAAAATATATAATAAGTTGTTATTAGATGATAAATACTATTCATGTATAAAGTATTCACTGTTTTATAATATGTATATATGTTTATGTTTTATAGCTTTAAATATTTAAATTTATAAAATACATAAGTAGACAATTATTTTTGTTAAGTGTGAACCTGAATTCCGTCGTAACAATGACTCGTTTTAAAATGAATGAATTGAATGATCCACAATCGTATACTAGTATGTGAAACTTCTTCTTGTGTGAGCATGCTATAATTTATGGAGACAATTACGACCAGAGTTCTATCTTCTATGATTAGTTGCATGTGGATTGCACATGTCTTTGCTAATTATTGATCCTGATTTATGTGTTGGAATTATGCATGAATATCAAGTTGAAACCTATTCTACATATTTTGTTCATCAAGTGGCCCACACACCTTTGGCTGAGTCGAATTATATGTCATCTGTCTCACCTTACTCGCGTGGCCAGCCAGCTAAAGAAATTTCCAAATTTTATTATATAGTATTAAAGGAGTTTTTGAAAAGAATAACTTTATCTTTGAGATAAATTCACATTAATCACACCGATAAAAGATAGCCTAACCATATGTGTACTCTAGTGATAGGAACGACATTTGAAGAAGGAAACCCCACATTTGCATTGTAGTATGTAGATCATTGCACGGATTAAAATTTTGAAAAAAAAAAAATATATGTGCTGATTCTCATAATTAAATTTAATAGTAAGAAATTTTTTTGAGAAGGTATTTAAAATAAATTCACATTGCACAAAACTTAAAATAGACATTATATAAGGTTTGCTAGCTGCATCACTTCCTATACCCTTTGAGCCAAGACCAAGCCGTGAATTTCATGTTTTACTTTTTTGTCTAATAAGATAATTAATCGAATTAGATCACCGACAATAAATTCAGTTAGGCAAATGAGATGTCAACAAA